>NC_090931.1:947962475-948268624 GCF_040938575.1 Ambystoma mexicanum | reverse complement strand
AAACCTCAGTGAGAGTAAGGCTAAATGGGGCAGGCTGCTTTATAAAGACAACAAGAGGAGTTAAGCAGGGCTTCCCATTGGCCCCAGCATTTTACAAAGCCTATATGGCCAACATAGTGGATTCAGAAAATGACACCCAGTCTTTCCCCCCCAAAATAGGCGAATCCAAGGTTACAAGGTTGCACTACGCCGATGATATAATCTTGTTGGATCAAACTGCCATCGGTCTACAGCCTCAATTAGACAGCCTCTCAGCCTGCCTTAAAAAAATGGTTTGGACATAAACACAAACAAAACGAAGATTATGATAATCGATAAGCCAAAAACAACAACGAAAAAACATCATTGGTTCATAAATTCTGAGATATTGGAAACAGTAGAAAGATTCATATATCTTGGAGTAAAAATCAGTCGTAGAAAAATTGAAATTTCCATGCAGGAACATCTTTTCGCAAGGACAAAAACCCTTGCAGCCCAAGCTCTGACTTTGGACAGAAAATAGGGTAAGTTTTCGCTTCTTCCAGCGATAAACTTCTATAAAACAAAAGCCATGCCAGCGTTAAATTATGGAGCTGAAGCGATGCTACAACTGCCTGTTACACTGTGGGACAGACTCAAGGGCCTATTTTGGTGTAAAGCACTGAAGCTGCCAAATTCGACACCTATGGCAGTAATCAGACGAGAACTAAGTCTGTCATTGATGAAATATGTGATTGAAAGAAACAGTCTATTATTTTTGGGAAAAATACTGAGAACTCCTCGCCCACAAATTCTAGACATCATTCACAGAGAAATGGAAAGTGAAAAGACCCAGATGCTGTCCGCCTGGTATAAAAAACAACTTGACCTGGCAGGAAAAATTGGGTGTTTGAAATGGGACATCGAAAGAATCCCCGGAAAAATTAAAAACAGACTGAAAACTCAAGATTGGATCGAAACATTGGATAAAGCAAGTGAATACATATCCTCATCACATCTGACATTTAACACACAAAAAATAGATGAAGTGAGAATCTATTTAACGAAATTTCTGAATAAACACTTGCGATTGACCTTCTTAAGAGCACGTATGAAAGTCTTAAAGACAAATGAGGTTTTATTTCTCCGGAAACAAGCTGAAAATAATAAATGCTGTTACTGTTTAGACACACAAAACACTGAGACAGTACGCCATCTACTTCTTCTCTGTCCAGGAACAGATCAATTAAGAACAATCTATCTTCGGCCACATAGACTCAAACATCAGACGACAACTGACGAGATTTGGTGGAATCAGATGATGAGCGGTGATTCCACATCGCTGACATTAGCAACAGCCAAATTCTTGCATGAATTGGATTTAGACGGAAAGGCTGCAGATTAAAACCTAAGTGAAGAGGACAGAGCACTGTAAGGACGCACTTCTTAGCTATGAAAGGAAACAGGACAATAAAGAAAAACATGCACTAAGTTTGTGAAAATTGTTAATCATGATTAAACTAAAATAAAAAAATAACTCTGGATTTAGAGATCGGATAGGAATCATTTATCCCTATATTACTGCTGTTGTCTTTTGTTCCTTGTGCCAAGCCTATCACTTTTCTCCTTTTTGTTCTATTAGCATTTCTTTTTTTTGTATTTTGAATTTTTTAGTGCTGCATTGGTTAATCATAACCTTTACCACAAAAGAGATATTTTTGAGCAAGAATTACATTAATTTCTTCAAAGTACAAGTCTTAAAATCATCCATTTCCTGACAATTAAATTTACAGGGTAATATCATTTGTTTTGTCATAAACGTCAAAGACCAATTGCACACATATTAATAAAGTATGAAAGAACCTAAATAGTACATATACAAAAGCAGTCTTACAATAATAAAAGCAGTGGATAATGAATTTAAAAACTTCACAATTTAATGCCACATGTAAAAGTGGGTAAAACCCACTACCAAATTATCCCTGCATATATAAAAGACCAAAATTGATTAGTGCAAATCAAATTCATATCAAATTGATATCATACACCAGTCTGGAATAGCCCTTTTCATATAACAACATACATTTTGTGCAGTCAGTTAGTAAGTGCCGAATGGTCTCTGGTTCAGTGCCATATAGTCTGCAGAGACGCTCCTTGTAAGTGATCTTAATATATTCACCTCTAATGGCCATTATTGGAAGCCGATTCAACCTTAAATGCATTATGAATCTTTTAACCCCTGTTATTCTGTAAGTTTGTTTTGTAAGCACAGGCTGTGTTATTTGGAAAAGCCTGTTTAGAATACGCAGCATAGTTGGTTTTTGCTGAGAAATGGGCTGTGCGCTTTTCACAATCCCATACTAAGGCCGTTTTTTTATTTATTTCAGCAAATTTAGTAGCTAAATTCTCCCCTGGGAGACAGGAACATCCTACATCATCTAAAAATGTAATGATTTTTTTGTGCCATTGGTTTAAAGCCGGACAGCATATCAAGTTACCGGTAGAATCCAGAAAGTAAGGGTACAGAGAAGTTGTATTACCCCGGTTCATCATTAACTTAACATAGTAGACACTTGCAACAATACTTTTTCCAGTTGAAACAGAGACTAAGAGTTCAAAGCATATGACTTCCATTTGGACAGCTTGAGCAAGTCCCAGTGCACTCTTTCAGCAGAGCCTCCCTTCTAAGGTGTCTAACCAAGCAGTCTCTTTGGACATAAAGGCTTCCAGGCCATATAGTATGCTTGGTACAATGCACAAGTCGTACAATTTTATCAAACCTTCCATGGAGAAACTGCCAGGACTTGATATAAAAGACCATATAGCTTTAACTTTGGCAGTCACTTTTGCTATGATAGATTTCACAATGGGCTCTTTATCTAAATTATTAGCTACTCATACCCCGATGTATAAGTAGCTGTACACTTCTTCTAATGGTTATTTTGTACAGTCCAGTTATACCTTTTTATGTTTCTACAATGAAGCTTGATTGTCATAACTTCTTTTTACATAGGTTGAGTTTTAGGTTGTATTTTATTGAGTATAGTTCTAAGGCTGTCAGACTGTGTTGCAGACCTATCATGGTCTGATCAAGAAGAATAATGCCATCTACATATGACAACCAGGTAATAGGGCAAGATTGTATTCGCAGAGGATTATTTTTACAGTTCTTAAAAGTTCTTTCTAAACTGGCAATATGAATGTTAAAATACATGGGGGCCAAAGTACAACCTTGTTTCAATCCATAATTAACCTACACAGGGTGCCTTCTTGATCTACTCAAATTTGTGTGGTATTATTGGAATATAGGGACTTAGCAAAATATAGGATTTGGGGATGTAAACTATCTTGTTCCATCTTATCCCATAAAATGTGCCTATTGACCGTGTTGAAGGCCTTAGAAAAATCAATAAAGTGCTTCAGACAAGGATGATAAAGTGCTTCGAACAAGGTGCATTATGGTCCAAATGTTGGATAAGGTGTTATATCCCTTGCGAATGCCTGTAATTTGGTTACAAAGAATATTATGTTCCACAGTTCAAGTGTTAACATAGCCTAGGAGCAGATTGCTAAAAATCTTGGCACTTGAATCAATCATTGCTAGGATTCTATAACTTGATGCGGAATCTCTAGCTAATTTTTTATAAATCGGGATCAATATGGAATTATAGCCGGACCTAGGCAGAAGTCCTGTGGTGATTATCTCACAGAAGATGACGCAGAGTATGCTAGCCCAAACTGTTGGTTCGAATTTGAATAGAATATTTGGAAGGCCATCGGGCCCAGGGGTTCTAGAAGGTTATAGATCATTAATAGTTTTTTCAATGTCATCTTCAGAGAATGTTATAAAATGTCGGTCACATATATCTAAATAACTAGGAGTACTCTCCAAATTTTTGTGCCTGTAGTATAGTGACAGAATATACGTTTTCCATTCACAGTTGGATATAGGGTTAATTTCTCTGACTTTTGTTTCCCGAGAATTCTATTAATTAAAAGAGTGCCAAAATGTCTGCATATCATTGTTCCTAAGCATAGCATACATGGTTTTCCATTGTGCAGATATGACACTTCCTCTATGCATTTGATACAAATTCTTCTGGCGCATTTTACATTTGTTTATATCATTTTTTTGTGTGAAGGAATCTAGCACATATTTCTTAACTCATCGTATGTTGGCTCCTAGCTCTTTTTTCCTTTTATCAATCATTTGATTACACATATTTTTGCGTGGATGATATCTAAAAGTGATATTTTTCAGTCTAGACTTCACCTCCTCTAATTGGAGCTGGACAATCAGACAGAGGTTTTCGATGTTATTAAAAGTTGGCACAGAGTCAACACTCAAGGCATATAACAGCTGTTGGTTTATTTTCTGCAGGTGATTATCAGACCAACTAATGCGATTGCCTTGTAGATTTACATCAAAATGTCCTGTCAACTGTGCTTTGTGTGGTTTTGAACGGTGTGCAGTCATAATATCGAGAAAAAAAATGTCAAACTACAATAATGTTGAAAAAATAATGTTGAAAACAAAATTGTTGAATTTTTTATTTTTTTATTTACATGTTTTTTTTTGGGTTCCGGGGGTAAAAAAAAATGTGAAAAACAAAAACAAAAATACAAAAAAGGGGGGTTGGGGGAGAACCCCCCCATTTCGAATAAAAAGCAACCAAAAAAAGAAATTCGACATTTTTTTTTTTCGACATTATGACTTTCGACATTTTTACATTCAATTTAATGACTATAAACCGTTTTGAACTAGTGCCTATGGTAAAAATTCCATCATTACATGATTGCTTATTTTGTTTGATATAAGCTTAAAGCTTTCAATTTGTGAGAAGCCTTTGTAATCTGACATCACAAGGTCTATCCAAGAAAAGGATCGGTCACTCGACCAAGCATAGTACAGATCATTAACGTTAACATTGACTGTCTGTAATAATTACAGCATCTTTATAAAGAGCGACCAGGGATGAGAGTCTGACTCTTCATCTTCAGGATCAATGGCCCATGTCCCAAAGTTATTTTTTACATGAGAGTATTCTTGTAAAAACACTACCTTGTTAGCTGGGTAGCAAGGTCATTGGTGATTGAAGTTGCCTACCATATAGAAAAGGCCTTCTGGATTGACATTTTTCCAATGTTCTACTATGGTGTCTATATAGTTTATGATGGTCACTACTTCCAACCCCACTGCTAAAACAAAATTACAATCTAATGTGGGGAGGAATTCTTGTGCTTTCAAGTGTGAGGCAACCGCAGTTATCAAACCCCCAAAAGGTGTTCCCTGCTTATTCGTACACGCATGTCTTTGAAAGATAACAGAGCCATCTATTTACATGTTTTTGCACAACCAGGTCTCTTGTAAAAGAATGACATCAACAGCCAGTAGCATTTGTGTGCCTATTGGATTAGCCATGAACGACTGGTAGACCCTTGTATTCCAAATCTAATCTTAAACTGTGAGGGGGGGGACCCCATGGTCATTCTATTCCTTTGATGTCCTCAAATGAGAACATATTTTGCTTCTCTGGTAAAATTACTTTAGATTGCACTACTGAGAGGACCTTTCATACAATATCTTTTATATAATCCTCCGTGGGTGGTTCCCTCATACTTCTACCCCCCCAAGGGCTTTTTCCCTCCAAGAGGAGTTATTTGTGTTAATTTTTTAAACTCATAGCCGATGTTCCGAAAATGTGATGCCTGAGACATAACACGTTCCGTAATGATGGGGGCCAGGCTTTGCGAGGGACCTCTACCCACTTCAACTCTAGTGTTGTTATCTTGGTTAGAGTGAGGAAGTGGTGTATAAGTTGAAGCACATTTGTTTCGATTCAGCAAAGGACTGGCTGAGGTGGTATATAAATCTACAATCTTTATCTCAGTAAAAGAGGCATCAGAGAGCATTGTAAAAAGATAAATGTTTATACTAGAGGGGGCTTCCTTCTTAAGCGGGCTGGTCACTTGTTTTCCTTCATCTCTTGCTTGCTGGGAAGCTTTGTACATTTTCAGAGTGTCCTGGAAGGTCTCCTCCCCTCTGCACCTACCTTTGGCACTAGGCAGAATGCTGGAACAACTGTCTCTGGGGGGGACTCCCCTTGTATATCTTGAAGGATGCGAAAGAGTTGGTTCTGGTTACATCTAAAGTTTCCAACCTTTCGAAAGGATGATTTTTAAGGGTCGGTAACTTCAGACAACATAATTTCTTCTGCTGCTTATTTATCTCTGGTTCTGTGTTTACAGAAGACCCCTGACCTGGACCTTTTGATCTTTGACAGGCACCAGGTAAGGGCAGGATTGGTGGAAGTTTGGCTGATGGGAGTTTGGGCCTCAGTTTATTTCCCATAGGTGTATTTTGGTTAGTGTGTTTCCCTTTTTGCTTATGTTTGACACAGATCTTTTCTTTAGTTGAAATGTGTGCATTGTCTATAACATTGGCATCACATTTACATTTTGTTCCCTTGAAAACCTCTTTTACAGTACGGGCCTGTGTAGAAGTAAGAAGTGCTAAAGCTTTTGCAAGTTCTGCTTTTAGTATTAAGTGTTCTTTATACATGGTTTTGCACAGCATAAGCAATGCATTTAAAGTGGGTAGGTTTTCCAGTTCAGGGTCAGGATCTTCAGAGCAAAAGGAGTCAGAGGAGGAATCACTATCTTCCTTTTGTAGTGGAGAGGCATACGCGTCCATGGTAATTGCTGTGAGATCCATTGAGTTGGTCAAATCCGTAGATTGTAATCCTGATGGAATAGGATACTGATAAACTTGCTGAGGTTCCGGGCCTACAGATATCTGTGAATTTCATTCGGCCAATAATGACAGACTCGCTACAAAGAGTGTGTGGTCACTGGATGTGGGCAGGGTTTGGGTGTCAGATGGAGCAGGGGCAGACATGAGTTCTGTACAAGCTGGCAGTGGTAAGCAAAGTTATTCACCTTAGTGGTCCGTATAAGGAATGGAGTAATTTTCCCCCTAGTGTTCTCGCTGGTATCGTTTGATTTGTCGATGGAGTCAGACACTCCTGCTATCTGCGATTTAGTGGGCTTGGATCCTTTCTTATTTCATTTTTTTTCAAATTACTGGAGACAATACGCGATAGATAAAGCGAGCAGACCGAAGAGAGTATTTGCTGTTAATCGCTGGCATAACAGTAAATTGGTGTTGTTCAGGAGAAGCATTTATGTTTTACAATAATTTGATTGAAGTTAACATATAATTTAAAACCAGGTAAATAGTTTCAAAACTAAGAATCGACAAGCATATAAGGGTTTAAAGGTCAGAGAGCCACAGTCACCTTTTTACACAGCAGTGCCGTCCAGGACTACTTTATCATATATCCGGAGAAGTACTGTATTGTTGGTTGATGAGGATCAATTGAATGTAACTCAGGAAGGAAGCAAAAGGCTCAAAGGTCTTAGATTCCGCAGTCACCTTCTGCAGAGAGACCGAAGAAAAGGCCTCTAGTGTTTCAAAGATTGATGCATGTTCATGAAGGCAGTCAGCTCACAGGACTAGGACCCGCAGTCCTAGTATCCGAAGTACAGTATTGTTGGTTTATGAAGATCTATTGAAAGCAACGCAGGGTGGAAGCAAAAGGCTGAAAGGTCTTAGGACCTGCAGTCACTTTCTGCAGAGAGACCAAAGAACACTGGTGTAACAGGGGCCCCCACAGCCCCCGTAGTGCGGGGGGCCGGCAACCACATGTCATGGGAAGGGGCCCCACTTGAAGTAAAAAGAAAAATGAAAAAAAAATGTTTTCACATTTTTCTTTTACATTTCTTTTTGAATTCACTGCATTTATAAAGAAATAATTAGGAAGTCAGCGTGACTTCAAAAAGCAACAATTTATTTTTGAAGTATTATGGCTCCCCTCAACCCCATGACGTGTGCATGTGTGAGTGTGTGGTGAAAGGGTGCACACAAATGTATGGGTGGCTGGGTGTGCGTGTACAGTGAAAGGATGCACACTTAAATGTATAGGTTGCTGCCTGGGAGTGCCTGTATGGTGAAAGGGTGAACACCTAAATGTATGGGTGAGTGCCTGGGTGTGTGTGTGCCTGTATGAGGAAAGAGTGCACACTTAAATGTACTGGTGGATGCCTGGGTGTGCCTGTATTGTTTAAGGGTGCACTCTTAAATGTATGGGTGGCTGCCTGGGTGTGCCTGTATTGTTTAAGGGTGCACTCTTAAATGTATGGGTGGCTGCCTGGGTGTGCCTGTATGATGAAAGAGTGCACACTATGTATGGATGACTGGGTGTGTGTGTGTATATATGGTGAATGTTGTGTATGCTTGTGTTAAGGGGCGCAACAAAACCTCCATTTCAGGGGGCTAACCATTCAAATGTTAGGAGAGGGGCTAACTTCATGTGTGGTGGGAGAGGAACAAATATATTTGTGTGGGGGCATCAAACTTCTTTACGCATTTTAACAAGACTATTTTATTGCAGCTTCAATGTTACAAGCAGTTAACTCTCTCCTTTAAGTCTGAAAGCACCCACTTATGGACTGCTATGAGAATGACTGGTCTCCTGTTCCCTCTCAACCCTTCCAATCATTCCCCTGGCACGCAAGTATTAAACCCACATCACAATTTCAATTGCCTAAAAATTGTGGCATTTGAATGCAGGTACTAACAGTGAAATGCTGTACATTAGTAATTGCTGGGCTTGGACCTTTTTAACAGCAAAACCCAGGTACTGTTTAACATCTGTGTCATTTTCTGTCCGGCAACTGCCCTGTAGGTCAGCCAGGTCAAGTCAACATAGCCCACAATTTCAGGGGGGAGTGCTGAAGCCCAGTTAGCTCAATGGCATTGCCCCACTACTTGTGTTTAATGCCTTGATTAATGTTTGGTAATCTTCATTACGCCTAGCCCTATTCTTCCTCATCCCAGTACTTGTGAATGAGGCAGTACTTGTGTATGAGGCACTATGCCACATACCCAAGTACTGGGATGAACAAGAGGTACGTGAAGGTACTGCCTGACTTAGCTACCTGTAATCTTCATTGCTCCTAGTCCCACTCTTCCTCATCCCAGTACTTACCTATGAGGCATGGAGCCTAATACATAAGCACTGGGACAAGGAAGAGGGATGTGGGGGTAATTCTCGGCCAATGAGCTCATTTTGGAGGTTATGTAATGGGTGGGAAGGAGAGGGGATGTGTGGGGGGGCGGGATTGTGCAATAAATCATAATGGCCGTCCATGTCCATGCTAAGAAGGAATGATATGTTGTATTAGTGGCTAGAGAGGCATTTTGGTGCAGCCAGTCTAGTCATTCCTCAGTTTGGTATGACTTTTTTTAATGGGGCATTTCTGATAAAGCAGTCCTGCTAAGTGTAATTACCTGGCAAGACTGGCATTTGGGTTCTGCCAGTCTAGCCTTTTCTTACTGCGCCATTGTATATTTTTATGGGCATCTATGATAAAATTATATGATATGATAAGTCATATATAACGCACCTGTACACAAGTGTTTTTATGCGCGACAAGACAAGGGAAGGAAAACAAAGGGAAGACAAGACAAATGATCTTACTAGGCCTTGTGTTATTCAGATCGTGCAAGTGCATGGGAGGGGAGAACAGGGCAGCAATGCTCTGAGTAAGTGCAAGGAGAACAAGGGAATGTAGGGTTACAGTTACAGCCCTTAACTGTGTAGTAGGCCCAGAGGCAGTGCAAGGGGGACTGATCAAGAAAGAGCCTGGACTCAGTGACACTGACGGTAGCCAAGCAACCAGTTAGTACAGCAGACAGGTAGTTCAGCAGGGGAGGCAGAGAGAGAAAGCAGAGGAGAAGAGGAACGTTTTGAGCTGCTTCCGGAACTTCAGGTGGTCCGTCTCAAGTTTTGGAGGGGCAGGGAGGCATTCTGTGGAGGAGTGAGCTCTACCCCCCACTCTCTGCCTGGAGAAGTATCTAACCCTTAGGGCTCGAGATGGAAGGTATTTTGGAAGAGAACGTTGGATGTAGTGCGGACCCCAGCCCCAGAAAGCCCTGTGGACAATGCAAAGGCTCTTGAACTTGATCCTTGCAGCCACCGGGAGCCAGTGGAGAGATTTCATGATGGCTGGAGAGATATGCTCCCTGGGCTTGAGGCGAAGGCTAAGTCTCGCAGTCCTGTTCTGGATCAGTTGCAGAGGGCTGAGAGTAGAGGAAGGTAGATTGAGAAAGTGGCTGTTGCAGTAATCCATCTTAGAGAGAACCAGGGCTCTGGAGACAGTGAGCTTCTAGGGGAAAGTGAGAAAGGGAAGAGTCCCTTTGAGAAGGTGCAGCTGGTAGTGGGACTTCTTGGCGACGTCCGAGATGTGAGGAGAGAAAGAGAGGGTGGAGTTGAAGATGGCACCAGGAATGATCAAGAGAGGAGAGGAGGCTGAGGGGGGCCTGAAGTAATGCTTGGTGTCATCTGCATAACACTGAAAGTTATAGGAGAAGGTAGGGATTAGGTGGGCCAAGTAGAGGTTGAAAAACCAGGGTGATAGGATAGAGTCCTGGGGAACGCCACAGGTAGAGAGAGATGGTGGAGAGAAAGGGACCAAGTTGGACCTGGGAGGGGCGGCCCAAGAGGAAGGAGGTCAGCAATGCCAGGGCCTGATCCATGATGCCCAGGTTCTCACGGAGTCGATTGCAAGGAATGCTGGAATCAATGTTAGAAAGCAGATCTTCACGGATGTTCAGGAGAGCAGTTTCCGTCCCTCTGGCAGCTCTGAAGCCAGACTGATGGTCATGGAGACAACCAGCAGATTCTGTGTGGAGAGAAAGCTGGGAGATGGCCAGCATTTCCAAAAGTTTGGGAGAGGGGAAAATTCCAGTGGCAAAATAATGATTACAGAAATCGGTCAAGGCTGGAGCAAAGGTGTCAATATGGTCCTTGATGATTCTGGAGGAGCGGGGGAGCCCCTGTTTCAACGACACTTCAATAGATGGGACTTGTCTAGAAACTTTGTCAGGTGTTAGAGAGAAAGAAGAGAAGGGAGGAGGAGAGGGAGAGATGGCCAAAGGGGGGCCAAGAGAGGGAGAGGAAGAGGAGATAGTGGACAGGATGTCCTGAGTTTTAGCAGAGCAACAAGAGGCCAAAGCCGTACAGAGGGCCTGTTGAGGGAACAGGAGAGGTAGAGACCGCAACAGGATTGCCCAGTTCCTTTCAGATTTTAAAAAGGTTTGGCTGTGTTGTTAGAGGCCGCAGAGATGCAGGCTTGAATGTGTGCTCTCTTCTTGATAAGTCTTAATGCTTTGACTGCCATTTTGGTGCAATCAGTCTAGGTATGTCTAAATGTGGCCTGGCATGCTTCACTGTAATCTTATTACGTGTCTACACTGGTCTACATTGTGCAGCCTGTTGGACATGTTTTCATTATGGCATGGCATTTTTAAAAGCAAAGCATTAATGTTCCTGTGCACTGTTGGTGACTTGCATGTATTGGATTGGTGTTACTCTCCAAAACAATAGCAAACACTGACTTTTTAGCACATTTTTCTTAGAAAGTGTGCTGTATATTGCATTAAAACACATATTTATATCTTTCTCCTAGTGCAGTGTGCAGCATACCCCTTCAGCAGCACGTTTGTGCGTATTGCGCTAGCGTGGTAATCTAAGCCGGCTCAGAGAGTGGCGCGACCTGTGATTTGTTGCCGAGTTGGGGGGCCCCCCTCAGCATGGCTCGCAGGGGGGCCCCCAGATCTTGTGTTACACCACTGCCAAAGAAAAGTCCTCTGGTGTTTCAAAGATTGCTGCAGGTTCATGGAAGCAGTCCTCTTAAAGGTCTTGGACCTCCTGTCACCTTCTACAAAGAGACCGAATTAAAGGCCTCTAGTATTTCAAAGATTGCCATGGGTTCATAAATGCAGCCGGTGCCCGAAGTCATTGAGCAAGGATGCAGTGATTATGTTTCTGCATTCACGATTAATAGGAGTCAAAGTGCACATTCAATTTCGCTAGGACGGCAACCTGTAGCCAGTCCTAAAGGAGCCGGGACACACAGACAAGAGAGCAGAAGTCATTATTAGCCTTTCAGTCTGAATTAAGTGAAAACGGCAAGCAAAGAGAAAGTGCACAGTTCACAGCTTCCAAAGACAAGTGTGTGTCAGCATCGAAATTGGGCGCTTACCACGTGGAGAGCCATATGAAAGATTTTCTCAAGGATGACGTAGAAACACGACCGTAGGCCACTCAGACCACCAAAGACCAGGAAGACCACTTCCCATTCACTTTCGTTCCATGTCGCACTGCATGCTGTAATGGAGGTTGTATCCCTGCAAGCTGGGATTCTGTGAAGTAAGCACCTCCCACAGCAGCCACTGTAGAGAGATTGGGAGACAGGCAGCGTTACGACCAGAAGGACCACTTGCCATCCACTTTTGTTCTAATGAAGAACCTAGCATTTATTTTGTCTGCTCACTCTATTTCCCATGATTCTTGGAGCTTCTTCTGGAGTCGAGAAGACGTCTCAGCTTTGTGGTTCAATCTGGTTTAAAACAAGGTTATAAATGATTCTGCAAAGATCAATTTGGAATGATTCATCGCCAATAAAGTTGCATGGGCTTTACAATTATAGTGTGATGATAATTTGTTGACAAGTAGCAGGGTTTGCAGCACTTCTCAGATTTCCACTATTACCTGCCAGGGTATGGAAAGTTTGAATACCATCCCCCCTCAGCATTGGTGTCTTCGAACAGCTGTTGGTCGGACACCTCCCTCAATTGCCTTGTTGGGCCAATTCGTAAAACTGTGCGCCATTCAAGATCCTCCTCATCCAAACCGAACAGGACTACAATGTCTGCCTTGATGATTAATGATTTTAAATATATCTTGATAATGGTGCCTGGCACCAATTCCTATTGGACAGCTGGGCAAAATACGAGCTCTGCAGGTACATGCCACATTTTGACTCTAATTTCTGGCACCCAACCTAACACAGCTGTTATCGCATATAGGAACACATCTAGATGTGGCGATATGCCCCAAAGGGTGCTGTGGCCACAGAGTGCTTGTATTACTGTGACAGCCCTAGCGTATTATGTGCCTGGGGTGGAACACACTATACCCTGCTCTGAAAACAAGATGGTCATATTCAACTTGCTCATGATGTCCCTACCCAAGAGATTAACTGGGGTGACCCGTGAATACAATAAGGGGACTGATCATTTGTGTGTACCTATGGTGACAGGTAAGTCTTCAGTAAAAGGAACTGATTTGACAGCCCCAGAAAACCCCTGCATTTCCATCATTTTGCCAGACATCAGGAATGTCCCCATTTAAGACAGGATTTGGTAGCTTCTGTGTCAACCAAAAAAGAAAATGTTCAATCCCCTTTCTTCACTCCTACTCAGGGTTCCTGTTTTTGGTCAGTCATTACTGATTGTACTGGGCATGCCAAAGTTCCATGTGAGCTGTCCTATTGAGGGAAAGCGTTTGTTCCTGGGAGCGGAAAAGGATTTCCCCCTAACACGCTAGCTCCTGTTTAGTTAGTGTCCATGCCCTGTGACACAGAGTTTTATCCCATGGTTCGGTGGGTGGCTGGGTAAAATTAAGAGACTCAGGTTGCATGAGTTGTTGCTACACTGGGCCTCGGGCATATGGGGTAAATTGGGGCTGTGCGTTACAGGATGGATAGTAGGCTGGGACGGTATAGCCAAATGGCACAGTTGGCCTACTCCTGCAGACTCGTGCAAAATTACCCATATTTATGCATGACCAACATTGTGGCCTGGTCGGGCCACATGTTTCCCATATGGCCCCCTTTGCCCCTATAGAAACTCCCTCTTCCTCTCTAAAAACCTCCTGTGCCCCTGCTAAAACCTCTAGACACCCCTGTGCTGGGCTGTGTTCAGGCTGCCCTTGCATGGTTTTATTTATTACTGCACCTTCCATGTTCAGCTTTGCTAACGTTTCCTGCACCAACTTTGCTTCTGCCCTCTGTATTTGTTCTGCCTGTTCTTTCTCCTTATCCTGTTTCTGCCAGTAATAGTGTGTGGTGTGTACCTGTATCTTGGGTCATGATTTTGCTTCTATCCCAACCACCTTATTTAAATCTGCTTGTACTTCCAAAGGGAGCCCCTTGTGTAAGACATGGTAAACATGATGATGTTTTTATCCTGGGCTTCCCCTGTCTCTAACTGCCACATCTCCTGAATCTGCTGTATGTAAAGGGTGGGGTCCTCATCTGCTCTCATTCTGCAGGCCATGATAGAATTCATGTCCGCCCTATCGGGGTACATATCTCTCAATACTTTCCATACATGCACCCAACAGTTATTAAATGGAGAGCCATCACGAGCAGTGTTGCTTAACGTTTCTTACCTGTACTCCGTTTTTTTTCCATATCTCATCTGCCTGCTCTCCTAGCAGGGACGCAAACTATTCATGTCTCCCACAGCTAAAGTAATGGTTGCTGTGTGTTTCTCCAGAGAGTAAATCCACTTGCCAGCTCCTGCCGTAAGGCAGGGCAAGGCATGCATTAAGTTGTCCGATCCATGTGAGTCCAGGGCACATAATGAGGTACTTCATGTCCCCTCTGTAACAACAGGAACTGTGAGTGCATTTATGTTTGCCCTTGCCAGGCAGAGGTCTTCTCCGAGTCATGGACTTGAGAATGCCGTGCGTGGTGGACTCCATCCAAGGATACATTTGGTGGTGAGACTGATTGCCAACAGGTACCGTGAGTTGAAGAGTACTTTGAAGAAAGAGTTAAAGAGGGCATGATACCATCGAGAGTAAAACAGGTAGGGATTTTACACAGTGGGCAGAGTGGTCACTTGACAGAGTGGATCCCTTGCAGGACCTGGGCACATCGTCCCACACAAACTGCATAACCTCTGTAGTGGAGCACCACAAGTGGCTCCAGGTTGGCTGGAAATGGCAGAGTGGATAGGTGGCTCTCCACTCTAGTGAAGAGTGTTACTGACTCCTGGCTACAGTTTCAACATATAAATGTAGCTGAGGGAGATTGACCACAGTGCCCCTCCTCTGGCAACTGTACCAACATCTCTCAGGGGTCACCAGGACAGAGATAGGGGACAGAACCTCCTGCTCCCAGTGCAACTGTCAACTGGTGTGGACTTTCCTGATTGTAACCCAACCACATTGCACTGCCAGGCGGGGAGGCCCACAATGGGCACCAGTGGTCTGCAGTGATGTCGGTTGACCACCCAACACGCCTTGTAACACAGACCAATTTGTACAAGTTGGAGAGCCAACCATAGCATATGGCAGCATGGAGGTGAGGTCCACCATACACCGGCTAAGGTGGCATCGCATTGCACTGTGCACATGACCAGCACCCCTCGTCCACTCTGTTGAGGCAGTATTGAATGAGCATGTGTGATAGGACCCAAGTGATGGTGCAGTATGCCTGGTCAGGGTGAAGCCAGAGGGTACTGTGGTGGAGGTCCATAGCGATCCTGACACGCAAATCATTTGTCAAACCTGGGTATAGAGGCAGATAACAAAATGAACCATTTAGTGTCTGGCTCCCTCTTACGTTTTACTCAGGGTGGCTGGTGCTCAGATATCCCAGCTTCATCTGGTGAGGCAAATAATGAGAGCAATCTCTACCTATTCTCAGACTTTATACAGCAGAGGAGCCAATGGGGCAAAGCAGCCACCTGTGGGATTATGACTGAATGCCTCTAAGTCAGTAACCCCCCTCAACTGTGATAGCAACACAGCACTGTGTAGCCTTGGTTGGCCTAAGATAGCCAATCTTTGTGCCACTGCATAGAGCTGTATTCCTTAGAACTTGAGTGTGGACCTAAAGGGCCAACATCTCATACCCATAGTGCACCACATGTTTGTGGAGAATGTGGTGCATAATCATTTGTAGACAACCTGATTCTGGGTCAGGTGTTCATATGTAGCAGAGCAGTACCTCAGAGCGATCTATTGGGAGTCATCCTCTGAGGCACAGTTTTCTCACATGCACTGCCCTGGTGCTGCAATGGTCTCTATCCTTCCTCCTCCTGCTCCATCAAAGTGTGCACAGGAAACTCCCACCCACCCTGGGTGCAGCTTCAGGGATGTGGGTGGGACAGTGAGCACTCTTCTATCTTTCCGGAGAGCCTAGCAGACCAGATAGACTTGGCCCAGCCAGCAACAAGGTAGCAGGATCTAGCCCATGGGAGCCAGAGAAGAGAGGGTGGGCCGTGGTTGCAGATGGCAGGTTAAGGCCCTTGAGTGCCACTGGGTAGGTCATTGCTGTCAAGTTTCCTTGTGCCATACAGGACACCTCAAGGCTGTCTAGTTGTTTTAGATTCATGCACTGCGTGTCTATGCAAGTTGAAAAGGTGATTTAGCAAGTCCTGATGCAGATTGGAGCCAGGTGAGTCATTTCTTTCACTTGTTGCATGTCACTCAGGGAAGTACACCGTATGGTGTGATTGGGTTCAGGGATGTGTTACCTGCTCTGACCGTGTGTTTTCCATTCTTCTGAGACATACTACATGGGGAACGGTTGCGGCTGAGCAAGGTCAGAGGGTGTGGAATGCCTCCACACCACACTTCAAGCAGTCTGTGTTGGTTTTCGGTCTCTCCAGGGTAGTACATGGCTATGTGACTGACAAGGGCTGGATCAGGCTCTCAAAGTTAAAAACTGCCACATGCCAGGTTCATTATTCTTCATCACAACTTGCACTTTTTTCGGTCTGTATCGTTCCTCATATGGAGTATTGTTTTATGAGCTGTATTATTGGCGGAGAATGGAGTAGCCACTCCATCTGTATATTAGGGTGAGACGTGCCTTGGCTGGGCAGAGCAGTCCTCACAGGCATTGGTTCCTGATTACATTATATGCTGTGCCTTTAAACCTGTCTTCTCCTGCATGTTTTTGGGTGTCTGTGTGCACAATTTTTGGTGGAGAGAAGGCCAAACTGGTAACAGGATGTATTGAGTGTGTTGTGTGATTTTGAGTCAGGAAAATGGATACTGGTTTTTCCACTTGCTATCACTGTGTCAGTGGTTTGTGCACTTGATGCAATGGATGTGGGACACACACAGTTTGCCTCTGACAGACACACATTCTCAGGGGGTTGTTATAACCAAGCTGGCTTGGCCCCATTTCATCATTGAAGGGCATCAGGGATGTGGCTTGACTGTGTGCGCTCCAGAGGGACTGCAGTTCAGGTGAAGTATCTTTGTTTGGCCTGATTCTATATGTCCTGTCCCTGTGCACTTTGGTGTACTACAGGTATGGGTGGTGCCTTTGGAGGAGGACAGTACCCCTCCTGCAGTTCTACCGCTATGCAATGACATGTGGCAATATTGTGCAGGACATAACATGCCAGGATGATCTTATATACTACAGGCGGTGCATTTAGCAATACAACACCTGAGTGCTCAAGGGAGCAGAAGCGCGACCTGAAGTGTGACTTGAGCACCCCGAACATGCTCTCCAATATGCTCTTAATGGCTATGTTTGCTGCATTGTAGCCTACCTCACGTGGGCTGCCTGGATTCCTGAAGGGTGTGAGCAGGAATTGGCACTGTGCCCTGGAAAGGTGGAAATGGTTATTGTTAGCATTGATTGTCTTTTGCTTTTCCGTGTGTCATGTGACTGCTTGTATGTGCATGTTAGTGGATCCTCACCCAGCATCCAGGTGTTGCTAAAGGTTCCAGAAGCAAGGGCCTGCTATAACAGAGAATGGAGGTAGATGTAACTATCATAACCGCTTCCCGGGTAATTGGCATTCGCATGCATGATGTGTCCCTTGGCATCACAGATCACTTGCGTCTTAATGGAATGCCAATGCTTCTGGTTGCAATACATGTGCTCGCTCTATCGGGAGGAAAGGGGGCTGTAGCGCTGCATGGGTACAGTCAATGGCTCCCATAACCAATAGAAAATGTGCAATGGCACAGAACTCCTGGCACACAATCTGCCTTGCCTGCAGTGTACATGGCATGTATATGTGCCTATGCACACATTGTGTTATCCAGTGCAATACCTGGTGTAGGCACTGGGATTGCGTGGGCTGCGATATGCCACCAACAATGGCTGAGGTGCGCTGGAATTATCCTGTTGCCAGCACCTGTAGGGCACTTTCTCCAGAAATATCAGTGCATCCTGTTGCCAGCACTTTCTCCAGAAATATCAGTGCATGCGAGCAGATGGTGGGTGATGCTAGGTCATTCTCTCACTCCCTGAAATGCTCAAGGATGTGTAAGGTTATTTAGCGTGTTACAACACAGAGTACATCACTACTGCACAGGATCAATGTGTAGCATGTTTTTTTGTTCATGCAGTACCACTGCATGGGTTTGGTGCATTGCTATGATGCAATTCTTTCAAGCTATGTGTTGCCAGTGTAATATGGACATATAAGTGAGGGCAGGTTATTCAGTCAAAAACGATTTTTACATATAAAATGCAAATCATTTTTTTTTACAGTTAAAAGCACACATTTGTACATTCAAAATGGGCACTATTTTTCACCTGAAATGCCTATGTTGCAAGAGACACATTTGAAAATGAATAAACTAACCTCATTAACAACTAACCTGATCATAACCCACTAATAATAATGTGTTCTCCAGTGCAACATGAATGGAAAATGACAGGCTCTGAAAGTCATTACTTAAATGCACATTCAGTTTTTTTTTTCTTTTTGCTCTGCTGTTCTGTCCACAGTAACTGCAGGAAGCAAAGACCTTGAATAAGCAGAAAATCAGTTTGGTTACAGTTGCAACTGTATAAGCCAAGCCATTGTGTGCAGATGGTGGTTAGGGCATGATAGAATTTTATTGGTTAGGATCCTTTGGTAACCAGAGTTTTCTTGTATAATCTCGAGGAAGAAGCTAGGGAGAGACATCTTGACACAGCTCGGAGAAGGACTGAGTTGGTAGCTGGGGATGCCTGATTCCTAAAGCAGATTCAACTTGGTTGCAGAGACTGAGATTCCCAGTCAACAAGTCCCAGTTTGAGTGACAGCAAATGCTTGTCCTTGCTGGGTGAACCCCTCCAGAAGGCGAACAGCCAAAGAAGTTACATGCTGAATAAGCCTGGTAATTATCTCGCTGAAGTGTGGGGGCTGAGTGTGTGCGGAAATATTCAGTCAGTGTAGGAAAGGAGATTCCTGTGCTTTACCCACATGTTTAATGTTGCAAATTGAATTCTTGTTCCCCGCCACTCTCTTCTTAGTGTATCACAAATAATGCTGTTACTGTGCTATTTCATTTATTTCTGTAAAAGAGTGAGATCGTGTTTAAATGCAACTTTTACAATACACAAAAATATCTGAAAGCAGACGGGTGGTGTGTTTTATTTTGTCTTTCATTTGTGCATTTACCAATACGGTGCTGATGATGTGGGGAGATGTTTAGACAGTGCAATTGTCATTTTTAAGGTAGCTAAAAATAAGATTTGGCTGCAGCTGTGTGCACAATGTCATTCAGTATGAGCAATTATAACTAACTGTGTGTGTTGTAGTCTGCCGGAGGTCTATGAGTCAGCAGAAAGGGAGGCCCTGGACATAGCTCACCCGACGTAAATAAGTTGGTGATAAATACCGCATGATAGCTCGCTGCCGTAGATAAGACAGCGATAAATTGCCCATGGTGGCACACTAAAAATGAAAATGTGGTGTTCCTGAAATGCAAGCCTGAGGTCTCTCTAGTGATTACACGAACAATCTAAACAAAAATAAGGGGTTCTGGATATTGGGGCCACAAATAAAACAAAGGAATTATGCTCACCAAAAATACCACCAACCACGCATACCAACCAGGCATACCAACCACGCATGTCTGTGTACTGAAATAATGCATATCCACTGTATTATTATTATACATAACCCAATCTGAATACAAGGAGTGATTGTTGCTAAATTATTTTTCGGCGGTAAGAAAATACCGCCAGGCCCCAAATGTACACAAAATACCCAACATATTTATGGTGCATTGGCCTGGAAAGTGATCACAGAGCACGTACTGGGCATGGCAAGTGTGTCTCACACTGCCATCTGTACATTAAAGGGAACCCATTTTATAATAGCAGTGTGTTACTAAAAACGAATTTCAGAATGTCACAAAGGGAAACCACATTCTCAGACCTAGTGCAATATTTAGAGGCAAAGTTGTTTGCACATGGGACGTGGTCGTTGAACAGTACCTTAGAATGGCATGACCGCATTCAGGGTGAGGTGCAGAAAGAAAAACTAGACAATATGTTTGCAGAAGGCAGCATAATTCAGGTCTGCCTTACAAGATTATTGAATGCAGCCGATAAAAGTGCAGAGAAAGACTGTTTAATACGGCTATGCGCCAAAATATGGTTTATTTTGAATAGGTCCCTGCGAATGCAGGAAAATGATACCCAGCTAATTAACAGGTTAAAGACTGAATTAGATGGGGCAAGTAAAAATCAGGAAATGTTAAGAACAGAATTGGATGTATGCCAAAAAGACATGCAATTAAAATGCAGAGACTTTGATGCTCAGTTATCCAAAAGCAAGAAACAATCTGAGGATAGTGAGCAAGAATTGGTACACTTAAAAGCCTTAGTGGACCACATTAGACAGGATAAAGATGAGATTGTTTCAGAAATGCAGATTTTACAAAAAGAAATTTTGAAAAAGAAAGTGATCTCCAAGGTGCAGAGCAAGAAATGGTTAAAATGATTCAAGAAAAAGACAAGAGAAACAAAGAATTCAATGAATGCCAAATGCAAATGTGCGACATGCAGGAGGTAATACATAAAATGAGTGATGAAAACAACTATCTGCAAAATGAAGCATGCAGGCTCCTTAAAAAGTGCAAAGACTTAGAACAACAAATGTGCATTCCCAGGTCCCAGGAGAGGCGGCAGGGTACCACATTCAATGGAGTGGAGGTGAATTCTAGTTCTGCCCAAAGAGCTAGTGCTCCAGTGACTGGGCCGGTGATTGAACTTGGTTGCAGCGCTCTTGGGGGATTTGATACTCCCATTGGGGGCAGCCACCAATCCCATACACCTGAAACCAGGATTGAATCACAAAGTAGTGCAATTCCATGCATTGCAGCAAGTAGCCCCATAAAAATAATGAAATCCATTAAAGCCCTGATCAAACCATTTAAAAAGGGAGGTGAATGCTGCATTGAGGATCACTTAGAAGCGGTTCATGACATTTGTAAAGCACTCCAGATACCTAAGGAACAGTACAGACAATATTTTCATTTAACTTTAGATGCCCCGACTGCCAGCATCATAAGGGGATTAAATGAACAGCAGAATATGACATGGGTGGAGTTTGAAAAAGAAATTAGGCGTAATTTTTCTCCTTTTCAGTCATTGCAGGAGGCAAAGAAAGTCACTTACACAATCACTGCTGGGCCTAATACATCCCCTCGCCAATTTTTACAAGACTTAAAAAGAGCATTTTCTCGCTTTGATGTATCTTTTGACCCAAATTCCAATGAGTTTAAAACTGCATACTTCTATGGGCTACAGAAAGACATCATATCCCAATTGGTCCGTGAATTTGACTGTGACAAGTCCCTTGAATGGATTGTACATCAAAGCACAAAACTATATGAGGTACTCTAATGTCAGGGTAGAGAACGTGATAAAACGAAAGATACTAGACCTAAATCTAAAGAACCCTCAGCCACAGTAATGGAAATCAGGTCAGCCAAAATGTCCCTTGAGTCTGCTCAAAGCCCAGGTAAAAATAATGTGACGCCTGAACAAAGGGGTAATCAACAAAGATCGCCCTTTCCTGTACCAATGTTCCAATCACATGATCCTCGTAATAGGGAGAGCTACATCAGCCCTAGGTATTTAGGGGACAGACCCCGGGTAGGATATCGGCCTGATATGTCTGGTATGAACAATAACCAGAGACAAAATCAAGATCAAAGAAATGATGGTCCCTACCAGACATTGGGGACACAGAGCAGATTTGATATATGGTAATCAGGATAGACCCCGATATGTGGATCGATTTACTGATAATGAAAATCAACATAGGGGCCAGTACCCACAATGTGAGAGACAGGACATGACATGAAACAGAACATGAACTACAATCCACGTCAGTACAATGATTCCCCACCAGGGGACTATAATCAAAGGATGGGTGCACCCCGCTCCCCTCCACAAATAAATCAAGAGTTCAGAAACCATCCCAACAGACATCAATCACCTGAGAGGTATCAGAATAGATCCAATCAGGGGGAAAACAACCAATATCAACCCAGGCCACAGAAAGAGGATTCTAGAGAGATGGAAAGGTTCCAGTGCCTTGAGGCCCAAGTGAAAATGTTAGCTGAGAAAATAGGAAAGCTCTATACAGCGCAAAAACAACCATCTAAAGAGGGGGCTGATGGCCATAGCAATGACCGGGGGGCTTCTGAGAAGTGACTAAGTACTTATGACACCTGCAGTGCCAAAAATACATATTGCCCTGATGTAATTTTGCATAATGACTCTGAGATGCCTAATGATTTAAAAGTGAAAGCACCAATAAATGAACATGTAACAGAAAATGCAAATACTAAAAAAGAGGTACGGTTTAACCTAGAACTAAATCAAACATTGAAGATTTGTGCAAATAAAAAAGAAACACCGGAAATTCCAAAAGAACAAAGAGACAGATTTAAGAAAAATGGCTCATGCATGGGGAATACCAGTGAACAGGGAGTAAGTGGGGATGCTATAGCTCCTTCCCTGGGCAAGCAAAACAATGACCAAACACAGGCAGAAAAAGGAAATACTCAAAAGGAGGGTACAGGTCAATCACCTGAAGAATTATTTGAGCCACATATTTCTGAAGAGGCTGAAAGGGCTGGTATTACACTAAATGATCACAAATGCACAGAATTAAACAATGACAAATTGCTGAATGATGTTGTTACACATGTTCAGTTGGAAGGTTGTAATGTGGTCCCTGATGTTACACAGATGGATGGGCGAACAGTGGCAACACTCCAAAAAACCTCTGATCATGGAGAAATGAATAAAGTCTCTCGCGCAGAAATGGGTAAAAAGGAGGGGAAAATGTCTTTCCATTTACCAATGTGCTTAGCCAAAAGTGAAAAAGGCCTGAGAAAGGTGAGCCCTGAAATCAGTAAGAATTCACACTTCTTATGTGTTTTAGAGGAAGTTGAGGACAGATATTATGCACCCATCACTGTAGAAGAAAAATGCCAAACATTTGCTATGATTGACACTGGCGCACAGGCCACAATTATGTCCAAGGAGCTGGTAAAGAGTATCAATGAAGGGAGACCCCCACAGAATCAGATCACAGTGAAGGAAAATCAAGGTCCAGTGCATAACTTTAATGGGGAGGAGGTGCCCATCATAGGTGTAACTGAGGTTGACATAAAAATAGGAAAGCACAGAATGAAACAAGAGGTATTGATCACATCTATTTGTGAAATTCCATTTCTGATGGGGACAGATAGCCTGAAAAGATTGTCTCCTCTCATAGAAGGGGTGAATGGGTGCTTAGGAAAATAGAAAAAGGTTGGAGTTGGTTTAAATCTATACCTTAGCAAGGAATGCTAATGCTCATGATCTTGTATTGTTCCAAAGTATTGTTTAATTTCAACATTGAGGGGGTTTTGTGCGACAGGAGGTTTGAACTGTTTATATGGCCTGTGTTCCATGTACATGCGACCCAAAAGTCCCAAAAAGGGAGTTTTGTTTTGAAGCTTTGTTTTGTGCTACAGAGAAGGTTACATGTGTAATCATTTGGTGCAAATACTCATTGAACCTATTATTTAATAAATATATATTCTTTCTGTACCCCAGCCTGGTTCTTGGCATATGGGTGGCGCAGGGGGAGGGATCTAGGTGTCCCTCTATGAAGCATAGACAGGGCTAGACTGAATCAGACAAATGATATATTGTGTAGCACTTTAATTGGGGAGAAGGATCTCCCCATGTTAGGGGTAGTCTCTAGATAAATTGTTACAGAGGACAAGAGGGTGCAGTGTTACTTACCACTAGCCAAAGTGGCTATGGTGGAGAGACCACCATCTCGTGCACATAGGTGCAACTGGGCATGGCTATGTGATGGTGTGGGCAAACCCAGCAAAGAAACAAATATGCTTTTATCTTGAACTACCTCTCTAAGGGATTCTGCCCTATCAAAAAACACCAAAGAAATGAGGCATGCTTGTATGGTCAACAGGCTTTGAATGGGGAGACAACTGGTCCCAGGAGGCACCTAATCAAATACTTCACTATCTTTGTCTTTTGTAGCTCGACAAGTTGAATTGGTCTTTGAGTCAGTTCAATGGTACTTGAGCACAGCTGTGCTGTCTTTCAGATGGATTTCCCAATAGCAATCAGTAAATGTGATAGTGTCCTACAGATGGGTGTTTTGATGGATTCTATCTGCAACTCTACCGTGCAAAGAGAGATTCAATCATTTGATGTGAAGTTCCTGGATTTGACTCAGCAGTGCTCTGTCACCACAGAGGTTCCTTGAAGCAGCGACTGGGCTGGCTCTACTGATGTTCGAAGGTGCAAAGCAGAACTCAGTGGCTCAGGTGGAAATGAATTGCAAAGGGTGCTCATGTTTGAACTTGCTTCGATGTTGGCTTGACTGTTCTTTACAGCATAATATCTTCCTTTGAGTGTAGTACGTTTTGCAAGCAAGTTTCCCTTCTTTTCCTCAGGGATGTTAAGGATAGAGTCTCTTTCCTGGATTCTCTTGTCTGTCTTCTATGGAAGGATGCTTTGAGTCTTTATATCTCTTAAAAGGTAACCAACAGGGTAGTTCTTTCCCACCCAAATTATTCACAACCCCCAGTAGCCAATTGCTGGATTCCAAGTGTCCCCCTCAAGGGTCCTGTGCGAACATCTCCCTTTTAAAGTGATCTCCATTTATTTCAGAAATCCCCAGGCTGCCTTCCTCGCAGTGGAGTGCCTGGATGGCAGAAGCTAAGCATGCCAATAGATCCAGTAAACCCAGTATCCGCTTTGTCCATGATATCACAGTATGCCATAGCTTTACCCATGTCCTGTATCCTCACAAACAAAAAGTCCTTTTTGCATTCACTAATCATCTACCCTAATAAACCCCTACTTAAAGGATAGTTCCGGGACTTTTTTTTTATTGTCCCTACGGTTCGGCCATGTGTTTTTAAGCATAAATCGGTAGATCGTAGAAAACTTTCCTATGGACCTTACCCGACTTTTCGTCCATTAACGCACTCGAAATCAGCCGCCATTTTCTGATAATCCTATCATTTCCCCCCATCGCCCTGGCTCACCTGCTTTTGCGGCACTAAATCAAATCCCCCGCCCCTGAGCCTGACATCAGCAGACGCGAACCGCCCATTTCCCAACGCCAAAGCACGTTTCGTGTCAACAATCGCTGCGCCTCAGCTAATGAAGTGTCGCCATGGAAATGGCATGACGCCTCTTTCCTCAATAAGTATAAACACACCGTTTCACAACACACAGCAGCAGATTTTCGATTCCATTACTCTCTCTGTGTTACTTTGAGTATTCTGTGACTCGTTTCTGTGCTCTGGTCAGCTACCTTCGCCGCTTCTAGGCCTTGTGAACACCTGTACCATCTCTGTAAATTATTTTACTTTCTTTACCACACAATGGCTACAATAATGCCGTATATGTACGAGCCCGAGTACACCGAGGAAGAACTACTGGAAAGGCAAGCACGCGAAAACGATGGGGATTCGGATGGCAGTTGGGAGGACCAGTCAACGGATGAAGAGCCTGGACCATGTCGCATGGACGGCGTGTCCACCTGGTGCACGTGCAATCGGTGCGAGCTAATGCCAACTGAGGAGGAGAACTGCTGCTGCCGTGAAAATTCCGGGTGCTTGGCCTACATTTCGGAAGGCGAGCCAAGTCCGCAATGCATCACCGAGCTGCCAGAGTTCAGGGAAGCCTGCCTCTCACGGACCCTGTTGAGGATGATGATGGTGCTTATGCACGAACTTCGCGGCACTGTTCGTCCGCGTAATCCGAGTAACGAGTAAGTATACTCTGGTTGTGATGTCAGTGATGCCACTACTATTTCATGGTCGTCTCCCACATATAAAATTACATCTACATATCATTCGAATGCATGTAAATTGGTTCCATATTGTGCATTTTCTAGATAGAATTTTTTTCAAAGCAGAATGACATTTTTTACCTGAATCGACAGTGATAAGAAAGTTTTGTCATTTTAATACAGTTTGCATCTTTCATTTTCACAGGTGGTACAGGCTGGTGGCCTATCGTTGCTTCACTTGGTGGCTTCACGGGAGGCTCGGACACCGCGTTCGGAGAGTAATACCTGCCTGTGTGGTACTTGCCATTAGACAACATTTCCCCAGCGACAGTGGACAATACCGCGGATTTGCCCTGGATGTGCTGCAACCGGAACTTTACAAGGTGTAATGTTTATTATTTATGTTCAATTGAAATTAAGATCTAAAATAAAATCCAACCGTTGAACCCATATGCAGCAGACTTACATATGTTATTTTGCGGGTTGGCATCAAGCCTCCCAGCCTTGCCTCCTCCCCCAAAAATACTTACCACACCACTTTGTTCAAGCGTTGGCAATAAAAGGAAGGCCGTTGGATTTTATTGATACAAAACATGGTTATAGGTAAATAATCCATATGGTTGATCATAATAAATCATCCTTTTGGGCACCGGGTACAGAGATGACCCCCTCTGGCCCGTGCCGCCTTGCCACCACAGGCCAGCCTGCTGCTGACTAACTGCCTAGGCATCCAGGGTCTCCAGGGTGAACTGCACCCATATATTCTCCTGGGAGGGTGAGGTATTTATAAACTCATCCCCCTGCCTTCCATGTACTAGATCCTGCAGCCTGCCTCTTACATGCAGTTAGATGGCCTCTCCTTGGTGAGGCCCTGCGGCAAACGAGTCTTGTTTGCATGACCACCGCCCCAATCCACCCCCCCCGCCCTATCAAAGGCAGTTCGCACCGGGGTACTTGTGCTGGCAAGTGGAGCTGTCAGGGAGCGATAAAGGCCAAGAGGTGCCAAAGACCATGTACACTTCAAAGTGGTCTATAGAGCATGGGTTGTTGTTCCCATGTCTACCTCCAGACCCCGTGTCTCCTGCCAAGCATCCCCCCTCACGCTGGACGGCCCCCTGCAATCCACATAAGTGTGTCTCCATTCACGAGTCTTTCTGTGTCTTGTCTGCACGACCACCGCCCCAATCCACCCCCCCCCGCCCTATCAAAGGCAGTTCGCACCGGGGTACTTGTGCTGGCAAGTGGAGCTGTCAGGGAGCGATAAAGGTCAAGAGGTGCCAAAGACCATGTACACTTCAAAGTGGTCTATAGAGCATGGGTTGTTGTTCCCATGTCTACCTCCAGACCCCGTGTCTCCTGCCAAGCATCCCCCCTCACGCTGGACGGCCCCCTGCAAACCGCATAATGCCACGACATATACACGTCATTCATTCACAAACACACCCCTGTTTCGAATTCTTTATAACCCACTTCATATTTCTAATGAGAACTTCTTTGCGCTTTGCTAGTCAACCCGTGAAGGTGCTGGTTATCTGCTCTTCGTCTCTGTGAACTTCCGTGACCACTTCGAGGAAACTCGTCAGTTTGCAACCTGTGAACTGCTCCCTGTTCTACGACAAGAAACTACTCTGATCCCTGCATCTAACTGTTTGTTCGTCAAGGTAAGGCCATGTACCATAATCATTTTGCGTCCAATTTCTTTTCGTTCAAGACAGTACATGCAAGGAACTAGTCACATGTTCTGAGTTTAGTCAAATTATCTTTCTATTTTTTTAAAGTCATTCAAATACTTATCCGCATGTGAATAATGTGTATAGTTCCAAGAACCAAAACAAACCTTGCATTGAACCTTTTATGTGTCATTTAATTTTTTAACACATTGGTATTCATAGAGAATTGTTGATCTTTACTTTTCAGAACTTTCCACAATGCCTGCCTGTTCCATTGGCGGTTGCCCTTCGAAGACCCATAATAAATCTGAAGGTACTATAATGCATGTTTTCCCTAAGACAATAGATCAGATAAGAGAATGGGTCCGATATTGCGGATATCCACCGTCTGAGCTTGAAAGTAGAGTCCTAGAAGTCTTTGCGGACAAGAGGGGTGATCGATACCGCATCTGCAGCAGGCACTTTAGTTCAGACATGTACTCCACATCATTGCTAATAAAGAAGAACACACCGCGAGCGAGGCGAAAATTGCTCTCAACCGCTATTCCCACTCTATTCGTCCACATCCCTCCACTGGTGAGTCAAGTTTACGTATTTATCTCTCGGCCTTGCGGTAGTGTGTAGCATTAGCTAACAATAATTTCCCCATTTATGTATCCACTCAATATGAAGGCGGAAGATTCTCCATCCGTGTCGTTATTGCAGTCATCAGCCACTTCAAGCGCCTATCGGGTAATCTTACTTAGCTATTCTGCCACTGACTTGTTTTAGGCATGTAAATCAATAGTTTTAATTTATCGTGTGATTATTTTACCTAATGGTACACCCTTGTACTCGTCCTCTAGTCTTTGTTTTCAGTTATAATTATTGTTATCCAAAATAATGCAAGTACTGTCTTTCAGGGAGATGCTGAGGAGTCCAACGTATTGACGACAACCGTTGATGTCACTCAGATGCTCGAGGTACGTTTCCGGACAGTTCCATCAATGGAGATCATCAGATCTTGCATTCTTGTAGCGTGATTGTTACACACAATGTTTCTTTCGTTTTTAGCCATTGATATGTCCTTCTGTCGTCGCCCTCCTATGTGTCTTCTTTTTTCAATATTGTGTTCATTACTAATGAAAGTGCTATGTTTCAGGGAGTCGATGGAGCATTAGTCCAAGAAGAAGGGGGAGCATGCAGTTACAGGTCGGCGCAACAGCTTGCAGAAGTGTGCACCGCAGTTACATCGTCCCTTGATGTTCTTATGCATTTCGAGGTATGGATACTGACAGTTCGATCAAGCGAAATCATATGATGTGATTACATCCGCTATACTTCCTTCTTTATTAACGCAAGTACTATGTTTCAGGGAGATGACGGAGCTTCTTCTACAAGAACATCACCCCTAGTAGTTGATGCAGATCTCTGGGTGGTGACACTTCCAACGATCGAGCAAATCGAATCATATTTACATATCCATTATTTATTTTAGACAACTGATCATTTGTGCAGGTCTATTTAGATGAGCCGTTGACGCCTGCACAAAGTTTATGTTCTTTTTAACAAAATAGAAAACCATACTAATGCAATTACTGTGTTTCAGGGAGTTACTGAAGCATCATCTTCAATAATATCATCAATGGAAGTCTATGAGGAGCCCGAGGTATGGATCTTGACAGTTCCATCTAACTAGATCAACAATGCGTGAATAATTGTCGTTTGAATGTTCTACAGAAAGCGTTCATTCGTGTTTTGCTATTGAGATGTACGTGGGTATTGGTCCCCAAGTACATTTTGTGTTTTCAATATTATTATACATACTAATGGAAGTTCTATGTTTCAGGGAGTCGATGGAGCGTCAGTGCGTGATGGATGTGCTTATCATGAAAATATAGTCGTTGCAGCGCAAGAGGAAGTGGAGACATGCACACACGAGTCGGAGCAACAGCGTCCTGATGTTGAAGTTCGAGGCAAGAAAGTTTCAAAGAAAAGAAAGCAAAAGAAGGTTAGTGTCCTGGACACTATATTATGTTGTTTTTCACTGTTAATAGTTCAATACTGTTAAGTTGTGTTTAAACTGAACATCCCTTTTCCAATCTGTCCTCTAGTTGCGAGTGGGTGTACGAACTAGATCTACACAGACAGTGAAGCAAACGAGAGATGTTGCTTGTCAAACCTTTTGGCAGGGACTTGAGACTGGAGATGCATCGTGCCAATGGGAAGAATATGAAGTGATTGACAACGGAGCTATACCACCACCAGCCATTGATAGTGAATGTCCTCCTGGTAGTTCGGATGCAGTCGGAGATCAATTCACAGAATCCACACCCGCAAAAACTAAGACCGCGAGAAAGTTGAAGAAATTGTTTTATTCACCCATCGCCGGAGAAGGAACAGATGTTGCAATGGAAGAGAATGAAGTGGACGACAATGAAACACCATCAATATCACTGAACATAGCGGAAGACGATGTCAGAGATTCTACCTTTCATGTGAGTGACATGTCCTCAACGTTACAGGCCGAACCAGCTGGGATGCAGAGTGACAGTATAAGGAAAGAGGCCAAATTCATTGTATTCGATAGTTGTTTGATTGATATTATTATTCGGATGAAATGTGGGCATTCGGTTGGTGGGGAAGTATGTGGGGAGCCATTGATTAATGTGACTCGTGCAATTCGAGGCACTAACCTTAAAATACATGCCACCTGTACAAAATATCATCCTTTCTCATGGTCTGCACAACCCATGCTGGGGCAACTGCCAGCAGGCAATCTACTTTGTGCAGCGGCTGCACTTTTTAGTGGTTCAAGTTTTAAAAAGTTAGAGTCTTTCTTTCAGTTTGTGGGAATCCATTTCATTGCGAAAACTCAGTTCTACAAATACCAAACCGATTATCTATTTCCAGCCATTAGCGAAGCTTGGAGAATGGAAAAAATGTCTATTGATAGTACATTCGCGGGCAAACGGTTCAGGCTAGCCGGTGATGGACAGTGCGACAGCCCAGGATTTTCAGCCAAGTACTGCACCTACCACTTTCAGGACATGGAAAGTAAGAAAATTGTGAGTTCGGTGGTCGTGCAGGTGTCACAAAGTACATCCTCAGTGGCCATGGAGAAAGTTGGCTTTGTAGCATCATTGCAAGAACTACAATTGCGGGGAATGGTGATCGACCTGATAGCCACGGAAAGACACGTTTCAATTGCCAAGACAATGAGAGAAGAGTACAAAAATATAAATCACCAATTTGACGTTTGGCATCTTGCAAAAACAATCAATAAAAAAATGTCGGCTGCAGGTAAAAAAAAAGATATGCAAGGTATTTCACAGTGGTCCAAGTCAATCAGCAACCATCTTTGGTGGAGCTCAAAAACATGTGGAGGGTCGTTGGAAATTCTACTGGAAAAATGGCGGTCAGTAATGTTACACTGTAGCAACGTTCACCGCTGGAACACGAACCAACATTTCCACAATTGTGAACATGGCCATTTGTCCACAGAGGAGGCACGGAAGAAGAAGTGGTTGATTCCTTCATCACCCACTCACAAAGCCATTGAAAAGATTGTATTTGATAAAACTATAACAAGAGATTTGAGGGGACTCACGGAATTCTGCCACAATGGAGATTTGGAGGTGTTCCACAATATGTGCCTAAAGTACAGACCAAAACGATTGCATTTTGGCATGGAGGGCATGATAAATCGGACTCTTCTAGCGGTCTTGGCACATAACCATAATGTTGGCCGTCAACAAAGTAGGACGACCGGAACTTTAGGGACGCTTCGCTACAATAAGGCCTTCACTAAAAGAAGTAAACAATGGGTGATCAAACCAGTGTTTGAGGATATGCAATATGAGTTTATTGAGAGACTTATTGTTGATGTTATAGATAGGCACATACATGGAGTTGTGAACGAACCTGTGCAGGGGACAACTGCATTGCCACCCAACATTGCCTCTGTTCCATGTCCACCTAAAGCAGAGCTCATTGAGAAATACACATCACGGTTTAAATGATTGTAATTTGATTGTCTGTTCTCTCGAGTCTCCTCATGTTGAAGGCCCATTGAATATGTGTATCTATGTAATGTGTAAATAAAAGTGCTTGCTCAGTGTACATGCAATGTGTCTATCCAACCTTGTTCATTTGCGCATTAAATTAAACCAAACAGTAATATAAATCATTTTTCAAAAAATATAGAATGTCTCCGTATTTATGGTTCTCTGGGGCTGCAAAGCACGCAGACAAAATGCAAAGATGGAGTGTAAATTTCAAGTCCTGTGAGATGGCCTTACACTGAATGTAGCTAACTAGGAATGTGTGCTCGTTCAAAGTGAAGGTCAGCTGCTTTGATTTTTTGCTCGGGTGCCGGAATGGCCCACGACTCAGTATAAGGTTCTATTGTTATTTGACCTTGACAGGCCGGGACCATCCCGAAAGACTTCTTTTTGGGGGTGTGGTGCAATAACGTAAGAAACGATAATGAATAAAATTTCAGAAACGATAGCCACGTTCATTAGAAGAAATAACGTCGGCATAGAAGGAGTGGTATTTCGGGGCTGCCCTACGCACAGACACAATGGAAAATGCAAATATAATGTAAGTAACTCTTTAGATGAGTTTATACCGCAATTTAATTACTATACAGTAGCTTTAAAGACGGGTTAAGTTGTACTTGTTCGTTCTATGTGGCATATTGTTTTGTACCGCACACTATCTTGAGGAGAACCATCTCCTTTTAGGGAAGCACCTCAAAACCTTCCTCTTTACTTCTGCTTTCTCTCTCCCTCTACCCTGCTACAACTGGTCCACTGTCTGCGACCTCGGTCCTGGGCCCTTCCACTCTCCACCTGCACTGCCTCCCTGTCAACCCCTGCACTGGGGGACTGTCTCAGTATCCTACAGCCCCCCCTTCCCAGCACTTGTTCTGCACTTACCTTGCACTTGCCACCAGCTGGCCCTATGTATTTATTATTTTATGCTACTTACCTTGTACTCCACTTCCCCCCTCCCCTTCCCCTTGCACTTTTACCTTCCCCCTACCCCTGCACTTGCGCGATCTGAATGACACCTGGCCTAGTAGGATCGTTGTCTGTCTTCTCCTTGTCCCCCCCCTCCCTGCCTCGCCACGCCTTCAAACACTTGTGTATAGGCGCGTTGCAAATGCCATATTATATCATATCAGTGACGAAGTGGTCCACTGGCGCTCAGGCGGCTCTGAAAAAGGCGGAGGAGAGGGGGTGGGTTACTGGAAATGACGTATAATACCCAGTAGCGCTGTCCTAGCTATGAAATGAATAATTTTAATAAAGATCTGATGGTGAGACTAACTTCATGTTTTATGTTTTTAAAACAGGTACATCCTTCATTATTGTCTGTGTCACGAGTACCAGACACCGGCGGATGGCTTTTTCAACCGCCAGTTGCTTCTCCGCGTGAACAACGTTACCACCCTGACCATTTTATGGGACGATCGCCAAGTACAAGTATGCCCTTACGCGGTACTAACGGCTAGATGCAACATACATACCGTTGTGGTGGCCTAGTGCCTCGTTGTTGGAACAGCCATGCGATTATCAGTGCGACCGAAGAGCTTATTTTATCGTAAACCAACACCCTGTGTACTGCACACGAACATCGCTTGCCTCAAGAAGAACTATTTTGGATCGAGAGCAAAGAAAAATGCAAATCGCTGAATATTCTCTAAACATTTGATGTCCAATAAATGTACTTTACCAAATTTACAATCTTGCGGTTTGATTTAAAAGTACAGTTTCATATTCCGAATTGTGGCGCGCTGTGTTGTGAGCTGGTCTGTGTTGGTTTCCGGGTTCTGTGTGGAGTCGCGTAGAAGACGCCTGGGCGCGTTTGCCTACGCAGCACAGTCACGTCACGGATAGAGGCGGGGAATATGAATGTTTTGATAAAGTCTGTTTCAGGGGTGGGGGATATGATTTAGTGCCGCAAACGCAGGTGAGCCAGGTCGATGGGGGGAAATGATAGGATTATCACAAAATGGAGGCTGATTTCGAGTGCGTTAATGGACGAAAAGTCGGGTAAGGTCCATAGGAGAGTTTTCTACGATCTACCGATTTATGCTTAAAAACACATGGCCGAACCGTAGGGACAATAAAAAAAAGTCCCGGAACTATCCTTTAACAGGTTTTAGGGGTACGCTGTGTTCTCTGCACAACCTTTAGGTACCTCCCCTTCACATCTAGATGTGTTGTGAAATCATCACTTGGCTTGAAAAACTCCTCCCTGCACTGTGGCCTAGCAAGAAGGTTTCATTTTGAAAAAGAAGGGAAGACTTAGCACATGTATTGAATTTAAAAAACTAGCATGATCAAAATGTCCTGTATGCAAATACTGCAGTATATTCCTTTAACAAGATGCTTTTTTGCATATTTATGAACACCTACCATTCAATGGTAGTGTATACACATGAATTATGCTAAAGCATTGGAATGAAAATGGAATTGTAACATGCAACTTTATATTTTTGCAGTTAAAATCCACTACTGCCAGGCATGGTTTTGGTCCTGGTACACTTTCTGAATAACGTTATACTGGGCTGCCAAATGAAGATGCCATGAAAGTCTGCCACATAGGTTCTCAACACTCCACATGTATAAACTTCATGACTGTGAATGGTCTAGTTACTCAACCTAGATGCCGAAAGCAGTCTGAGTTTAACGTGTCATTCCCCTTTAACTAAAGAGCATATGAAGAAAGTGGGTTTAATTGGTAAGTACATTTATCTGCACAATCCATCTAAACTTTGCTTAAACATTTTATTAAAATACATCTCAGGGGACTACACTCCACATTCTGTCACATCTTTAATATAGTATCATGTTTGACAAAAACACACAGAAGTGAAAAATAATAATACAAAGAAAAAGTGCACTAATTGCAATGATGATAATAATAATACCATTATTATAATATTAATAGTAATAATAATGATGAAAACAATAATACTAATGATGTGTTTTTCATACAGTGGCACTTTGCAGATTTGTAAATGGTGGGTTTTACTAATACTCAATTTAATAGTAGTCCATTTACGTGACCCCTGCAGTATGAAATATTGATTCAGCCATGCTTGAATTTGAACCTCTGATTTGCAATTGACTGCAGATCAAAGCAGTGAATGATTCACACTCTGATGATGTTGCGTTTTACACACATCATCCCCTTTTGGTGAAACATTGGGCCTCATTACAAGTAAATCCGCCGCCACCGTTGTTTCCGGACTGGCTGATTCCGAGTCCTGCAGGCGGGAGGTGTGACTCCATGGGAATGGGGATTTACAGAATTCCGCCTCCAGAATTACCGGGTCACCAGGGTTGTAATTCCCCAGTGATTCCGGCAATCACGGAGGTGAAATGGTATTACGGGTCTGGCGGCAGCCTGCCAGTTTTTCCAGCACGGCTACCCTCAGACTCGTAATGAGGCCCATTGTGTGAACAAATGCAAGCCTATTTAGGCCATGCTATTGCGGGGGGATACAACTAGTTCTATTTTAAATGTTGTCACTGTGTTTTGTATGTATTGCAGGTGTAACCCAATTTACCACATTACCAGCTGCATATATCCGAGGCCACCTGCTTACTCATGTTACACGATGGGCCATTTACACAATGATGCGATTTCATGTGGGCCCACTAACAGTCTACATGTTGCACAGAATGGGGGTTTCGGTCTCCTTGTCTCTCTGGCAGCTAATGAGCAATGTCTTTAGTGTGGTATAGCCTCATGAACGGGCTTACAAAACATTTTGATATAGTAAAAGCAAAGTGGGCTTAGAGGGGTACTGCCATCAAAACACCTGGTGGGCATGCACCTTTAAAATGAAAAAAGGGCATGACAGTCCTGGGTACACACATGGGGCAGAGCTGAAAAGAGTCTAATATTTGACTTACATGTACATGCACACAAATATTAATAAGAAGCATTTCACATACATCTTGGCAAACATCTTTCTTTAGCCTCCCCCGCCCACTTGGTAGGATCCAATGTGCCTTCAGGCTTGGAGGGAGATACACTAGCACGTGTTGCCCCGCTGAAAGAGCAATTGGCCCAAAATGGCAGAAGTAATATACAAGGCCTATCGAGCAGCACACCTAGCATACAAGCACAATGCTATTTTTCAATCCCCTGTTCTCATGTCTTTTTTTAGAAACATTTTAATGTGAATATTTATGTGACCTGCACCCAGTCGGTGGAGTGCTTACATAACACAAATATGCCTACCAAGGAATGCAAGATTAAAGAAACAGTCATGGTTGATTGTATAGCTCGGGGGTTATACATAGTTCCATAAATGCGAAAGAAGAGTATATGCGGAGAAAAGGTTTGAACGAGATTCTTGGTTAATTCTCTAAAAGGGGCATAGTGGATGCTAGGTCTGGGATGAGGTACAGCTTTGCATATCACTTTGGAAAATGGTGGAGGAGTCTGGACCACACAATATGTATGGGGATGTCACAAGGATAGAAAATGGGTAAACAAGTGGACAAATGTATGTGCATATTGACAAGAGAAGAACATTCCCGCGGGGATGATATTATTGCACTATCACCAATCAGCATTGCCAGAATGCCCACCAAAGACAAAGATGCCTTGCATTGAAAGCAGTAGTTACCACAGCAGATTGCATTGCTTCTGAAGCAAGCAAAGCCTGCCCATGTTTAATGTTGACAAAAAAGAATGAACCTCCCATACTGGCAGAGTAAGGCAAGGCACTGTTGCTTTGCCAGGACCATTGTCTTTGAATGCCAGAGAATTCTCTCCACATGTGATGTCAACAACTGACATAAAAGTAAATGAACCCTACATCTTGAAAGAGTAAGAATAAAGAATGGGTGCAATCTGCGAGTGGCAGAGAACCTACCTTACATTACAACTTTCCATTGGAAGGGATCCCCAGAGTAAAAGACTGGTGGCAGTAGGCATTGGTAGTCATAGTACTGATAGCAGCAATAGTGATGAACAATAAGCAGTGAAATGATGGCGATGCCTGACTGCCCATAGCAATGTATATATACTGTGCCAGTGTATCCTGCCATATAGGTGGAGCAAAGTTACAATTCTAACGGCTGTCCATGTGCGATTATCTCAGTCTTTCACACAGGAGAGGCACATCCTTTCTGGCGTCTCAGGCTGTCAATGCAGAGGAGGAATGTGCACACATCTTGCTGGTTCCCCACACAGTGCATGTCTCCATAAACAACACAAGGGCCATAATGGAAACGGTCATAATGTGTCAATTCTCAGTTCTCGGTGGCATAGCTTCAAACTATGGGACGGTACTTGCAAAATCATCTTTACTGTGCCACCGGCCAGCAATCCTTGGTATACTCTGGCAAAGTGAAACCAATTTAGGAATGTGTAAACATCACATTTGGCACCCGGGCAATGCTGATATTGGTAGTTCATACACAAATGTGTATTGTTTTCTCTCATGAAGAGCACATCAAATGTCATTCTACTTGTTCTCTCATGATAGGTCTTAGCAGCTGAAAAGAGAGATAACTGAAAATACAGGCTTGTACGGTGGCCTACAACCACTGCACTCTTCACAGAGAAGAAATATCCATTTGCATGTCACTCTGGTCCCCTACCGAAAAGGGCAGTCCAGCACCGAAATGCCAGGCAATTCTACTCTGAACAAGAGTACCAACAGCAACCCCAGACATGTTTTTTGGCCCTGTTTTTCCTACTCACTGAGGTGAAGCTGAGTCTCTCTAATGCACAGTGAGATAGGGGTCCACGTCTGGATTACCCAGGGTTACTCAATGTGAAACCCCAAGTCTTATAAATTAAACAAGAGTGTGGACACCTTGCCAGAGAACAGTTCATTTGGCCGTGTTTGTTCTCAGTATAGCTGCCCCAGACCATATTTCACCCTAGGTTACCCAGGGTAATCCATATGTGGACCCCTTGCTCACTGTGCTTAGAGAGGCACAGCTGGAACACGATTGCTGGACTGCACAAGTGGGTGGGACCAGACTGATATTCAAATGGGTATTTCTCCGCTGTGAAAGGTACAGTGCACAAAAACGTGGTAGTAGCCCCTGCCGAGTGAGCACCTTCCCAGAGAACAGGTTATTTGGCCGTTCTTGGTAGAGGGCTTCCCAGACCTTTTTTGTTGCATATTTGTGTGTTATCTCAAATGTATGGCAATTTAAAATTGCTATATATATAGCCACACTACATTGCAGTTGTCCCTTGCATAAACAAATGCCCCTCAAAATTTAAGGCAGATCTGGTTAAATTAGCCTCACACTAAATCACTCCAAATGACTAGATTATCTAGTAGGAGCATCCAGGTTAAGTTTCCTGATATTCAAGGTCAACTTGAAGGGAGACATTACCCATTATTCCTTTTTTTGTGGCCAGCTAATTAGTAACGAGTCAAAAAACATTAGGTTGCATTTCTCAACTTAACGTGATTAGAAGGAAAACCATGTGGGGCTTGATCCCAGAATGTGCAGCCTCAATGTGTGCAGCCTGCAACTTGTGGCTGTAACTACCCACAAATTTCAGTCACATTGTGATTCACAAAAAATCTCATAGGTAGCCCGGGCAAGTTGCATGTTACACACATAGGGCCCGATTCATGGAAATGTGTGCAGAAATCCTACACAGGGCATGTGCCGAGAAGGAGACTGCAGGGGCAGCATAAAAAATGTGCGCCCCCGCTATTCATGGAATTTACTGCGCAAATTAACCGTATTTGCAAGTCGCACCTGGAACGCCCCTGGCACTCCCCCACATGCAAAGCATAAAGAGGCAGAACAGCTACCTTTGCACACTCCCCCAACCGCGAATACATGCACCTTTCAAACAGTGCCTGGGGTCCCCGCAAGCAGGCCTGCATCTTGGCAACCCTGCGCAGGTTCCCCGTAACTGTTGCTGGCACACTGACAACATGCGTATGAAAAATCGTAACTCTGTGATTACTCAGGAAATCTGTGTTCAAACCCCAGTAAACCATTCCTGCACCCCACAAAACTGCGCATGAGCACCCCCAAGTCAGATCAGAAATCCCGGTTGTGTACATGCACCACTATATCTGACATGCAAACCCACCCCTGCGCTGCAATTCCTACATGCAAGTGTACTTACACCTGCCTTTGGGTGGCATAGAGATCGAGTGATTTGCGTGGCCATTACTATGTTAAGAGGCTGCATGGGTGGTTCCATGAATACTTGTCATTTGGCGCAATTGTGGGCATGCAAGGCATTCCCTCGTAATGCCACGTTTTCACATGTTCTTTGCCGTTTTCCATGTTCTGCCCCCTACTCCACCCTCTGCGCAGGCCTCGCACATGCTTTGCGTGGTGTCTCGTGCTAGTCGCTCGATGGCTCGCAGAGACATGCCGAGCATACGCAAACTCGATGCAAGTCCTGGAAAAGTACTGCGCATTCGATTCCATGAATCTACGAACACGGATTTGCATGCAGTTTGGCGAGCTAGTACCCTATTTTCCACGCAAGTAATTCCATGAATGGGGCCCATAGGGGCTGATTCTCAGAAAATAGCACAAATGAAAGAAGAGCAGAGAATGTGCTTGTTTAATTTATGCTATTCTTAGAAATGCACAGGTCACCTTATTCTCAAAGGTGACCTGTGCATTTGAGGTGGGGTTGGACAGTGGCTCAAAGATGCATTGTCCAGGCCCTTTGCATACATTAGTGTCGAGAGCAACAATAATGTATGCAAGGCTCCAAGCAACCACGTGGTTGCTGAAAGAGCATTTCACCGAGATGGGCCCTTAAAGGACCCGTCTTGGAGAAATGACAAAAAAAGCATTTCCAGCCACAATGGCAATGCTAGTGTGACAGCTGCGGTTTAACCTGCAGCTTCCACCAAAAAGGACATTTAATAGCGCATCCTTCTTGTGAATTCAGGATGTTCTTTTAAATGCCCTGATACGTCCCTTTAAATTGAAAAAAGAGGGCATCTGAATAAGTGCATCTAGGTTGCATTTATTTAGATGCCCTGTGTGAATTGAGCTGCCAATTTTGGGCGCAAGTGAGGAGATGCGCTGCTTGCGCCCAAAAAAGATTTGACAATCTGCTCCATTGCTTTGACAAGCAGCCATGATTCATGAAACAGATTTGCATTTCCAAGATCAAGGGCCTGGAATGGGAAAACTACCACAGACACAAAAAGTGAAACCTTAAAAATGAACATTTTCCTTGAAAGTGATATCAAACTGTGTGGAAAATGAACTACTTTCAGGGAAACATATTGAAAGAAATTGGAACTTGTTGCTGAAGATTTGCCCACATTGCACATCTCTCGTATGTCAGATGGAATCAGGTACATTAACAAGGGGGGGTCCTGGGAGTCCCTCTGCCAGACATTAGTCCTGGTTACGAGAGACTTACCCAGAGTCTTTAGCTCACTATCTTTCACAGAGAAGAAATATCCCAAACATATCAGTCTTTGTCCTGCCCTGGGGCAGTCCAGCACCGAAATGCTAGGCAATTCTCCTCTGAACAAGAGTACCAACAAGAACCCCAGACACGTGTTTCGGTCTGGTTGGACCTCATCAGTAGGGTGGATCTGTGCCTCTCTAAGAATAGTGAGCAAGGGGTCCACGTCTGGATTCCCCTAGTAACTTAGGGTGAGACCCAAAGTTACTTAAACATGCAAATTAACAAGGGGGGGTCCTGGGAATCCCTCTGCCAGACATTAGTCCTGGTTACGAGAGACTTACCCAGAGTCTTTAGCTCACTATCTTTCACAGAGAAGAAATATCCCAAACATATCAGTCTTTGTCCTGCCCTGGGGCAGTCCAGCACCGAAATGCTAGGCAATTCTCCTCTGAACAAGAGTACCAACAGAAACCCCAGGCACGTGTTTCGGTCTGGTTGGACCTCATCAGTAGGGTGGATCTGTGCCTCTCTAAGAATAGTGAGCAAGGGGTCCACGTCTAGATTCCCCTAGTAACTTAGGGTGAGACCCAAAGTTACTTAAACATGCAAATTAACAAGGGGGGGTCCTGGGAGTCCCTCTGCCAGACATTACTCCTGGTTACGAGAGACTTACCCAGAGTCTTTAGCTCACTATCTTTCACAGAGAAGAAATATCCCAAACATATCAGTCTTTGTCCTGCCCTGGGGCAGTCCAGCACCGAAATGCTAGGCAATTCTCCTCTGAACAAGAGTACCAACAGAAACCCCAGACACGTGTTTCGGTCTGGTTGGACCTCATCAGTAGGGTGGATCTGTGCCTTTCTAAGAATAGTGAGCAAGGGGTCCACGTCTGAAATCAGGTTACATTACTTTTTTGTGAATTAGGTTATAGCCATATCACCCTCTCCAGATGCAAAATAGGTGTGATTTCTGCACACACACTCATCATCGCGCAGGCACCTTTTCTTTATTTTGAGGCTGGTATCAAATGCTGCATTCAAGTTCATGTGAATCATGCACAATTTGTGGCAATTGCGTATTGTTCATTTTTTGCCTCTATAAGTGAACTTGCCGCCGGCAGAATATTGAAATAGTTATGCATTGATATTTATGATGACACTAATGTTTAAACCTCCTATAGGTAGTTTATTTGTGGTTCAATCTGATCATCAACAGAGAAATATGCTGAGGCATAAGTCTGTGTGCTACCTCTGTTAATATCCTTTATAATGTCACTCTAATTCTTACATGCACGTATCTATCCTTTGATTCTCCATAGTGTGTGCTTTGTATTGGGGTTGTCTCTTTGCTTTGCATTGCTCCATTAATTAAAATAAATCAATGTTTTTGAGAGTGATCTAATCAAATGCCTCTCAATGAGCACACGTGGCCTTAGTACCAAGCATGATTCAAGAGGTTGGCTATCATTTCCTCATACAACGAGGCTACTGCTGAGAATCTTAAATTCGGGTGTCAGTACGAAAGACCTGACATTAAAAATATGTCCATATTGGTTCTGTAGATCACAAAACGCTGATTTATTTACCTACCTTATTTTCAATAAGGTGCTACTGCGATAATACGCTAGCAGTGTGCCCAATAGAACCAGCAAAGATGAGGGATTCTCCCTGCACATCCCATGATAGCCTCACTTAGCCCACTATTGCTCTTTCATGCCAGTTAAAGAATCACACACCAGGTATAATCATAATGCAATAAATACAGCCTCACCTGCAGAAGGTGTGACCATAGTATACCAAGTATGGCCTCCTATATTCATTGACATCTAATGTCACTAATTACGTTCCACCTAGAGGATCCACAGGAAATTCAGCATCCGTTCAGGCACTGACTTCACCTGGTGGAGTAAATGAAATAAAATGATATTTTATTTATTTTGCGCTCGTACACAAGTGTTTCAGAGCGCGACCAGGCAAAAAGGGAGAGGAGCAAGGGAGAATAAATCCGAAAAACAGCGATCTTACTAGGCCCAGTGACATTTAAGAAAGCGCAAGTGCATGGGAAAGGAAAATGGGGGAAAAGTGCAAGGAAAGGGGGGGAGTGGAAAGTGCAAAGCAGAGGAGAGAAAACATAAATAAATATTAAATAGAATGAATAATAAATAAGGGCTTTAAACCATGGTAGTGCAGCCAGCAAGTGGCAGGTGAACGTAAGTCAGAAAGTTGTATCTGATAACTGCAGAAGAAACGTGGGAGGGGGACTGTATGGGTACAGATACAGAACCCTAGTACAGATGGTGGCCTGGAGGCAGTGCAGGAGGGTGGCAGGGTGAGCAGGTACCTGGGCCCAAAAGAACAGAGGGTGGCCAAGTGCACAATGCCATGAGAAGAAACAGATCAACAGGGGAGAAGGGGGGCAAAGGCAGAGGCAAAGAGGAAGGTCTTGAGATGTTTCCGGAACCAAACATGTTTTTCCTCAAGTTTCAAGGTGGCCGGGAGGCTGTTCCAAAGGGAGGCACCAGCCGAAGACAGAGATCTACCCCAGCTTGTTTTTTTGCAAAACGACTAACCCTGAGGGAGTTAGAAGTAGAGGAGCAAAGGGCTCAAGCGGGGAGGTATTTTTTAAGCGATAGCTGAAGGTATTTTGGACCCATACCCCAGAAAGCCTTCTGGACAATGCAGAGGGTTTTAAATTTAATCCTTGCATCCACAGGGAGCCAATGAAGATATTTCAAGACTGGAGAGATACGATCCCAGGGCTTGAGGCCAAGGACAAGTCTCGCAGTCCTGTTCTGGATTAGTTGTAGAGGGGGGAGTGTGGAGGCAGGTAGATTTAGAAAGAGGATGTTACAGTAATCCAGTCTGGAAAGACCCAGAGCTTGGAGGCAGTGAGCTTTTGAGGGAAGGAGAGGAAAGGCAGCGTACCTGTAAGGAGGTGAAGTAAACATTTTTTGGAGACATCAGAGATGTGTCAGGAGAAGGAAAGTGTAGAGTCAAAGATAACCACAAGGTTCTTAGCCGCGCAGGTGGAGGTGGGAGGAGGGCCAAGGGAGGCCGGCCAGAGAGTTTGAGGAAAGGATGGAGATGGTGTACCAATAAGGAGGATCTCAGTCTTTTTGGCATTTAGACATAGATCATTGGCGGCACACCAATTTTGAATGGCGATTATACAATCAGAGATGAAGGAAGGAGAGGAGGAGGCTGAAGAAAGCCTGAAAATGAGTTGGGTGTCGTCAGCATAGCACTGGAAAGTTGAGCAGAACATTGAGATGCAGTAAGGGACAGTTGCCAGGTATTGGTTGAAAATCCAGGGTGAGAGGATAGACCCCTGGTGGACACCACATGTGGAGAGGGAAATAGAAGATAGGAAGGACCCAAGTTATACATGGGCGGGTCAATCAGAGAGAAAAGAGGTCAGCCTGATCAGTGATACCGAGGTTGTCACGAAGACGATTGAGCAGGGTGGTATGGTTGACCATGTCAAACGCAGAGGAGAGATCAAGTAGGCTGAGGATAGAGGGAATGTTAGAATTCATGTTAGAGAGCAGGTTTTCACGGATGTTCAAGAGAGCAGTTTCCGTACTTATGGCAGCTCTGAAGCCAGATTGGTGGTCATGAGGGAGCAAACAGAGTCGTAATGGAGATTAAGCTGAGAGATGGCCAGCTTTTCCAGGAGCTTGCCCAAAAAGGGAGTAATGGAAATTGGGTGGTAGTTTGCCGGACATGACGGATCTGCAGTGGATTTCTTGAGGAGAGGATGCACAACAGAGTGTTTAAGAGGGGTGGGGAAAGAGCCAGAGGCAAAGGAGAGGTTGCAGAAATCAGCAAGGGCCGGCACGTAGTGCTGAAATTCCTAATGTCATGTATCCTGGAATTGGTAGACACACACACAGTGGACACAGCAATACTCTGTTTCTCTTCTATGTTGCACATTTGTAGACGTCCAATCAAGGCATGAAGAAGTGGATGACAGTCCAGCTCACCAGACTTAATCCTCAAAGGAAGAAGACTCAATGGGTCCAAATTGAGTGCGGACAAATCCTATATCATGAAAAGCAAACTTGTACTAAAACCATAATCTCCCTAGAATTGATACTGTGCTTTATGGTACTGCTTATTCAGATTTCAAAAGTCACATGTAGAAGCTGCTGAAGATAATCAACCTGGTACTTTTTCTTCTTTAAATTGTAGGAATTTTCAAATTTTTGTCTGAACCTCAATTTTCTTGACAAAATATGTCAAAACCCAATACATCTTAGACTCTCACAGTGAACACCTCCATGCTGCATTGTTTTCACTAGGGGCAAGAATACATTTTGATCTTACACTTGCCACCAACAGATTCAAATTAAGGTTAAAAATAGTGTCTCCTGGTCCGCATCAGTTGATTGACTACACTCACCTTTAGGATTTCATAAACATATACTCCAAACCCACGCAAAAGGAAGTTAGTTTCACAACTGGCAGAACAAGGTTATTTCGAAATCCATCTGAAAACATGATGAGCATGACACTAGCTTATCAAATATGTACTGTTGTGGCAACAAAGGGGTTTCTGTGACAGTCATTTATCATATTTTATGAAATAAATGTATATAGTATATTAGATATAAATTCTCTAATGATGTCTGTATATTAAGGGGACTGCACATGCTCACATAAGACACCACTCTCTCCTAAAGGTTTTTTTTTTTTGTATTAATGCTATGGTTTATAAATAAACCCTTTTGCCTCTCATACAACTACATAGCAACTCTAACACAACAGTAACAAAATACAACACTAATACAGTACAAATATAGTGCAAAACAAAATGAATATTATCATCACCATAACATATCTTATTTTAGAACATTTAAAACAGCACCTATTTATCTAGTTTTAGAATAGTCTCTACCTGTGCCCCAATTTTAAAAGTACCTTGACTAAGCACCCTGGAGGACATACCAAAAATGTACGGCCAAAATTGGTCTCCTGAAATGGCCTTGCATGTTGACATGAAAGACTTGTAGCCCTTAAAGAACATTTTCTCCAATGTTCGACATTGCATAAGTACTTGTCTAATGGACTCTAGTTCACCACCACAATCTCTGCATAAATGCTCTGACTGAGGGATTCTCAACCTGGGACCCAAAACCGCCAACACTGGCAATAAAGTAAATCTTAGTGTCAAGACAAAGTACTTTAGCCTTTTATCGTTGAACAAGGTTAGATAAGGAATCAGAGATAACTACAGGAATGTCTGCTTCATATACATGGGGAGAGAAGACTTCCCCTCCAAATCTTCAAAGTTGTGAACCCTGTCCCAATTATACACCTTCTCTTTCAATGTATGTTTATTTAGCACAATATTATTGGTCAGATTAATTTCCCAACCAATTTCAGTGTGCAACGCACTACTTGCCCACACAAATTGTGCTAATATACAATCCTGAATAAGAGAAGATTTAAGTCTCGACCCATACCAACCAAACTGTGTCCTCCCGGCATCAGTTAAAATCTTTCAGAGGAGCAAAATATAGCTCACCTTAATGGAGGTTGCAAATCGATTCAATTGGCAGAGATTGAGGAAGGCCAAGGGTTCCTCGCCAAATCTTTCCCTCCAAATTTTAAGCCATTTTAATTCCCTATCAATTTACACTTCAAGGCTATGTAAAATGCTTGCCATGATTCATATATTATAAGCTTGCCTCATTCCTTCCACAGAATAGCCCTCAGAAGTGCGGACAAAGCTCTCTGTCAAGCCCAATTTGCATAGTGCCTTGGTGTAGATGTGCATCATAAATCCCCCAGATATACAATGTAACAACCTTGATTATTTCATTTTTGATTTTCGATTTAAAATTCCCATATCTCCTTTTGTCCCCCACAGTCATAATTTTCGTTGTTGCCTTATTCAATTTGACATCACTGGCTAATGAATAGTCATAAAGTGCAGAGAGCATGCATTGAAGGCCGATCAGTCTACTGCCCAGGAGGAATGTATCATCGGTGTACATTAACCAAGCAACCTACTGGGACCCAATCTCAGGAGGAACATTTCCACAGTTTTTAAATGTATGAAGAATGTTGGCGAGATATAAATTAAGGAGCCTCGGTGCGAGAACGCACCCCTGCTTCAAACAACCTTCCACTGAGGGGAGACATTTTGTCACAAGGCCAGATTGATAAAGCCTTACTGATTCAGATGTTCTTTCATGGAACTGTTTTAACAAATTAATTATCTTTTGATCAAGTACCCAAGATGTCATCTTTCCCCACAATCTGTTTTGATGTATAGTGTCAAAAGCCTTTGTAAACTCTACAAAGGCAATGCACAGAGAGGATATCTTCTTTAAGGTTCTGTAGATTAAATATTGGAGGGTCCAGATTTTAAGGCCTTTGCTCATCGGAATCCTGATTCTTGTACAGATAGGATCCTTCTCTGATTGGCCCACTCCTGCAGCTCCCTCAAAAAAGTGTGCAAATAATAGTACCCAGGAAATCTAGCATGGTGAGAAGCTTGTAATTCTCTGGGTTCCCGCAGTCTCCTTTTTATAAACAAGTATTGATTTTCCTCTTGTACATTTTTTTTTAAAAGAGCAAATAGAATTCTTAGGTGGCTTTAGGTGCATGACCGCAATTCCGACAACCTCCATACTCCACACAAATTTCACAGGAGGAGAAGGCTCTTGTGAGAAAGATGAAATTGCTGGCAGAATTGTACAGCAGCCATAAAGGTCAGCGATACATAGCTCCCAAACCTCTTCTGTGATAGCATTAATTTCAGATGTATAATTCAAGGGCAAAAAATATTGTGTCAGCCGCCAAATATGCTTGTTGTCGTTGGACTTTAATAGATTAAATATAATCTGCCAGCTAGCCATTCTGACAAAGTTTTTGTATTTAGTGATCCAGTTATTTTTTCGAGTGCGAATATTAGTCACCGGTTGGTTGTAAAAGGACTGAGTCATCATACAGTTTTTCCACAATATTGCAAATGGTGGGATCCAAGCAGAATTAATCAGGAGTTGCCCCAAATATTTGGGCAAGAGAAATCCAGTGATTTATTATTTCCTCTATCTCTTAAGAGGGGTTCATGGGGCCCAAATAAATATAATTTGCTAATTCACTGTTAATAGCGTGAACTCTACCCTGAGTACAAACAATACTATTACCCTGTGAATTTATCTAATGGATACCTTCCAGGTAATTCCGTGACCAGATTTCATTAACTGAACTTCCAAAATGTTGTGATCACAAATTTGGTCCAGACCTATATAGAAAAAAACACAGTAGCACTCCTAAAGGGACTTCAAACTAAACTAATCTAACTTATCTAATCTAATCTAGATGTCACTGTTCCATTTGACCATGTCCAGCAATGCTAAGGGTGTTTACACTTGGTAGGATTTATATGGCAAAACCCATATATGTTTGTAAAATCCAACCACCTCCTTTCTGTTTCATGGACAGGTTTCCCCCTCTCGGAGGATTTCTACCACCCCAGCCTTTCCGATGAGTCTTTGCACCCTCACAATACACATTAAAATCATCAGCAATGAGTACTCCTCCATCAGGGGATTTCCAATACCACTCAGCCAGAGCTCCAGCTGCAAGTTCCATTATACCTTGTGTAAACGACCACTCAGGAGGATAATAGACATTGATAATCAAGAGCTTGTTAACACCCTTTATATTGAATATCTTCAAGTGAGTAAAACATATTGCAAACTCAAGCTGGTTCTTAATGTGCATACCTATAGGACAGCCAACCCTCCAGCTTTTAACCGCTTCTCCAGTTAAGAACACAAATCCATCAAAAGTGAATGATGAGCATAACCATGTTTCTTAAGTAAATATACATCAGCTTCTTCCAGTCTAGGCATGTTTGTTTTTTGCAAAGGAAGTTGGAATGCCCGTGAGAATTCCAACACATAATGCGCAGGGGGCAGGGTTTAGCTTTGCCATTACATCACTTTAAGTCATTTTATTTTTACAGGAAGGGAGGCCAACCCCACTCTCCTAAATTTAGAAAAGACAGTGGACCCCTAGGGCAACTTGGTTCCCTCCCATCACCATTTCTCAAAGGGCCCATACCCCTCGCTGGCAAGTTTTTCCTAGTGGATAAATTCTAAATTATATTGGCATAGGATGAACCCACTTCCAACATGTAACCCATTTTTATAAATGTATCCGACATGGCCATAATTGTATCTACAGTCATTTTACTGTTGAATTGCACACATACTCATTTCATGGCCGTAGACAAATCAGGTAGCATTACACGATTCATATTTTTAGTAGGAATGACCCTTAGCTGTGGAAAAACATGAAGAAGTTTCGATAACACTTGACTATTGAGGAACTTCTATCATGGGTAGCAAACAGATCTGTAACAGTTATCACTGTTTCCGGTACACTGTGCGGGTTTTTATAGCCCAGTCCAGAGGAAGCAGTGTCTACTTGTGCAGAAAGGGTACCCAGCCCGCCCTCCACAATGGCTGAAGCTGTTTTAGCACACTCGCCTACATCCAATGGATCTGGGCTTTCAGTATATACTTCAGAATGTTCCCAATCACTGGAAGGTGCAAAGGATGTATCCTGCACCAGTCCTCTCTCCTCCACTGTGGGGTGTTGCACCTTGACCACAATGGATGTATCCTGCACCAATACTCTCTCCTCCACCGTGGGGTGTTGCACCATGACCACAATGGATGTATCCTGCACCAATACTCTCTCCTCCACCGTGGGGTGTTGCACCTTGACCAAGCATCCAAAGTGTTACATTTAGCTTCAGATTTTTTCCTTATGCTTAGCTTCTGCCCTTCTTCTGCCACTCTGGCCCACCGTTAAGTCATATTTATTATCCATAGTCACACAAGTATGACGTGTATCTTCTGTCTGTGCTAAGGCCCTCGAGTTTTTTCAATAGAAGTCCTGTCTTTTCTTTTTTTGGCTGATTAAGAAATTTAGCTGCATTCCTCCTTCTCCTCCTTTTCCTACAACGATGATAACATTCTCATCCAATCCTGGGTTAGATATTGCTGGCTGGATTGGAGATGCAGCCCGTATTTCCATAACTGAGATGTCCCCAAGCAGGGCTTCTTGCTCCAGTACCCGAATATTATTCACGACAGACGAGGTATGTATCATGTCGACCTCTAAGTCTGCGTTGCCTGGTTGGCACAGCATTGCATCCAGATCTTCCTCCCATTCTCCAATTATGGTGGAGGAGTGTTGCTCAGACCTTCATAATGAAGCGTCAATTGATTTAAGGAGAGCAGCGTTTTGCTCGTGACCTTTCAACAGTTCAATGCATAAGGCAAGGACCGCTTTTATGAGGCACTGTATTTCAATGATCTCTGTATTAGATCAGTCTCACTGGAGGTAGATACATGTGTAGCATAAGAGTAAGGCGATGTCACTCAGTGATATCAGTCTTTCAAGATCTGGAGAAGATGATAGGTGGGAACCAATAATGTAAGGGTAGGTTGCCGGCGGGCCAATCGTCCCCACTTATCCACCTGATGATCAAGCCTCTCTTTGGAGGCTATAACGTAGATTTAAAAGACAGTTGTTGTTATAAATCGGGGCAGCATTTTTCATGGATCTCCACCTTCGTCAAAAGTTCTCTGTAGTAAATGTGCAGGTTCATCCCCCTTTTCCTCTACCTGCCGCTTAAGAGGCATCGTGGGTACTAATGAACCTTTCTGTTTAGGAGAGTGCTCTAAATCAATAACCGGCAAAGACAGACATATTTACTCCTCCTTTACATTTTTTCCCAGCAGTGGGACAGGCAGCGCCCACACTGCTTCAAATCAAATATTTCCTCCCTCTTTTTAGACATGATGGGAGCAGAGGGTTCAGATCATGAGTAAGAGCAACTTACTTGATTTTCCTTATTGAATCTGCCAGACTCCCACTCCTGCTGATTGCCGACTGCACTTCCGCACTTCGCACGCAGAGCTGTTGTTAAACAGTCACTTCCTGCTGGATGCTGATTGTGCAGTCTGTCAGCTCAAAACAGTAATCCGGATCTCCATTGACCGACACTTTGCAACAGTCCACCACGGTTAGTTTCCCACTGCTGACTGCACTTCTGCATCTTCTAAAATGATCCAGTAACCAGAAGCAAGACTGCCTTTGGATGACAATGGAATCCCAGATTTTACAGCCATTTTAAACTCAAATCCAAATCCTTAGGCATCCGAATGAGGATATATGGTTTATGATTACAAATAGTATAATGTTAATGCTTGTTTCATTTTTAACAAAACTCACACTAAATCCAGTGTGTATTATGTACTAAATAATTCAAGCATGCAACCATTTTACCAAAGAAATATTTGTCCAACCATGTTCACAAAATGCTCTTTGATTTTCTTTCAATGCAGCCAGGAACCAACTTGGTTCACTCTGCCCCATTCCCGTTCATCATAGAACAAAATGTATATGGTTATTCTTGGATTTGTTCATGTGTTTCGGTCAGTCGGACAAGTGTAACATTCTTATTATGACTACAATATATATTGATGAAAGTACAAACATTTTCAAATGAAAAAACCTATTTTCTTCTAAAGAGCTTGTTATAAAAAAATAAAAAAAATCAGACCCCATTTTCAGGACACCTTTCTTTTTTATTTTACCGCACTGCTGTCAGCAATGGCTGGAGTCGCTCTATCACATGGTCACCTGACAACGCAACTTACGTCTGCAAAATAAGTCTAGGGTGAGGTTCGGGCGGGATCAGCACACCATACACCAGGTAAAGCTATCTACTCTAATTCCTCATTCTAAAGTTCTGTTGAATGCTGATTTTAAACCCATAAATCAGCTTGATGCGAAAACTGAAGCCAGGAAGAATGCCCAATCTAGGGGTCCTACTAGTTGTTTGGCTTATTTATTGTCCTGCCTTTCACTGCCTTTAAACTCACTAGTACGTTACAAATAAACGCTACATTCTTAGAAGTATGCATTCTTGTCCAGAAAATGTAAGCTTCTCATGAATCGAAAGTCTGTATCCAGGAGCGTGGAAGTTAAAATAAGTACTAGTCTAGGCAACATGCAAACCACTTCTAGCGGTTATAATGAATCTGCTTTTTAAAAATGTAAACACAATCTTGTGGTCATGTTGCATCTTCTTGTTAAACGTTGCTGAACTTAACATACTGGGTGCCAGATGAGACTATAATGTGTACTTGTTGAAGTTTAATTTTAATTATTGCAATGTATATCCAATATATTTCTTTTGAATTACTTGACTCTAATTCCCTCCTTTCCATTCAACATGTGTTAGCTCTCATACTGTTGTTATTTTATGTGTTATTTGATCTGATTAGTAAGTAGCAGGGCCTTAGTAAAGCAGAAATAGTTGCCATAGTTGTTTTTTATGTTTATCTGACAAATGCTTTTAAGGAGATTCGGCGGCCAAACACAATTTGGTTCTGTTTTTGGCTTTTACAAAAGGTTTTTAACAATTGATTGGATTCTTGTAAGATCAAGAGTACTTGGGCTGTCTGATTGCTTGCACCAAACAAGATCTGCAGTTTGACATATTTGAAATGTATATTTTAGACTTGTCAAATAACAGCTCAGTTTAATTTACGAGGTGGGATTAGTCATACTGTGCAGCAAGCTTTCATTTTCAATTTTAAATTTTGGAATGTGAGCCCAATATTTGACTTTATGTATCATAACTTGGGGTCAGCTCCCTATCCTTAACAGAAATAGATCGGACAGTCTACATGTATAGGATTTTCATTGCTTGACCCTAAAATTATGCCCTATCCAATGTTTCTTTGGAGCAATTTGCACCATCCCTTTGCTGACCAATCGGATTTAATTTTAAAATGTTAATTTACACACATTAGAGGTACATAGTCCCTCCTTTCCTAAATGTTCATGTCTCCTACCTACCATCGGGCATACACCAACCCCCTCAGTACACTGCTCTTACATGGTGGAACACCAACAATTGTTTGGTGATGGATAGTCAAATTGTAGCCCAACTATCTGTTTCCCCCTTTCGAATAGCACATAGTCCCTCTTCCGAGACCTGCAATGGTTGTGTTTTTGATGTCACGTATAGGTGTTCTCCCCTTCAAGGTTTAAATATAATCCTGGTCCAAGAAGATACAAATAACAGTAGATGGGGCTCATAGACCATCAACTGTTGATTGGGTGTAGGTTCCCTAAGGAAAAAAGGAAACAATCAGTTTGTCTGAACACTCTTGTCTTAGTTGTCCTTCAGAACGATACTGTTCATTAGTGCATCAGTAAAACAGATTTTAAACTGACTTCTTTGTGTAAACCCTATGCTCACAGCACCCCCCTGCTGATCTATAGAAACGACTGTTTGTTGTTCAATAGTAGTACTGCTGTCCCTTTGTATTGCAAAGTTTAATTAAACTACATGTCATGCCATCATGCTTTCTGTAACATTAAAATCTGGTAAAATGATGTTTTGATGTCCATTTCTTTTCTTCACATAATGTTGCAGTAATGCCTGACACATCATCTGCTCATGTAAATGTTCAAGACCTAGGTTGAAGCATGGCCTTCACACAACACACTATTATTTTCTTAATCAAACCATTGTGACAAAGATTCATTTTCACCAATGGCAATCCACGGTTGGAGATTTAATCACCTGAGCATGCGATCAATGCCCCAAATGTGCACAGAAATGATTGCCTCTGTAATATCTAGATTAAACATGGGAATAGTCTCTACCTAGGTTCCCCATCATATTGCATTACTAGACTCTAGAGAGTGCAAAATGCAGCCCCCGGCACCTTACTGTGCTTGGGGCAAAGTGATCACAACTCACAAGCACTTCAACCAAATGAATGCAAGCAAACCTAAGACACATATATACAGTTTATATAAATGAAACAACTTTCTACCAGATGTCAGCAAGTGCCAGCTAGTTTTATTTCCAATAACTTTCATGGTAGGAAGTAAATTAAGTTGAGTATCAGGTTCTGCGAAATGTGGGTGAAGGAAATAAGTGATGGGGTGACCATTGGGTCGATGGCGTGGACAGGGTGATACACCTCCATTGTGGAAGGTGGGGGGCCAGGGGGGAAAAGGTGCAAACCCTCCAACAAAGTGTTAAATCAGAGTGGAACCGGGAAGCAAGTGAAGAGCTCCAATGTATTTACTGTGCATGAAAGACCTTCAGAGTAATTACAATCGGTATCAGGTAATAAAATTGCGGCAAAAATCTTGCCGGTAAAAAAAACGGCAAAAATGCCATGGTTTGACCTGATAAAGGTGTACCCCATTATACCATTTGAGGGCAGCAGGGGGTTGCAGAGGTATCCCCCGCTCCTCTTCAATGGTATAATGGGTCCAGGGGTTGCGGGGGTGTCCCCTGCATCCTTTACATGATTGTGGCAGCAAAACCACAGCATTTTTGCCATGAAATTTTGTATTCACGCCATTTTTGCCGCGATTTTAAGACATGGAACCTTACAATCAGAGTAAAGACATGTAACTGGTTTTAAAGACCTTCCTGTTCATTCTTTAATCTTGACTTTTACTTGATATGCATTACTCGTGATGCTATTTGGCTAGGTAGTGCATTATAAATATCACAACATAACAATATGTGTCACGCCTCTTTATTTATTGGAGACTATGTTTCATGGTTAATTGTCAGGCTAAGATGTGCACAGGCACCCTATCCCCTCTTGTTAAATGATACATCTGCTGCTTATACGTTGCTGTCTGCCTGGTCTTATTCGGTTGCTTAAGCAACACCTAATTGGCTTGTCCACAACAAACCTTTGCTCGATAAACACACAGCTCCAACCGTATCCAGAAGCAGAGCTTATATATCACCATGGACCATACTTCAGCATTACTGGACTTATTGCATCCAGCTCTGCACACCTTTGTGACAACTGGCATTTGGAGCCCTGCTGACTATGAAGGATATTTACTTGGCTGAAGGCCCTGTCCTTTAAGATTCAAATGTATTCCTAGTTGCAAGGCCTTTCGAATTTGCTGTTGGGTGGGAATGCCTCTTTTCCTCACTTTCCCATTTATCCCCCTGCATTCAACCAATACAAAGCCAACTGTTTGGCTTTGACTGTGTCTTGACACCCTGGTGGTGTCCCTTCCTGCTCCTCCAACATAACCAATGCCACTATACATGACTAGGCGCTAGCCACACTACACAAAGACATACCGAGAACTAATCTAATCCTCACATTCAACCAACTCCCTGAGACGCTGGAACTAACCTTAGAGATACACAGCCTTGCACATACTCCATAAATCCACTGACACTACACATATGAACACCAACACAATACAAGAAAGCTCCTCACTCACAGTTATCTGTGACTCTGAACCCCCTTATGGATACAAGTAATTAATGCACACAACTACAACCCCACTCTAACCTCATATGACCCACATAACCAACACAAACACTAGCACACATCTGAGGCACTGAGTCCTACCCATATGTTTACAACAAGCGGTGCCTCTCGAATTGACACAACTCCCACACGCAAGCCAACACACACAGACGTCAGTTCCTCCTGGTTCTGAACCTATCCAAACATTCATAACCTCACTCATATACCCCACCCTCTTCTCTTGCAGAGCCACGTGAGTGCCTGGAGACTGCCCTTGGGTGGTGGCGGTGTGCGGTATAAATCAATATAACATAACACTGGGTAAACGGGTTGGCTGATAGCAGCACTGTAGGCAGGAATGTGACCAGAAGGAAAAAGGGTCCTGAGGAAGGCCTACCCCTCTGGCAGTTTGGATGGGTTATTACTTACTCTTCCTCCAACATCGCTGAAATTCCTGGTTTGTTCAGAGAAAGGCAAACATCCTCTCCCTGAGCCCTCTTGTCTCATCAATTGATAGGATACTGCTTATCCGAGAACAGGTAAGAGTGGAGGGAAGATGTGTGTATAGGTCCACCCTTTGGCCCACTGTCTCACATCAGCAATCTTCTTCTGGATTCTGTGAGAAAAGGACTAAAGTGCAGAAAGAAATCCTGGCTCACAATGCAAACCCTGTCTGTGTTTTGTTCCGCTGCTACCCCTATGACTTCTGACCCAAAGGCGGGATACACAGGTATCAAAGGGGAAGCCAAGGGAAGCCAGGGGTATCAGCTGGTCGGTATGGTGACCGCCATAAACTGTCCCTGATTTCAGGCCATTCGTCCTTTGGCAGGGATTTGATTTGCAATGGGTTGCACAATACACCACTTAAGCCCCAATTTTGATTAGGCCAGTGCACTTAAAAAACTATGGACCCATTGAAAATGTGACTTAAATGTTCCACGTCTATTTTATGATGCTCTGAATGTTGTGGCTATGGGACACTACAACTACCCTAGCAATGTGTTGTTGAATCCCTAATTCAATCTAGGGGTGCAGGGTTGCACGAAATCCCCAGTTGCCCCAAATGTTCATCCTGCCCTTTGCTAGTAAAAGGAATCCATTGCAGATTTGTTAATACTGGGCACCCGATATTGTGCTTACATTTGCAGTATCGAGGCAAGACTTTTGGTTCACATATACGAGCTGGAAATAAATATATACGTTAATATATGTTTCCCCAAACATCAAATATATCACGTATCGTTCGTAAACAAATATGTAAATGATGAATCTGTAATGAATTACACATACATATTACATAAATATATGTGAATGTACCACACATATATGAATCCTGGGGAATAACAGCAGTTCTCAGTATTTTTTAAAGCCAAACAATACGAAATATTAACTATCGCTGGCCTGGGCCTAAAAACAGGTATAAACATCATTATTCCCCATTTCCCCCACTGCACTCCTAGGTCTATAATGGCAGTATTAAACAGTGTCAATAAAAAAACAATGTTTGGAGGGCAAGAGATTGCACCCCCTGGCAGCATCTGTTTGCCTTTCTCCCAGTGTGCTTTTTCTGAACTGTAATGCAATATCTTAAATGTATATTGAAACTTTGTGTGTTTATTTAGTGCTAGTGATTTGGCACAGTACACAGGCAAGGTAACATGACATGACATAACAGAACATACCACCACATAACATAATATATTGACTGTAAGTCAAACATGACATTTAAACCATGACATTAAAATAAACACTATGAAGAAATAAGAGTGGGTCTGGAGTTAATCGATTTGCTGGGTAGGAGCACCATCAAATAAATGCCATGAACATGTTCAATCCCACTTGATAATAGGGACGGGAGGGAAGGGTGTGCAGGAATCGCACACGAGTAAAACCGAATCATTATAAAATAGGAAATGTGTAACGTGACACACGTGTAACAAATGTATGCATACAATGATTGTTTCACGTTAAGGCGCAAATATTCGCAGGCCAGACATGCAGTGAAGGCACCACAGCATGAACAGGAATGGATATCTTGCTAACTAACAGTCAGCTGTGATGGATGGGAGAAAAGGTCACTCTATTATTCCCCGAGGCAGAGCATAACTGGCTCTGGCTGCTGAGGCAAATGCGCTCATTGTTTACTCAGCATCACCATTGCCAAGCTCCATTTGAATGAAAATAATGTTCGATAGGTGTTCATCATTCAGGGCCGTTCCTTTCAAATCAGATGCTTGGGGGCGGGACGCCAAATGTTGGGGTGCATAATAAATGACCTCCTGAAGCTTGAAGCCAGAAATCACAAATAGAAATAACGGACAAGAAAAGGAAAAAAAAAAATAAAAAAAAACAAGAGAGCCATACCGGCCGTAGCACGGCATATATTCCACCAGGAGGTACTTGTTCATGCCTTGGCAATGGCTGCCCTTTAAAGGACATGGAATGTCGTGTATTTTGACTTTGTCTGCTTCATGTCTCAGCCACTTTAACACATCTATGCGGTCATCAGACTGATCCCCTTAACAGAGAGTTTATTAATATGTCAGGGCTATTTTATACGGATTCTATATCTGAATGTAAATAATGCGATTCTCCCATCCAATTACTTAAAAAAAGGCTGCTGGTCTCTGGTACTGAATAATTGCATGTTTCAGCCTGTTTAGCAGCTTTGCCGTCTATTCACTCTCCCTTGTCATATATATATATATATATATTCTTAGTTATTTCTTAGTGCATGTCTAGAATACAAATAAACTGCTTTCTGATTAAGGGTGAACGGATATTCTTTGCGCATGTTTCTCAGAGCTGTCCAATTATATTGCGGTCCAGTGAGACGGAAATACCCTGGTGCGTCCTTCTTGCTGCAGTTTTCTTTCCTACTTTGTCTTATGGTGTTAACCTAGGTCTTGTAGCCTTCTTGACCGGTGCCTATCAACTGTATGGCAAAGTAATGAGGGTGAAGGAAAAAGGTGGGTGACTGCTATAGTAGACTGTATGATCACATATGGCCTGATCAGCGGGACAAAACTGTTCTCAATAATAATTCACGCTTTAGTTCTGCCGATTCTTACCACTGTAGCAACAGGTGGCATTATTGCCTGACTTGATGGTGCAGGTGCTCACTTTATCGGCATCAGGTGCATGAAGACCCTACTGGGAGGTAAACCTGCAGCCAGAGGCATGCCTTGTGGGGGCAGGGGGAGGGGTCACGTCCCTTTTTAGTGTGAAGTCCTTTTGGGTTGGTTGCTGGTGTTCTGGGAGGCTCTGTTCGGGACTGTGTGTGCAGATCGAGGGCTCACCTGGGGAGCAGCCACTGGAATAACTACCTTCTGCATACCTGATCCTTGCCGCCAGCTGCATTGCCCTTCGCGACCAAGACCTCGCGCTCGCTTCCTGGAAAAGGCGGTGCACGGTCGCGCTCAAGTGTCTGGTCACGTGACTCATCGCCAGTATTTAGAGGAGCACAACCCGCCCGAGCGGTGCATACTCCTTCACTGGAATAACTACCTTCTGCATACCTGATCCTTGCCGCCGGCTGCATTGCCCTTCGCGACCAAGACCTCGCGCTCGCTTCCTGGAGAAGGCGGAGCACGGTCGCGCTCACGTGTCTGGTCACATGACTCATTGCCAGCATTTAGAGGAGCACAACCCACCCTTGCGGCGTTAAGCCCGACGGGGTAAAGGGCGCTGGCTGTTGTGCGGCTGTTCGGCGCTGGCGGAGCCTTGGGGAGACTGCGGAGGAATCACCTCTTTGATCCCTACATGGTATCCTGCCAACACTTGTCGCAGCCCGTTTGATTGTGCTATTGAGTGAAGTTGAGTGTTGCCTGGGGTGCACGGGGTGCGTGCAAGGCACACCGCACATACTGCACTCTCACTCCGAAACTCCAAAACTACCGTCCTCTCAAAACCGAACATCGATTGTGCGTTTTCTGAAAGACGAATGAATGAGCCGGGGCCCTCGGGTCTCTTCCTGACCGAAGCGGCCGCAGTACTACCGGGAGACGATGGAGGAGTGCATCCGCTTACGAGACAGCAGCGCCGCTGCTTGGCTGCCTCTGCCTGTGGAAGCACACCAATGGAACTGAGAGTGGTACCGCCGGTAAGCTGTAGCAGGTCCCGCAAAAGGACCTGCGCTTCTATTCCTTCAACTAACTCTGAAACTTTTTTTGATTGTCGGGCCAGTAGCTCTCCCTTACTTGCTATGGCTATAGCCCCACCTACTCCCTTCACCCCCTCTACATCTCAGGCTCTCTCAACAATACACACAGCGAGTGGCATAACTCATATAACCCACTAGACAAATGACGAGAGAGTAAACAAGAGCCCTGTTATGCCCAAAGTATTCTCAGAGGTTGTTATTGACCTCGCCACTGACGATAATGTAGGAAACAAAGAAATTCTTAGTGACACACAAACTCATCAGACCTTCACTGCCCTTAATAAAACTGGAGCTTGTGAGACTTTATCTATCACGGCTTCCCAGTCAATGGTTCACGCCTTAAGTGACTGTAAAGCCAGGTCTGGAGAGAGTGAAAGAGAGAGTGAAAGTGAAGAGAGCCCTAATCGATCGTTTGACGAGGATCTTGATGAGGACACTGAATTTGGTTGTAAAGACTATTACATCAACCCACCGTGTCCAAACGCAAAGCGAAAGGTGCATAAATGACAACCTACTTAATCCCAGAAGTGAACTGTTAGCAGCCGGCTCAACTGGCTTGCAAAACAATGTGATGTGGTCTAACCCAGCGTGTCTATCTGACCAACTGTTTGCGCCCAGGACCCCCTTCTTCAGCGACCTCCGACGAGGGAAGAGGGCAGGAGCCCCCCTCCTCTCCTGCAGCCACAAGCAGGATCATTAGGCAGCACGCGAAGTAAGTGCAGCCCATTGCACTACACGGCCTGCCTGACCGTGTCCCTCCTGAATGCCTGACCTGCCCATGCCGGGCGCGACGCGGCACCACAGCGAGGCTGAGCCTCGATCCGGCCCATAATCTACATCCTGCATCCGCCGGCAGGCGGATGCGCCGGCCTTGTACGAAGGCCGTACAAAGGCCCTGTTTGCGCCTGTTCGCGGCCTGGAGCGGTATTGAGCGCCTCCAGAAAACACCTATAGATAGACCCAGAACTGCATCAGGAACTCAAACCGCCCGTTCTCTCCATGCCATCGCTGTTGTTTTTACCATCCAATCTCGGAGCATGTATCTGCAAACACCTGCATATAAGGCTCACAGCACGAAGGTAAATTTATAGGCAAACGCTCAATAGTATCCTTGCAGCTGCCTGATTGTCCCTGCATCCCCGCCCAAGACTAATTTCACAACCTTACCCTCCCATCGGCTGACGTACCGCATTTCTGCTATTGTGATTTCTCTAAATGATCTGCTCCTCCATAGTAGTACATATTGTGGCCCATGGTCATGTCCAATCTCCCTTTGACTTTGCTGAGCTTTGTGTTGTGCCCTAGGGTCGCCATTCGACCACATTTAACCTAAACTGAGCTTTGTGTTGTGCCCTATGGTCGCCATTCGACCACATCTTACCTAGGTTGAGCTTTGTGTTGTGCCTTATGGTCGCCACTCGACCACATTTAACCTAAACTGAGCTTTGTGTTGTGCCCTATGGTCGCCATTCGACCACATCTTACCTAGGTTGAGCTCTGTGTTGTGCCTTATGGTCGCCATTCGACCACATTTAACCTAAACTGAGCTTTGTGTTGTGCCTTATGGTCGCCATTCGACCACATTTAACCTAAACTGAGCTTTGTGTTGTGCCCTATGGTCGCCATTCGACCACATCTTACCTAGGTTGAGCTCTGTGTTGTGCTTTATGGTCGCCATTCGACCACATTTAACCTAAACTGAGCTTTGTGTTGTGCCCTATGGTCGCCATTCGACAACACATCTTACTTAGGTTGAGCTTTGTGTTGTGCCTTATGGTCGCCATTCGACCACATTTAACCTAAACTGAGCTTTTGTGTTGTGCCCTATGGTCGCCATTCGACCACATCTAACCTATGCTGAGCCTTAAGTTGGACCTTGTTGCGCCCTAGGCATGCTTCATTAGTGAATGCTAACCTACTTATGCCTCGTTAGCGAATGCCTCACCTAGTCCAGCTGTGCCTTGCTTCTAAATTGCCCATTTGTGCCTTGTTAGTGAACGCCCCACCTAGCCTATATGTGCCCCGCCACTGAACGCCCATATGCACCTTGCCATTGAACATCCATTTGTGCCGTGTTAGTGAACGCCCCACCCTGCCTATAGTCCTAAGCACCCATGTGCATATATCTGGACCCACTAAAAATGCTGCATCCATTATTGCACTACAGCACTATAGCTGTTACTCTAAGTTTTATCACCATGACCCAAGACCACCTTACGGCATCTCCTGCCTTGATATCAGACCCGGCCTTACATACGCTGCCCAACATAGTGACTAATAACCCTACCAACTCTCCACCAAATAATATTAGCACCAGAGGTGAAACCCTCACCTCCCTCCCACGCACCTTACTACACAGAAATCCTACACTTCGCGCAAGACTCACACAACTTTATGAACCACCTAGAAGAACCTTACCATCAACCAACCTAAAAACAAATTACCCACATAAACCACACCAGACGGTAACAACAAATATCACTACAATCAAAACACAAAAGTCCAAAACTTCAGATACCAACTCAACTACCCCTAGCCAAGCAAACATGCCCAAAGAGACGCTAGTACTCAAAGGAGCACTCCTGAATGCGAGATCCCTTGTCGCCCATGCCCTCGACATAGCCGACCTCATTACAGAACACAATCTGGACTTCCTGGCAGTAACCGAGACCTGGCTACATAACGCAGCTGGACCATCTCTAATGCTAGCCATTCCAGAAGGCTACACCATAACAAGACAAGATAGGGATGGCACACGAGGTGGCGGAATTGCCATCATTTCCAAATTGAGCCTCTCTCTCAGAACATCCCCTCCTCAAACCCTACAATCCTGTGAAAATATCTCGGTCAAATTCCAGATAAATAACATACAAACCCTCACCATCCACCTAATTTATAGACCCCCAGGTCCTCTCGGTACCTTCGACGAGGACTTGCATAGCCTGATCACCAACAACCTTAAACCTACCTCCCAGCTTCTATTACTAGGAGATTTTAACCTTGGCTTTAATGACCCCACGGACAAACAAGCTTCAGACATAGCCAATACCATCATTGCATCAGGCCTGTCTCAGAAAGTCAACAGACCCACTCACTCCAAAGGGAGAACACTAGACTGGATAGCAGATTACAACTGCACAGCCTCCATCACTTCCATCTCTCCCCAATCATGGACAGATCACTCTCTTGTAACCTTTAACCTATCTACAGCCAGACCCTCTCCGACGGTCCCATTGCTAGCCCCGCCTTGTCTAACCAGAAACAAAAAGAGTATTACAGCGGAAAAAGTCATCCCTGCCATCCTACCCACGTTAAACGCTCTATCGGACAATCTAGACCCTAGTACTCTTGTTGAAGAATATAACAAAATTATGCTCAACACACTGGACAAAATCGCCCCGCTCAAACTTAGAAAAAGCAAACCCAAAGCGCACCTTAACAAATGGTTCACTCCCCAATTGAGAGATTTACGACTCCTAAAAAGAAAAAGTGAAAACTCCTGGAGACTATGTCCCTCTATCGAAAATAAAGCAAAACTATCCTCCATCTCCTCTCACTTCAAAAAAGAAGTGAACCTTGCCAAAAAGAACTCCTATGATGAACGTATCACCAACTCTAATTCTAGCATGAGAGAACTCTTCGCCATACTGAAGGAATTAGAGTCACCAATAGCCATACCAGACTTAGTTACCAAGGATAAGACCTGGTGCACAGATATTCAAAATGCGCTAGCAAATAAAATCAATACACTTCAAACCAAAATACAACAAAAAAAAGATATGCTCAACCTTCAGCACTACCCTAACACCTCTACATATAGTATCCCACCAGAGGCAAACAACAAATTTCAATTCTCCAAAACATCCCCACTAGAAGTAGAAAAAATCATTCTCTCACTCAAACCTTCTAACTGCAAGGGTGATATTTGCCCAGCACAGTTAATAAAAGACGCTGCCAGAGACCTCTCACCATTTATCTCTAAATTAATCAATGCCTCCTTCACATCAGGCACTATCCCAGCCAATTTAAAACATTCCTGGGTGCTCCCACTTCTCAAAAAACAGACCTTAGACCCACTTATCCCAACAAACTACCGCCCCATTACCACTGTGCCATTCCTCCTCAAAATATTGGACAAAGCTGCCTATATTCAGATAAAAAAACACCTTGACCTGTATAAGCTCCTAGGAGCAAGACAATCTGGTTTCCGTCCACTTCATGGAACAGAAACCGCCTTAATTGATTTAAAGACGCAGGTCGACGAGCTGAGGGATGGAGGAGGAACAGCACTCCTGCTCCTACTTGATCTCTCTGCAGCATTTGACTTGGTCGATCACAAGGTACTCTGCAAACACCTGGATTCTGCTGCCCATTTCTCTCCTGAGGCCATCAAATGGCTCGAATCCTTCCTCAGCGAAAGAACAATGAGAGTTTTTTCCCCATCGGCCGCAGCTGACCCTACCCCTATATTATGTGGCGTTCCTCAGGGCTCCTGTGTCTCGCCTACCCTATACAATATCTTCACCAAGCCCTTGTCCGATGATCTAGACCTTCTGGGTATCACCTACACTAACTATGCAGATGATACACAGATTCTCCTCCCGCTTTCTGGGGATCATAGGAAGGACTCGGAATTGGTGAATAGGGTATATCTCGTTATTCAAGCATGGATGGCCACACATGGCTTGTGCTTGAATGACGACAAGATGGAGTTGATAATCCTGGGAACACATACGAACACTAAAAAATTAGGTCAGGAATTCTCCTCCTTCAATATTGATGGAAATCCTATCAGGGTCTCCAAGGAAGTAAAAACCCTCGGTTTCTACTTGGATTCCACACTATCTTTCGACAAACAACTAAAATCCTTGGGCTCCACCACCGCATACACCTGCAAACTGATAAGAGCAGGCAAGCCTTTCCTCTCTAATGACAGTTGCATGATCCTGGCTAGAGCACTTATCCTCTCCAGGATCGACTACTGTAATGCCCTTTACAGTGGTGCCAACAAATCTACCATACAGAAACTTCAAACGCTCCAAAATAATGCTTTGCGAGCAGCGCTTGGCATAAACAAAAGAACACACATCTCCACCATTAGACGCCAACACAAATGGTTATCTACAAACCACAAAATTCAATTAAAAATTATCTCCCTGACACATAAAGCTCTTAACAACGCCGCCCCAAGCTACCTCACGAACAAAATGCAAAAAAAAACCTCTATTAGACCTACCAGAGCTACCAATACTAACTGTCTGGTAGTACCTAGATTTAAACTTACCATGGTCGGTGGGAATAGTTTCCCTGTGAAGGCGGCCAAAACCTGGAATCTATTACCCAACAATGTAAGAGCAGACCAGCCGTACTCACTATTCAGAAGGAATGCTATCCAATATCTTATCTCCAACGACCACTAGATTTAGGCTTATAATATTCCCAGACTTGACACTTGTCCCTCTCCTCCTTCCCACGATATGTTATGCGTACCATCCTCTAGGTAACTCATCGACCTGCACGATGATGGTCCTGCACATTTGTATACATTTGTATACTATTACTGTAACTTGTATAATTTGTATAATTTGCACAACTTGTATAATATCTATAATATCCATTACTGTATCTTGTATAATATGTATAACTTTTACTGTATCCTGTATAATCTGTAACAATGTAAGTTTCGCATTATCCTACCTGCTGCGCCCTTCTACCCACGGGTCTGGAGCGCATTAGAAATAAAATAAACAAACAAACAAACAAACTAGTTTGTATCACTAGAAGCCCGAATCGACGCAGTTCGATCGCTGCTGTGGACAAAGTACTAAAAGATCTAACTCAAATAAATACTAGACTGGGAAGTAAGTATACTGCTCAAAACAGAGCGGAAGCAAACTCCACTGAATTACAAAAAGAACAAGAAGTTGAGCCCCAAATGGAGCTCCGAGTCGAAAACATGAAGAATACTTTGAACTTACGATCTGAAATCCAAGAATCCTATGAAAAACAGAACCCGTGGCTCAAACCCATGTCTAAAAGGAAAAGACTTGATCCTTAGGTGATGACCATAGAGACCAGTTGTTTACATCGCAAAAAAGACATGCCGAGATGCGAGATGCAGCGGGTCTGGATTGTCTTGGATTTGAGTCATACTTTGTGCCGCTTTCTGCTGATCCCCTTATACAAGATTTATCCACAAAGAAAAAGAAGCTTCGGAAAGAAATGTCAAAAATAACCAAACTAAGGTTGATACACAACAACAAATCAAATTTTCAAACACAAAATATGGCAGAACGCCTATCTAAAGAAATCTCCAGAGATCTGAATGCACTTATAATGTCCGCACATATCATATCCATGGTGCCATATACGAAACTATATGAACAACTGAATGAGACCTTAAGGGATCAAACAACACTTTTAGCTATGCTGAACACAAAAATGATCAATGTGGAGCAAGATCTGAAAACTACAAAACAAGCACGGCAAGATGATCACTTAAGAGCTGAAACAAATGTGAAAATCATACTGGAACACACCGAAAACAGTGCTCTCGACAAACGACTATTTGCAGAAGTAGCAAGAGAAGCGATCACCCTGTTAAAACAACAGAAGTTGAATCCCACATCTACTGAGATGGAACCAAATGAGAACAGAGAGCTACTGGACGACAGTGTGAAAATAACATCGATTACTAATTCAACTGATCCAAATGTGGAATCCGCAGTCCTGAGGACGGGAAAATCTGTAAAGACGATCCAACAAGAATTAAGCAATGGAGAAGATCATATGAACGACAGACCAACTAAATGCAAACAAAAACTGAAACGATTAAATGGTCCAACTAGTAACAACAAGGCCGACCAAACTAGTGAGAAACCTGGTGTAATAAATGGCGCTCTTGCAAGTACTGGAAAGAAAGAAAAGTTGAATTTACCTCAATTTCCAGTGATGTATCCAAAAAGTATGGCTGTTCTAACATCGCTGCCACCTGGAAATGGAGGTTCAGTGACTAACCAGAATAAAAGTGTGGAGAGTGAAGCTGCCCTAGATGCTGATCAATTGGAAGCCAATCTGGCTACCAAGTTTAAAGATAATCATAACCTGGAAAACTGTAAAGAGAACGAGGTAGAGGATGTTATGTTGAAGAAAGCAAAAGCGACTTCAAAAGAAGTGTTCGCAATTTTTGAACCAAAGAGAACAGAGCCAGGAAAAAATCTTAAAATAGTGGGATCAAAAGATGGGAAACAAATGAAAAACATGAAGAAAAGGAAAATGCGAACTAGAGCAAGTGTGCGTTCGTTTCTAAGGAACATTAAAAGCTTTAGCTTCACAACTTCATCTAAGCATGCAGCAGGTCCTTTGGTAAAGGCCAATATTGCCACTCAAATAGCTTCTGCAAATGTCAACCAAATGGATAACATCGAGGCATTAAATGATGAGCCAATGGCCGTTGAGAGCTCTACTGAAGATCTATTAAACTTCTCGACGTATGATGAATGTGAAACAGACAAAGGCAGCCTGACCGAGATCCCTGATTTAGTACTGAATGAAGAAAGTGCACCTACTGATGGCCTAATTAACATCGACCTCACTGCTCCATTAGATGAAGTCATAACATCTGCAAAAGAGACTATGCCAAATATGCCATCAATTCTTTCTGGAACTGGAACTAACTCCAATTTAAGCTGTATCCCGAGTGTGAACTTGTAAATCCGCAAAGAGGTGTAACTATAGATCCATCGAAACATGATGGCGATTCGCCACTCTTAGCAGTAGATTCATCTAAAAAGTTCATCACACTTGAAGCTAAAAGAATGTTAATATTGACCCTGATGAAACGAGATCAATCTGACATGAAGCCCACTTCTCGAAATACGAATTTGTGGAAATATGAGCAAGAATTTGGAGCACTTGAGGCAAAAATGACTTTAATGGATGTTGGCTTAACCAAAGCTCTACCAAAGATTGAAGAAAGATGTGGAGCTCTGTACATGAACAAATCTGAACTCCACTCTCAGAAGCTGTCTAAAGATCTTTTCTCGCAATCAAAGAGACCATGTGATCATCCACAGCCATTGTCAGAGACTAGGCATAATCACTCAAAAAGGAACTCTGATATCTGCAACGACTCTGACCGTCAATGTCGTCAAGTTAGAAACAACAAAACAAAAGGGAAATATCTTTTGTGACTTGAGCGAATAGTAAGAGAAAGAGATGGACTCTTACTAAATAGGAAAAATGTGATGAGCCTATTACACCACATACCACAATTAAGAACTGTGGTTTCTGAAGACATCCAAGTGGTAGAATTTGAAAAGGAAAAAAATAACGACTGTGTGATATTACACATAGCCTCAAAAATTATTCGTGACTCATTATTAAACGTGGGTATGATCTTGAACTCATTAGGATTCGACATAAATGAAATTTGGAACCAAAAAGAGAAAGAGCGATAGAGAGACTTAGAATCTCCTCCAAAATATGAAACAAGATCTAACTATGGGCATAGACACCAAGTCGAAAATAGTAGCTTAGAGTGCAAATTTGTCTCCGTCACGAGAACAAACAGTGATGAAACACAAAATCAGATCATCGACTGCAATGTAGTAACAGATATGAACATAAACACTGAAATACAGAAGAATACCAGTTTACAAAATGAGGATCTTGACTGGACTTGGGTCTCTAAAACGATCAACATCACTAAAAACAGCTAATGTCTAAATCCTAAGGATCCTGGCAATACATGCGTTGCCTCATGAAACACGCGAGGGCATACGCATCTATTTGGAAACATACCCAAGGAACTGCGGGACGTAGATTTACTTTGCCTGCAAGAGACCTGGTTAATGGAACCACCAATTGCAGAAGGATTTGAAATCGCGTTTAACCCAGCCATCAAAGGGAATAAAGGACGCCCCATGTCAGAGATGGCGATCCTTGCAAAAATCAAAAGTGGCATACGTATCTTATCATCAACTAATGTATCAACGTATGTACAAGTATGCAAAATCAAATTCCCGGTGAGACATGGCACAGAGGAGAACGTGCTAATACTGGTAAACATCTACTGGCAACATGCTGCCATACAATTGGAAAATTTAATTGAAACAATTTCGGAAATCATCTTGGAAATTAAAAGACATGAAAAAGATGTACACATTTTAATATGTGGCGATCTCAATATAAATTGTTTCCAAGATAAAAGCCATAATGAGCACGATGAGAAAAAAAAACAAAGATGGACATGCGACAGCACTCTGGATGCTAGAAATGAACACATGGAATCTACAGATGCTAAACGGACAGACAACAGGAGATATCCCCGCCCAACCAACATGGCGAAGAAATGAGTTAAGCTCAACAATTGACTATATGTTCGTAAATGGAAAGCTAAGAAGTGAAGTAAAATGGCTAAAAATCATTGAAATGAAATCTAGCGATCACAGCCTAGTTAAGCTGTATGTGAAACCACAACAATGCGGGAGAACAAGCGATGCAGTTAAAACTGCTCTTGAAGTGGGACCAGGCCGCAATAGACTACGACTAAATGCGACCCAAATAATCTCACTGCGGACATCATTAGAAGCAAAACAAGATGTAGACAAAATTAAATACACTACTCTCTTGGAAATTTATCGAGAGAAGAAAATCCACAAAAATAGATCTGATTTTTCACAACGTCATATATGGGATGCTGAGCTTAATCTAAGGAAAAAAAAATTAACAAAGACCTAAGATTGCTAAAGAATAAAACTGATCCAACCAGCAAAAGCAAAATAAAACAACTGAAACAAATGTACAAGAATTGGCTAATCAGCCATAAACACATAATGTTGCAAAGAAACGCAGAAAGCATGATGCCAACGCTTGCTAATCGAAATATAAGTGATTTTTGGTCGTACTTGAATAACATCTCAAGTCCCCAAGGAGCAATCATAAAATCCATAATATTGGAAGAAATATGGATAAAACATTATACAGAAATTTTCTACAATGACACCGCCAAAGGAACTGTACCATCCACTGCAGAGTCTGAGTGGTCAATCGAAATAAAGAAAGAAGATATATACTGCAACATCAAAAATCTGAGTACATCAAGAGCCCCTGGGCCGGATGGTTTAACAAATCATCTCTTAAAACAACATCCGGAACTCTGGGCAGACTTATGCCACTCATTGTTTACATCGATCTTACAGAACCGAATGATTCCATCGTCCTGGCGAAGTGCTATTGTTGTACCCATCTTCAAAAAGGGAGATCGCACAAATCCAAAGAATTATCGGCCAATAGCCTTGCTAGATGTGGTGGGGAAAGTTTTTGCCACCCAGCTTCAAAACCAACTGTTAAAGTGGATCCAGGATTCCAAGAGATACGATCCACGCCAATCCGGATTTGTGAAGGGGGTTGGCTGTGGGCTGAATTTGACAATCCTAAATTTCATAAAGATGGAAGCTATTCGCCAAAATAGGAAAATCTACGTGGCTTTTGTCGATTTGTCCAGCGCTTTCGACACCATCGACCGAGAGATGCTCTGGAACAAGTTAATGAAATGGAAATGTCCGGATAATCTGCTTCAACCTATAAAAGCGCTCCATACAGACACGGAAATTAAGGTCAGATTAGATGCCTGTGGAATCCTAAGTAAGTCAATAAGAACAAATCAAGGCATGAAACAAGGCTGCCCATTGGCAGCCACGCTATTTGGCCTATTTCTGTCAGACATTGGAGAAGATCTTGAAGCTGTCAATTCTTTCCCACCAAAAATCAATGGAATGATTGTAAACTGGATGCTCTATGCGGATGACATTGCATTGTTGGATCTAACCCCCATTGGTCTAACATGAAAACTATCTGCTCTTGAAGGGTATGTAAGAAAAAACAAACTAAAAATCAACCCTGCAAAGTCGGAAATAATAATACTCCAAGATCTATCTCGAACCAACAATAGAAACATGAAATGTACACCAAAATGGAGATTATCTAACGAAAATCTGAAATGCGTAAATAAGGTAAAGTACCTAGGTACTTGGATCAACAGTAACATAACGGATGCACCATGGGTCGAAAAATGCTAAACAAAAATGTAAACAACTTGCATGTCAAGGAGTAATCATAAACAAAAAATTTGGAAAATTCTCCCTGTTACCTGTGCTAGCCCAAATATAATCAAAAAGCGACACCAACATTGATCTATGGTGCTGAAAGTGCCCTAGGAGTGTCAGCAACGTTGTGGCCACAACTAGAAAATCAGTACTGGAGGCGAGTACTACACCTACAAAAAGGAATCTCGAGTGCTTTCGTACGATATGAACTCAATCTTATATCTATGCAAGCCCGAGTGTTATGGAATATGTTATCCATATACAGGAAAATCATCCTAACAAACTGCACTCCTCAGTTTAAGATCTTACAAGATGCACTGCAAGGTAATCAAGAAGCGCTTTTGTGTAAATGGGCTACTGGATGTGACAATCAATTAACACTTCTGGGTACAGACCAAGACACTTTGAAAAACAACCCAAACTATGTAAAAAAAAAAGTTATGGGAGCTCGACTGGTGCACCACGATTGATGATCGGAATCGTCACAAGCTCATGGAAGATGCAGCAATTGAGGCTAAAGATCTAATGAAACCGCTGCAATACCTGATGAAGTCAGCTAATGGAAAACATTGAGCTATCTATATGAAATTCCGACTAAATCTCTTTAACACCAGAGTGAGTCAAGTAGTCAGGGCGCGAAAAATGACAGCGACTTTGAGCTGTCGCTTCTGTAACAGACAGCAAGAGACTCTCAAACACTCTATCTTGTGAAGGCTTGAAAGATATGAGATCTGTGCATTTGGGAAACCTGGTGCGACAATACTCTACTCTATGTGGCGACGAACTCTGGCGAAAATTCTACAGTCCGCGTGAAAAAGACATATATGGGCTGACCAACTTTCTACAATCTCTGGAGGTTCTGCTAAAATCCCAATAAGAAAGGAATGGAAATCATTCAGAAACTAATACCAATGTGTTGGAGATGAAGAAGTGTGAACCTGCGTTAAATGCAGTTTTTTGATGCTGATGCGGTGGAAACAAAGCTAGTTGACTGAACTAGAGGGAATTAACGAGAATCATAAGACAGTTAAGACCCTATCCGCGGTAAAAACTCTGTCATTATGCACTGTAATACTGCTAAAACTTGCCTCTGCAAGGCCCTCCGACACATTATAGGAGGAGGGATAATGTAACCTTTTCAGAAAGTTTGTATAAACTAAATGAAATTAAAAAAAAAAAAAAAAAGAAATGGAGGTTCCTTGCTCTGTTCTTTTCTCTGTCAACTAATGCCCACAAGGCCACAATTAACGGGAAATGACTGCGAGGACACAATTATCCTCAGTGACACCTTTACAAGTTCGATTCTAAATCTTCCTGGATAGTGCTAATAGTCACTGTGCATTTTAAAACAACATTTCTCCCGCACCATGCAGTTGTGTAATTTGCAGAACAAAAGGTAAAATACATTATTTCAAAACTTCACAAGAGCCATCTGCCTCTTTTAAAATAAAATAGTTGTATTTCGTATATGGAACTCCACAGTTAATTACACATGCGCTACAACAAGCTGAATGTCTGTTTAAAACCAAAGTACGAGAACGTGGTTTTCTTTTGAATGCAGAACATTCAAGTTGCCCCAGGTTGTGTAGTTAGTAAATCCAGCCCTGAGACTCATTTGCATGCAGTCTGCACTGGGCAGCAGCAGGAAAGTATCTGCTAATTGGCTGTTTTACGCTTTTTAGCCAATCGAATGTTGCATTTGGACAAATAAGGGCCAACCTTATCAAAAAAAAGTACAACTTCAACTTCCAGGATACATGGTGCCGTCCCATGGCAGGTTAGATAGTCTTGCATTTACAATAGCAAAAATAAATGTAAGTATTGTATAAGAAAGCAAAATGGCATGGGCCAAAACACCAACATCGGTAGAACATTTTGGTTTCTACATGGGCCAACACAGGAACTCTGTTTCTGCATCTTTTCAGATATCATTTTAAATAAAGGAGATATGGTAGATGGTAAAGTGTGAAGTAGTTTGTCAACATCATTAGCATTATTGACTGACAACAATGGGTCTCACTGAGCAGTTACTTTGTAGGAGATGACTGTTCATCGGCTAAGTCTCACTGTCCTACACCCGCAGTCGGGAAATAGCACACCTCTAGATAAGTTCTGATTATGAAACACCATGTCAGCCATACCAAGATGCAAACATGCGACATAGAGATCACACACATGTCTGCAGTGGACATCGAATACACGGAGCAATGTTATTGTCATTGTCCTGAATTTTAGGATCGCTATCCTTGTCTATGGATTCTTCTGAATACAGCAGACCAATCAATCTCTGAACCATAGTTAGAAATGTGTTTTTGATTAGGTTTATCAACATCTCAAATGGTTACTCATTGTAAACGACTGGTGTAACATGTGGCCTTGTACTTTGCCAGATTGCCTTGTAATCTGTTTGTGGACACACAAGACCTGATTCACAAAAAAAAAAATACAATGGTGAAATCCCATTGAAAATGAGCTTGTGAATCAAGCGCACATCCTCTCTTGTGTTGTTTGTCCTTCCACAATGAATGATACATGCTTTTCTCAACGTGTTTCTATTAACAATTCTTATATATTAGGTTGATTTGCATTGTTGTTGAAATGCTTTAAATGTAGTTCTATCAAATAGAGGATAGCTTTCGAAAGGCAGCGATGTAGTGTTGAATATTAGTTCACAACCACCGATGAGATGATGAATAAAGACTACTGCTTACATTTCAAAATGTGGAAGCAAGAAACATAAACTTAAATTGAGGCCTACCTACTTGACCAAAGTATTTGATCCTAGGAAAAGTGCTTCACATCATTCTATCTTATTTCCGGTAGTTGCCAAACCTGTGGTCACCTAGGAATGATTTTATTAAATGCACATTATAGAAAAAAGACCAACACATGCGTAGCTTAATAGACTATACTGTTGCTGCATATATGACACAATTGATCGAATATATAGTAGCTGAATTGTATTTGAACACACTCATAGAACGTCACTAGCCCCCACAGAGATAGGCGCATTCAATGGTGCTACAATATTTGGTGGGTGGGGGTAACTTGGAGAGTCTTGGAGAGTCTGTGTAGGAGCATGAAAGGACATGATTATGGCTAGGGCTGTTAGAAACATCCAAGTGACCTGTTATTATTCATAGTTCACCCCTTTAAAAATCTGGTAGCTGACAAATATCACAAGCAGGGATGGTCAACCCTGAAAGAACCCAACTTGAATGCCAGTTTGAACCTTTGAAGAAATGTTTGTACCCAGTCTGTGGTATTGTCCCCAGTACATTAAATGTTCTACTTTATCCCAAACATCAACTGGCCCATTGTTCATATAACATGCTCTATTGTAAGGTGCCCATTCGCCAAACTCACCTGACAGCTGTTGTACCTACTTATATGTTTCTGGCCAAAGCACTATGTCCTTAATAACTACACATAAAAATTCCAATTGAGGTAATTGTCACAGATGGTAGAAAAACTAGCCTAAGTCTCAGAGATGGTTCAAGGGGTTTTATTAAAGTCATAGTTGACCCTAGGGCCATCCCTCCCTATTTTGTCTGAAAGCCGCTCCTCCCCTAAGCCGGGTGCCCCTAGCCCTGTTGAATAAACTAGCTATTGTTTCACTCTCAGTAAGATAATGAACTAAATAAGCTTTGGCCCAACCTAAAGGCATGTTGCCTTATCAAACTACACTCCGTCATAAACTTCCCACCTTTCCTTACTCTATCAAGCAGTTAGTGTTCTTAGGGGATGGGAGTGTGCCTTGCAGACACCCTGCTTGATTCAGTCTCTTCTGTCACACTCATGTTCTCATCTCCTTCTCTTTACTTCTCTCTACACCCCTTCTCCAACTGGTCTCACCTCTAGTCTCCCCCTCTTTCCCTCTCTTCACTATGATGCCGCTCGTACCTTCTAGGCCTTGCCTACACTGTTGGATGTTACTCCACCCCACTCTTCCCTACTACTCCCTCCTCTACACTACTACTCCCTTCTCCAAGCTACTTCTTCCTCTTCCACACTACTCCGATTTTCCCCACCCACACTTCTACTCAGTCACACTCCAGGTTTCTTCTTCCCAATTGCAGACTCATGTGGTGCTGGAGGACCTTTTTCCTTCTTAGTCTCTATGGGCTGGCTGTTATCAATTTAATTGACTCTACAAGAAATAAAAAGAAACTGGTGAGCATTTTGTATAAGAGGTATGGTGTGAGACAAAAGGGTACTGCATACCAGTATACTGGCACAGAGGGATAGGAAATGGGGCCATCTCAACTGCCACTGTCCAACACATAAGGGTTGGTTGGGGGTATGGCTCTATGTTGCCATGAACACATATATATCTGTGCCACACTTCATGGGTGTAAACCTTCCTGGGAGAGTAGCTTGTCATGAATATTAGTTTTCTTACAACATACGTCTAGAGTGCCTTATCCGGAAGACCTTGTATTTTAAAGTGCATAGGGAACTTCTTATCAGCCTCTCCTGTGGTACACACTGCCCAGGGTCCCAATTTGGGCCCATCCTCTTCTTCCAAGAACAGAGTCCTCAGGGAACAGAGTAGGTCTTCTGTCCACTCTGTGGATTCTGTCTAAAAGGGAGAGTGGAGTTGATTGTCCGAGCTTCCTACCGGAATAACATCTGATGATCTCGGGGCTGGGTCGAGATCCGGGTCTCTGCTCCTCTGTGGGAGTAGGTGTCCTTGACTTGCTTTTGGAATGAATGGGGACACTCTGCTCCCATTCCTGCCCCCAATGGTTTTGAATGATTAGGCTTATTTGGTTCCCTACTATTTCCCAGTGGATAAATGGCCCTTTGGTGAGTATTAGCAGTTTATTAAGTGGCCCCCTACAAGGTGGGTTCATGGAACTGCCATTTGGCCTTTTGTAGATATTGGAGAAGGAAGTCTATAATCTGCTCCAGTACTAATATGTCCTTCACTTCTTTCTAGGTTTTGTCTGGCAGCCATTTGTTTAGTAAGTCCTTTACTCAATAGGACAACTGTCAGGGGTGGGGTTCATCTTGACGCAGACATAGGTGAGAAAGATGAAACATATAAAGCACTGTGTCTTGCCCCAGCCATTCAAGGATGCTTCTCTTCAAATCTTCAAATGGATTCTCCCATCGGGGTTTAGGGACTGAAATGCTTGGTGGGCATCACCAGTCAACTATGGGGCAATATAATTGGTCCAGCAATCACAGTGCCACCTTGCTGTTTCTGAAACCCTATCAAAATTGATAAAGAAAACGGAGGCATCCTCCCCAGAGGGTACTGCTGGTTGTTCTTGACTCTAGGCAATTACACTTTGTAGAGCTGTCAGGAACTATTGGTGTTGATGACCGAAGGTGAGGTGTCTATCTACTAAGGCCCATAGAAGGTTCTCCATTGTGTTGGGGAGGGATTAGGTTCACGCCAAACAGGATTCTTTATGGGAACTGGCTCCTCTGTTATTTCTTTGTCTTACTCTGAGTAAGAATGTTTTCTCCACTGGTGAAACACAATGCTACTTCTCTTGAGTTTACCAAAGCTGGCCGGTCTTCTTCCGAGCCTCACATTTTTTGTCCAAGAGACTCTTTATTGGCTCCATGGCCAGGACGATGTCTTATTTTATCTGATCAACCAGTGTTGGATGGCTGCCTAAACTGGCTGACTCAGATATGCTTTCTGATCCCTCTTTTATGGGGTTGAGACTTAAGAACTCCAGTTCCACTCCTGTCTTCCAGATTTCTTGTTCCCAGCACTCAGTACTGGTATTACCCATGAGTCTCCTGATTCACATTTATTGTCTGTCTTCCCTTGGTGTCAGGTAAACTCTATATCGGGTTTGTAGGATCCCACTCTGACACCACATCGTCTCGGAGGCGCTTCAAGGGTTTTCATAAAAGTTTGTATGTGCTCTAGGTCCGTCCCTCTCTATCATATCATATTTAAAAACCCTAACCAAGGTATTCCTAGCCCTGGTAAGTAGGTATTATTTGTTTCACCCTCAGGAAGATAATTAAACGAATATACTATTGTACCAATCTAAAGGAATTTAGCTGTATCTAACTAGTCTCCCTCAAGGTCTTCTTAACGTTCCGTACTCTATCAAGTGTTTAGTGCTTTAAGGGGTATGGGAGTATGCCTCGCAGTGCAGATACACTGTTTGATTTGGTATTTTTTCTGTAAAGCTCATTTTTTGCTCTTTAACTCTCTCTACACGTATTCTCCAACTCCACCCACCTCTAGTCTCTTCCTCTTCTCCTCTCTGCCCCTCCGATGTCTTTCAAACCTTCTAGGCCTTGCCCCCATGTAGATGTTACTCCTTGCTCCTCTGCACTACTAACTTCTCCTCCAAGCCATTACTATTTCATCCACACTACTACTCCCTCCTCCACACTGATACTCCTCGCCTGCCCACCTTCTACTCCACACTCCTTTCACTCAATTGCATACACCTCACAATCACTCCTTACACTATCTCACCTGTCCACACTTGTCACGCTATCACACACACTCACACTGCATAACACTTGCACTCAATAACCAATTCCCCACTTTCTCTAGAAACCACTGCCGCAATCTGCTGCTCGTTGACTCTCTTGGTCCACCATCTCAACCTCCTCTGACCTCACACGAAACAACCCACAACTTCCAGCTAGCTGTCTTTATTTGTATGTCTCCCTTCCTCCTGCACGGCTGCTTCTCTGTGTTATATCTATTCCTATCTTTCTCATCTGTGTTGTGACATGGTCAGCAGAATCATGAATCAGTGGGCTAAACGTGCTTTTCTCCACATTGGCCCACTCTAGGAGAATGATGGCGACTAGAGGAACTCAATGTGCCTCATTAAGAGTCCGGCGGTAACCGTGCCGGAAATTCCGGCAGGTTACCGCCGGACTCGTATTACCATTCCGCCTCAGTGATTGCTGGAATCACCGGGGCATTACAATCCCGGTGACCCGGGTATTCCGGAGGCAGAATTCTGTTAATCCCCATTCCCATGGAGTCCATGGGAATGGGGAAGTGGGAACACCGGCACCATGCTATAATGGTGCCGGTGTTTCCATGTCCGCCTGCAGGCGGGTCGTGTTACACCCACCAGGTCAGACCTGGCGGGAGTGACACCTCCCGCCTGCAGGACTCTTAATCAGTCGGTCCGGAAAGAACGGTGGTGGCGGATTTACCACCACCGTTCTTTCTGGACCGGCAGGGTCGTAATGAGGCCCAATGTTCCTGTTCATGTTAGCTAGCTGGTTCCTGTGCTTCCCTTGGGAAAGTATAGTCTTTTGGGCTCTGCAGCCCTAATAATAAGTCCTCTGTGTCCTACGGCAGGTACCACTTGCAAGAGTGTGTTGCCACTAGTGCAGTACAGTGTTGTGCAGCTACTTATTGCCAGCATGGGAGACCGCAGCGCAGCTTCTCTCACTGCCAGTGCTGGAGTATGTTCTGCAACATCACTACCGCCAGTGCTGCAGAACATGTTTCAGTTGTGCTCACCACTTCTTAGGTTTTTCTCCACTATTCTCTCTCATTCCTCATGTGGGGAACCACAAATATTGTTGGCTGCTGGAGGTTTACTTTGCTAGCGTGGGGTCCAGGTTTTTTCTTCCCAATTTAGGAGCTTGTGTGGTGCTGGAAGGCCTTTTTCCTTCTCAGGCTGTATGTTGTGGCTTTTCTCAAGTTTGTGGACTCTACAAGAAATAAAGCGTCTGGTGAGACGAATGGGTACTGCATAACAGCAAGCTGGCACAAAGGGGGATGACACTGAGACTTTCACAACTGCCCTCGACCACTTCATGGGGAAAACTGTCTCTGGATTGCTCCAGGGTAGGCCTCCTGTCCCCAACTAAGAGGGGGTTCCCAACCCCTTTTAACAAGGCCAGAGTACTGGGCTTGTCCCATCATGCACCTGGTAAATAGTTGAGGATGTCAACTGGATTAGGTATTTCACTTCTTACATTTTATACCAAAATGATTGAATCATCATGGAATGAAGTGGAGTGGTGCATGGTCCCAGAGGCAGGAGAGAGAAGGTTGTGCCAGGACAACATGAACAGTGTCAGTGTGCTGCAGCCGTCAAGCATGTTTTCACCTATCCCAGCTTTACAATATGTGGGGAGGGGAAGTGAACAACTTTTCAAATGATGGAAAATGGATCACAAACGGTGAATTCCTGGCATAATAGTGTACAATGAATAGATGAAAGCCAAAACTATTGGGTTTTCAAATGCTGATTATTTCATGTGACTGTCATCTAGTTTGCGGCAATGTGAGCTATCTTTTCATATCAGTGGCCACTTGGCACTAGTCCTATCGTCTGAACCGTTTTACAGATATTGGACAGTTTAGGCAACTATTGTCAATCCATTTCAAACTATAAAAACATGCAAAATAAAGTGACATTTAAAACAGGTAAATCTTTGTGAGGAATGACATTCAGTTGACCTGTAGCAACAACATTATTTTACAGACATACAATCATGCATCCATGTTATAAGACAAATATGTCATAAATATGTCACCTGAGTATTAAATACCAATGAAGCATATTGAGTTCTGGTTGTTGAAGAATCGGGTACCGTACAACCTCTGCATTTATTTTGAATAATGCAATACTACAAAATGCTTTGAACATGATTGAAAAAACAATGACATATTGAATCAGCTCTATCGACAGACACATTCCGATCATTAATGTTATTCCAGTACCTCTGATTACTCAATGCATGTGTAGTCTGCCAAGGGCTCTATAATCTGAAGGTATGGTATCCTTATTTAGGACCCCTTAGATGTAATACAATATAAGTATCTACACTTTCATAGTTAATCGATCATCTCACACTATCTTACAGTTTATACTGGAGGGGCTGGAAGAGTCCTGCAAAAGAGAGACTATGCTCCTGGCAATCCGATCACTGCCATGGAGGTGGATTCAGCTGGTGGCTTCCGTGGTGTGCCCTTGGTGTGTCGAAGGTGTGGAGCAGTGTTAGGGAAGCCAGAGCTAGCTTGAGCCTGGTGTGGAGTTAAATGCCTGGCTAGGCTCAGCTTGAGTGCCTTTGAAAAAGAAAAGCCCAACTGGAGCCAGGCCAATTTTCACCACATTCTCTGTTAAATTCGCAGAGTACAGTAAAGTGACACTGCCACCGAGTGATAGTTTAAAGAACTGCATGTAGTCATCTACTTACACAGAGTAATTTGTTCATCTTTTGCCACAAATTGAATATTGAATGATGGTGCAAAACTAAAGGTCTGAAACCTGCAAAATTCCAAATTTTGCACCCAGAAAACCTGGCATCTACACTTGACTAATCTGTGGTATCCTGGACAAATCCCTCTATTCCAATGGTTTATATTTCCATTGGCTACCACAGAAAAAGATCCAAATGTGGACTGCACAAAAAAACTGTGCTTCTGTGTAGTTTTTTGAACTACAGTGTTTGCTCCAACGATAATACACATATTGACAATTTGTCATGTGGCAGGTGCCATTCTGCCCTGAAAGGGGTAAAATAGTACATGAGATGCCATGTCATGTCAGCATTCCCCTCATTCCCCTAAACCTAAAAGCTAGTAAGCATAACTGGCCAAGGCCTGAACAGATTTTGGTCACAGAATATAATGCCTACAAAGCTAGATTTAAGGTGCTTAGAATTATGTGCAGATAAGAGCTTTGAATAAACAGAGAATACTAAAAAGCGCCAAACGCTGAAAGTTACTCTATACCTTTGAAACACATTGTTGGTGATAGCAGAATGACAACACGTAGGCCCTGATTCATGGAAATATTTGCCTGTTAAACAGGGATTTGCATGCCATTCTGACAGTAAATCCCAGCTCGACGAATGGGGATTTTGGGCAGAATGGCATGCAAATCCCTGTTTTACATGCAAATAATTCCATGAATCAGGGCCTTAATCACTAAGAGCATCTTTCAAAGCACAAAATAAGTGCATGGCCTTAAGATACAAAAGGCTCTTGCTGCCTAACTCTAGACAGAGAAGTTAGTTACATTTGCATCAGACAGATATGCCATCTAAAATTGGGATTTGTTTAACAAACCTGAAGTATATAACCAACCTGTAAGACTGGGGGCATAACAACATACTTTAAGGGGCGGGGTTCTAAATTTCCTGCTTCGTAGGATTGCATTAGGAATACAAGGCTCAGATCAAATGACATGTAAGTCGATTCCTAGCTTTGCTTGCCATCAAAAAGGTACATACATGGTATGCAAGTCTTCTTTATTTAGACTGGCAATCCGAGCGATTGAGAAGTTGACCAAATGAAGGGTTGACACTTCTGAAAAAGGGAGTAGTTCTTAGCATTGATTATCATTGATCATACCTTTGTTTTTTTTGCAAAGAAAGAATGATTCTTTAAGCTACTATTGCTTTTGCATTACAAAATTGCATTTGAAAGAAAGATGCATAGTTTTGGTTTAATTCACCTCTGACTAGATATCCTGGTGACGACATTTTGTGTGGTTTGGTTTTTACATTTAGAAGAGAAAATGTACCTGGCCCATTGAGGGCATCATAAATGGTTATTGGTTGTTGATGATTTGAAAAGTGTTTTACTTTCCGCACCTGCTCATAATAGAAATGTGAATTGTGAATTATACACTGTGATGAGGTTGATCAAGATTTGTTACATTGCTACATTAACAGAGTGAGGTGGGATATTAGTATATTTTAATATAACTATGTATTCATTACATATTAATGGTCAGTGTGTGAATTTGACTCCACATTCATTTTTGGAAAATGTTATGCCAATATGCTATGCCATTCATTTTGTTTGATTTCTGTTTTGCTCTGCTCAGAACATGAACAGTTTATGAGGTAACACTTTAAGGACTCTGTCATCACACTGACAGTTCCCATTTAGGGTTGAATGTGCTTAAGAAGGTGGGTGAAGGAGCAATGCTTACTATGAGATCCATGAGGAAATACTAACAATCCACAAACCTCTGTGGACTGTGGAACCCTATTATGTGTTTGCCAACTATCTACACTGCCTTGTTGAGGACCATCCTCTACCTAATCTACCTATTTAGCTCCACTATGGCACCTTACACACCAGCTGCTGAGATGACTCCTGTTACTGGACCTTGGACAACATCACGTGTCCTATCCCACTCAGCCAGTACATTTCTGACTCCAGACCTCGTATCCTTCCCCAGAGAAACCTTAACCTTCGGGCTAGGCTCACTAAACTCTTTGAACCCCTGGCCAGGACTCTGCGCCCCACTAGAATAAGATCTACCAGAAACTTTGACCCACCTATCAAACCAAACATCTCACCCCACAACACCACCACCACTAACCACACCCCCACACTGAAAAATACTTGGCCTTCCCAGACTTCCAACACCCCCCCAAGTACACCCATAATCCCCAGGCACCACCAACTGAAACCAACCTACCCAACATCAAAGGCGCCCTAATAAATGCCCGATCCATGGTAGCTCATGCCACCGAAATAGCTGACCTCCTTCAATTGGAAAAAATTGACTACAGAATCATGGCTAGACCCAGCAGCAGGTCCCTCACTCATGCTAGCTGTCCCTGGGGATTACACACTCCTCAGAGTAGACAGAACCAAATCACGAGGCAGAGGTCTTGCCATAATCGCCAAAAACAGCCTAGGCTTGAGACTCTCCCAGACACAAAACTTCAACTCCTGCGAATCCCTGACAGCCAAGCTTCCCATCACTTACTCTCAAACCATTACTATCCACCTTGTATACAGACCACCAGGGCCCTTAGGATCGTTCGAAGAAAACCTAACAACAATCCTCTCTGACAACCTAAAAACACCTCCCAATGCTTTCTCCTAGGTGATCTAAACTTAGGATTCAGCGACCCACTTGACCACAATGCCTCGCAAATTAATAAGTCCCTTGCAGAACTTGGGTTCACCCAAAAGGTTACCTCACCCACACATTCCAAAGGAAGGATCCTAGATTGGATCGCAGACTACAACTGCCATATTTACATCACCACCATTTTACCCCAACCATGGTCCGATCACCACCTATATCCTTTACTCTAGAAGCCATCACATCTACATTACCCAACAATAACCCATCCCGGCCTGTCTCACCAGAAACAAAAGAAATATCACAGCTGAAAAACTCATCCCTCTGATCCTGCCCACCCTGAACTCACTCCCTAACCATACTGATCCATATACCATGGTAGATCAGTACAACAAAATAATAACTTCATCCCTAGATAGCATAGCAGCGCTAAAACTCAGAAAGAGTAAACCCAAAAAACATGTGAATACTTGGTTTACCCCACAGCTAAAATCACTCAGATTAGAAAAACGTAAAAGTGAACAAATATGGAGACAAGATCCCATTGTTACCAACAATAATAACCTTAGTAAACTCTCCACGCTCTACACAAAAGAAATTGTACTTGCTAAACAATCCTCCTTCAACTCACGAATCTCTCAAGCATAAAAGAATTGTTTACCATCCTTAAAGAGATGGAAACTCCAATCCTAGCCCCTGATACCTACACAAAGGATGAAACAGGGTGCACAGGCATCCAAAAAGCCCTATCCAATAAGGTAACAACCCTTCAAACTAAGATAGCCAATAAAAAAGAAACTCTTCTCATCTCCACACCCATAACCACGCAACCCACCCTGATATCACCTAAATGCATTCCATCATCTGCCAAACAACCCTCTCCTTGCTTCAGATTCACCAAAGTATCCACCCTAGAAGTTGAAAAAGTCATACTCGCCCTCAAACCATCTAATTGCCAAGGTGACCCCTGCCTAGCCCAAATTATAAATGATGCAGCTAGAGACCTCTCACCTTTAATCCCTAAACTCATCAATGCCTCCTTCTCCTCTGGCACCATCCCCACTAACCTAAAAGAGTCCTGGGTTCTCCCATTACTCAAAAAACAGACCCTAGACCCCTCTATACCCATGAACTACAGACCCATAACCACAGTCCCCTTCCTTCATAAAATCTTAGACAAAGTAGCCTACCTTCAAATCCAACAACACCTGGAACTCAACCACCTCCTGGGAGTTTGCCAGTCCGGATTCAGACCCCAACATGGGACTGAAACAGCGCTGATCGACCTAAAGGCACAAATCGACACACTTAGAGACAGCAGAAAGGCAGCTACTGCTCCTGCTTGACCTATCAGTGGTGTACAATTTAGTCGACCACAAAATCTTGTGCAACCATCTGGATTCCGCTGCCCACTTCTCACAAGAAGCAATAAATTGGATCTAATCATTCCTTGACAGTAGGACAATGCGTGTGTTCTCTCCATCAGCATCTGCTGATCCCACCGCCTTCTCCTTTGGAGTGCCCCAGGGATCCTTCGTGTACCGTACACTGTACAACATATTTACGAAGCCCCTTTTTGATGTTCTCGATGGTCTCGGTATCACCTACACAAACTATGCTGATGATACCCAGATCCTCATCCCGTTGGCAGGAGACTACAATATGGATTTGACCTTGGTGAATACGGTGTACCTCATCATCCAGGCATGGATGACCTCTCACAGTCTATGACTGAATGATGACAAAACGGAACTCCTAATCCTTGGCACCACTGCCAACCTAAACAAACGAGGCCACTATTACTCCAATTTTATAATTGATGGCAACAACATCAAAGTCGCCAAGGAAGTCAACACCCTTGGTTTTTACCTCGACACGACCCTCACCTTTAAAAAAACAAGTTAACTCTATGGCCTCCTCCACCGCTTATACATGTAAGCTTATCAGAGCAGCTAAGCCTTTTCTCTCCACCAACAACTGCATCACCCTAGCAAGAGCCCTTATTTTGTCGAAATTGGACTACTGCAACACCCTATACTTAGGAAGCAATAAATATATTAGCAATAAAATCCAAATTCTACAAAATAACGCTCTTAGAGCAGCCCTGTGTATCCCTAAGAAGGCACACATCTCTGATATCCGAAGAAACAACAACTGGGTTTCTATGAAAGATAAAATCCTTCTAAAAGTAGCCTCTCTGACCCACAAATGCATCCACAATGCCGCCCCACTATACCTTACTGCTAGAATCACGAGACACTCCTGCAACCGCCCCATGAGAACTGCTAATGCCAACCTACTATCAGTACCCAGATTCAAATGAACTAAGACGGGTGGAAACAGTTTCCTGGTTAAAGCTGCCCAATATTGGAACTCCCTCCCCCCGCCTCTGAGGGAAGACCTTCCATACCATCGCTTCAGGTCCAACCTCATCCACTGGCTTAAGGATAACGACCAATAGCCTTCATCTCACCCTCTGACTGTACATATGCTATATACTTTGTTTTTTATTTATTTCTGCTTGCACCTGTCATACAGCAATGTAACCCAAGCTCAACTCCTGTGTATTAGTCTGTATAACTGCCTGTTTCCGGCGACCACACAGCATTGTCTGCATGTATTGTGTGTCATATTTGCAACATGCCTTAGTTCCTCTAGTCCCCGTCGTCCCAGGTATGTACTGTATTTCACTCTATGTAACTGTATTTCATGCTCTGTAACACTGTAACTAAGCTTTGCATATTCCTGTAACTGCTGCAATCTGATACCCCCGGGTCTGGTGTGCATTATAAATAATGGTGCACATTATAAATAACAAAACAAACAACTTCACATTCCTCTACATCTTTTAATCATACGTAACTTTATTGCAGGCACAGAAAGGAATGTTTGTTTGTTTGTTTGTTTATTTATTTAGTATAGCGCGCAAAACCCAGAGGTAACAGGGCGCAACAGAGGTCAGGAAGATAGGATTACTTAAAAACTTGGTTACAGAATAAGATAGGCATGAGAAAAAGTGCATTGCATTTACAGTTACATTGTGTGGGATGTGCATATATACATATAATTGAGCGAAGGTTTACAAATTTACATATTAATACTGTGCGTAGGAGCAGTTCGGTTGCATTTACATATTTACAAATTTAAGGCTGTGCGTGGTAGTCAGGTTATAGCATTGGCATGATCAGATTAGATGGCAGGGTTAGTCGTGAGGATCATTGGCCCGCAGCCAAGTGAGGGTGTTTCGCCTGAAGCTATAGTAGGATTGGTCTGTCCTAATGTGGAGTGGGAGGGCGTTCCAGTGTTGGGCTGCCAGGACAGGGAAGCTGCTGCCGCCGGTTTTCTTTTGTCTGAAATTGGGTACCTGCAGGCAGTAGGAATTGATCGATCTGGTGGGGCGGGTGGACGTTTTTTTCTTTATTCTGGATGCGAGATAGGGGGGGGCTGCGTTGTTTAAGCATTTGTGGGTGAGTGATGCCGTTTTGAGGGAGATGCGGTCATGGATTTTAAGCCATTTGTGTTCTCTTCTTTTGTTGGAGATGTGTTCCTTAGAGGGTAGGTTGAGGGCTGTTCTGAGAGCGTTGTTTTGTAGTGTCTGTAGTTTGTTGGTTATGCATTTGTTGGCTCCTAGGTACATGGCGTTGCAATAGTCCAGTCTGGATAGTATTAGGGCGTTGGCTATGATGATGCAGCTAGTTTGGGTGAGGAAGGCTCTACATGCCCTAATTAGCTTGCATGTGTAGGCGGTGGAGGATGCTAGTGAGTTGACTTGTTTTTTTAGTGACATGGTTGCATCAAGGTGAAAGCCTAGTGTTTTCACTGTTTTGGCCACTGTGATGGTATTGCCATCAATGTTGAAGGCCTTATAGTTGGAGCTGAGTTTTTTGAGATTGGCATTGGATCCGAGGAGCAGGATTTCGGTTTTCTCATCATTTAGACATAGACCGTGTGTGGCCATCCATGCCTGAATGATGAGATATATTTTGTTTACCAAGGCCGTATCTGAAGCGTAGTTGCCTGAGAGGGGTATGAGGATCTGGGTGTCATCTGCATAATTGGTATATGAGACACCCAGTCTGTCCAACTTGTCAAATAGGGGCTTGGTAAAGATGTTGTAGAGGGTGGGAGAGACACAGGAGCCTTGGGGCACCCCACAGGTTATTTTAATGGGGTCTGCTGAGGCTAGGGTGGAGAAGACCCTCATAGTTCGGTTGTCCAGGAATGATTGGATCCAGGCTATGGCCTCTTTCGAGAAGTGGGCTGCTGAGGCCAGGTGTTTGCACAGGACTGCGTGATCCACCAGGTCAAATGCTGCCGACAGGTCGAGGAGTAGTAACATGGCAGTGTTCCCTTTGTCGTTAATCTCATTGATCTGGGTTTTAAGATCGATTAAGGCTGTCTCGGTGCCGTGCTTCGGTCTGAAGCCTGATTGGTGGGTGCCTAGTAGTTTGTGAGTTTCAAGATATTGCTGAATCTGCAGGTATGCTACTCTATCTATTATCTTTAACAGGAATGGCACCGTGGTGATGGGCCTGTAATTGGTGGGAATGGCGGGGTCTAGGGTTTGCTTCTTGAGGAGAGGCAGGACCCAAGATTCTTTGAGGTTGCTTGGTATGGTGTTGGAGGAGAAGGATGCGTTGATCAGCTTGGTTATGAAGGGGGCTAGATCCCTAGCAGCATCCTTGATTATTTGGGGAGGGCAGTTGTCGCCTTTGCAGTTAGATGGTTTAAGTGAGGCTATAATTTTTTCTGTTTCTGGGATAGATATTTTGGTAAATCTGAAGAGATTATGGCCTGGACGGTTGGCTGTTTTGTCGTGGTTGCTGGGAGATGCTTCATTGGTGGTGAGAGAGTCTTTTTTCAGAGCGATTTTGGTTTGGAGACTTTTGATTTTATAAGTTAGGGCGTTTTGGACGCTGGTGCACCATGCTTTATCCTTAATTATATTGTCTGGTGGGGGTATAGGGGATTCTAATTCCCTTAGTATAGCAAATAGTTCTCTGGTGTTGGAGCTCGATTTTTCGATTCTTTCATTGAATAGTTTCTTTTTTGTGAGTAGAATTTCTTTTTTGTAGTTGTTTGCACAAAGTTTGAGTTGTGATTTGTTCTCTTCAGTAGGGGAGTTGTGCCATTGGCTTTCAAGTTTCCTTTTGTGCAGTCTAAGTTCTTTCAGATGTGGGGTGAACCAGGTGTTCAGGTGGGCTTGTTGTTTGCTTTTTTGCAGTTTTAGAGGGGCAATGATGTCTAGTCCTTTTTTTATGGTATTGTTATAGTTTTCTACTAGGAGTTCTGGTTTTAGATTGTCGGGGAGAGCATTGAGGGTTGGCAGTAGTAGTGGTAGGAGGTTGTCTGGGGTTATGTTTTTTTTTGCTCTAGTGGGTAGTGGTGGTGCCATGATTTTTCCTTTGTTGACTTCTCTATTAAGAGATAAGGTGAAGTCAATGAGGTAATGGTCTGTCCAGTGCTGGGGAGTGGTTTTGGTAATGATGGTGTCGCAGTTTAGAGTGGCGATCCAGTCCAAGGTCCTACCTTTATTATGGGTGGGGGTGAGCACTCTTTGGATTAGGCCGTGTTCATCTAGCATGTTAGCTATGGCTTGTGCTGATTTGTCGTCAGGGTCGTTTAGTCCTAGATTCAAGTCGCCTAGTAGTAATATTTGGGTGGTGTCTTTTGTGTTGTTGCTAGGAGGCTGGATAGGTCTGCTTCGAATGAGCCAATGGGGCCGGGTGGCCTATATATTAGAAGGATGGTTAAGGTGCGACAGTTGGAAATGGGTAGTTTGGCTACTAGGAGTTCGCAGGATTTGAGAGGTGTTTGGGGCAGTGGTCTTAGCTCGAGGTTTGTTTTAGCTATGATGGCTAGGCCGCCTCCTCTGTTGTTGGGCCTGTCCATTCTGATTATTTGGTAATTTTCTGGAATGGCTATTGAGAGTGCTGGGCCTGCTGCTTCGTGCAGCCATGATTCAGTGATAGCTAGGAGGTCGAGGTTGTTTGAGGATAAGGTGTCTGCTATTTCTGTGGCGTGGGCCATTATCGATCTGGCGTTGATCAAAGCTCCGGATATAGTGGTAGTGTTGGGTGTATCCTGGATTGTTATAGGGATGAGTTTGGGTTGGGTGGGGTTGTAGCAGGGTGTGATGTGGCTCGGGTGGATTTTGGTGTGTTGCAGGGTGGGTCTCTTGTTGTGGTAGATGGGCTCGTAGAGACGGGGTAGTCTGGCTCGTAGTCTAGTGTTTCTTTCTAGGGTTGGACAGGGTGCATTATCTGCAGGGTACATGGTTGTGGTGGCAATGACGATGGTAAGGTGTAATATATGTATGAGGAGATACAGTAGGGTGGCTGTTTGGCTCTTGCTGAGGTACATTGTGCGGTTTGGCATATGTAGATAGACAGGGGGTTTACCTGAATTCACAACTCAGGCTAAGAATGGCATGTGCAAGTAGATGCAAGTAGGTAAGGGGTTCACCTAAGAACAGTAATCACATTTAGGCATGTGCAAGTAGATGCAAGTAGGCAAGGGGTTCACCTAAGAACAGTAATCACATTTAGGCTAAAAATGGCATGTGCAAGTAGATGCAAGTAGGCAAGGGGTTCACCTAAGAACAGTAATCACATTTAGGCTGAAAATGACATGTGCAGGTAGATGCAAGTAGGCAAGGGGTTCACCTAAGAACAGTAATCACATTTAGGCTAAAAATGACATGTGCAGGTAGATGCAAGTAGGCAAGGGGTTCACCTAAGAACAGTAATCACATTTAGGCATGTGCAAGTAGATGCAAGTACGCAAGGGGTTCACCTATGAACAGTAATCACATTTAGGCTAAAAATGACATGTGCAGGTAGATGCAAGTACGCAAGGGGTTCACCTGAATTTGGTAATCATATTTGGGCTGGAAGTGGCTGCAGACATATAAATAACTATGCAAGTTGGACCAGTTAGTAGAAAAAAGACTACCACATGGGCGGGGGGGCGCACCACTGTATTGTGGGTTTCGAATAATACCAAGAAGGATCTGTGGTGTATGAGTAAACATGTATACGTGTCTACTGTACTTGCTTCTTGAGTACTATAGAATGATAGCTGTTCAGTAAATGAGATCGCTCCAATCACACATTAAGAAATGCGTACAATTTGTTTGGCGTTAGAGAATGTCAGAGTTTCCGCAGCTGGTGATTGTTACCGCTTCTGTCGTTAGAAAATCAACAATTACAAATGTAGGTGTAGCGCTTCTATATTTTTTTTATAAGAGCTTAGCCATCTTATGTAGTTAAGCATTACTCACCAAGACAGTTCAGTTAAGCTGACAGGTACCATGGTGCTGTGCGTGGCCAATGTACCATGCATGTTTAGAATCAGTATAGTGCGGCTGAGGGCGTCTCCAGCTTCTGATAGTGAGAGATCCTGGAGTTGAAAGGGCAGAGATCCTGGCCCCTGGCTCCTACGGCTCCGAACAGGCACCCAACAGGCCTTAGAGTGGCCTTGGAGCTGGCCGCCGGCGTGATCCGCCTGCCGGCGGTTACAGCTGATGTTAATGAGGCTCAGCCTCGGTTTCAGGCCGCGCTGCGCCCGGCATGGGCGAGTCAGGCGGCGTGTGGGGACAGGGTCAGGCAGGCCCTGTCCGTGTTCCTCCCCGCTTGTCGCGTGGTTCCTCTGCTGGGCTGGGGTGCTGGGGGGGCTCCTGCCCTCGCCCCACGATGAGGAGGAGTGGAGTGAGGGGGTGAGCAGGCACCCAACAGGCCTTAGAGTGGCCTTGGAGCTGGCCGCCGGCGTGATCCGCCTGCCGGCGGTTACAGCTGATGTTAATGAGGCTCAGCCTCGGTTTCAGGCCGCGCTGCGCCCGGCATGGGCGAGTCAGGCGGCGTGTGGGGACAGGGTCAGGCAGGCCCTGTCCGTGTTCCTCCCCGCTTGTCGCGTGGTTCCTCTGCTGGGCTGGGGTGCTGGGGGGGCTCCTGCCCTCGCCCCACGATGAGGAGGAGTGGAGTGAGGGGGTGAGCAGGCACCCAACAGGCCTTAGAGTGGCCTTGGAGCTGGCCGCCGGCGTGATCCGCCTGCCGGCGGTTACAGCTGATGTTAATGAGGCTCAGCCTCGGTTTCAGGCCGCGCTGCGCCCGGCATGGGCGAGTCAGGCGGCGTGTGGGGACAGGGTCAGGCAGGCCCTGTCCGTGTTCCTCCCCGCTTGTCGCGTGGTTCCTCTGCTGGGCTGGGGTGCTGGGGGGGCTCCTGCCCTCGCCCCACGATGAGGAGGAGTGGAGTGAGGGGGTGAGCAGGCACCCAACAGGCCTTAGAGTGGCCTTGGAGCTGGCCGCCGGCGTGATCCGCCTGCCGGCGGTTACAGCTGATGTTAATGAGGCTCAGCCTCGGTTTCAGGCCGCGCTGGCCCGGCATGGGCGAGTCAGGCGGCGTGTGGGGACAGGGTCCCATGTGCACTTAGACATGGTGGAGATGTCTACCAGGCTTCTATGTCACAGTCCTGTATTACTTGTCGCATTTGTAGGGTGTGAAAGGATGGCAGCCCAAAAGTTGGGGAGTAAAAACAATCCAAAAGACAAAACAACCACTGGACCTCTTTGCAAGGAAAAACAAGGTTTATTACATGCAAAAAGGGTCTCAGACGATCCCGTACAACCAAACTGACATGGAGCTCTCTGATTTTACAAGGGGATACAGCTTATGTAGTGGCCAGACCGCAAATTAACAATACTATGCATAATAAAGAATACAGCATAATCCCTCAACCCTCATTGGCTACCACCTATAGAACATGCTAATCCCCCCTATAGTCCCTTGACCAATTGGGTACATCTACGCTACCCTCATTCCCCCAGACATGTGGTCCCCGAGATCATCACTGTCAAACCCAGGTATATGATTGGTGGGTTCTTATCAATAGGTTTGTAAATTTGGGACCATAATGTGATGCGCACCCTCCTGTTCAAGACGTGATCAAAGTAAATTGACAAGACCAACTTTGCCTTCATTAAACAATAGGCTTCCTCAATAACCCAGATGCCATGGCACACACAAGCTGCACTCCTGACCTTGTACTAAATGCATTGGCATTATCTCTGCTCCTTTGTCCCAAATCACAAGATGTTCCAGGCATGGCTCCCCCTTATCTCATACCAATTCCAGGTGCCATGACCAGGGCACCACTCTTAAAGGAATGGTCTAGTACAAATTTTTATTGTCCCAACGGGTCGGCCATGTTTTTTTAAGCCTAAGTGGCTCGATTTTAGAAAACTTTCCTATGGACCTTACCCGAGTTTTCGTCCATTAAACGCACGTGAAAACAAACACCAGGGAGCCGCCATTTTCTGATAATCCTATATTTTCCCCGATCGCCCTGGCTGACCTGCTTTTGCGGCACTAAATCAATTCCCCCTCCCCTAAGCCTGACATTATCAAAACATTCATATTCCCCGCCTCTCCCCGTGACATTACTGTGCTGCGTAGGCAAACGCGCCCAGTCGTCTTCTGCGCGACTCCACACAGAACCCGGAAACCAACACAGATCAACTCACAACACAGCGCGCCACAATTCGGAATATGAAACTGTACTTTACAATGAAACAGCAACACGGTACATTTGGTAAAGTACATTTATTTGACATTAAATGTTTAGAGAATATTCAGCAATTGCCATATGAACTCCGGAAGCCATTTATTTTCTTTTATCTGTATCCGCAATAACTGTTCCGTTTCATCTTGAGTCACGCAGTGTTCCTTTATGGTACACAGGGTGTTCATTTTCGTAAAAAGAATCACTTTGGAAGCGCGGTGAACCGCAAGGCTGTTCCATCAAATAGGCACTAGTCCAGCCTAAAGGTTGTTATGTTGCTTCTAGCCACTAGTACAGCGTAAGGGCATGTGGGCCCTTGGCGATCGTCCCATAATATGGTGATCGTGCTCCAGTTGTTGACACGAAGCTGCAGGTGCCTGCTGAAGAATCCATCCGCCGGTGTCTCAAACAGATGGCAGTGGCAGAAAGGGAAACAAAAAAATGATAATTAGTCTCGCTAGCCGAACTTCATTAATATTACTCATTTTATTTATTACGGCCGATCAGAAACTATTTGCTTGCAAGGGTAGTTCAATGGAGTATGTTCGTCTCTAAAATCAATGCGAAAAGTAACGAGATAAATCGAGGCCAACACACAATGATAAACGACAGTCTACATGCGTGAGGAATGATATGATATATGATATGGCATTTGTAACGCGCCTATACTCAAGTGTTTCTAGGCGTGACGAGGCAGGTGGGGAACAAGGGCAGACAGACAACGATCCTACTAGGCCAGGTGTCTTTCTGATCGCGCATGGGGATGGGCTGTACAAGGTTAGTTGAATACAAATTAAATAATAGGGCCAGCTGGTGGCAAGTGCAAGGTAAATGCCGGGAGAAGGGGCTGAAGGATACAGAGACAGTCCCGTAGTGCAGGGAAAAGTGGCTGGGCCATGGAGCGAGATCGTTGAGACCAGTGGACCTGCATGCCCATGTGCCCACTACGAACAGTTTTACTTGCTTTTCCTAGCTCTTCATTCATTCATTTATTCATGCATCCATTCATTAAATCTTCATTCCGGTATAAAAGCGTGTAAAACGGACCGTGCTCTTAACAATGATTTTTCGTATACTGACCTGAAACTGAAACTCGGTCTAGTTTCTGAATTTTCTGCCTTATCGTCTCTTACGTTATTGCGCACTCCCTTCAAATGTAGTTCTTTCGGCATGGTCCCTGTCTCAAGGTCAAAAAACAATAGACCCTTATACTTCCAGTGCGACTTGTGGGCCTCATCTGGGCACTGTCCTTCGCATTCTTTATTTGCAACATCACGTAGTATAGGCATCTATGAGAACTTGAAGTTTAGAATCCGTCTATGTAGTGCGCCTCAATGTGCAAATGGGAACTGGCTTCTCTCCCAAATGCCACGGCCCGCTTGGCTGGCGCGTTCTAAGTGCCCCAATTTTGTCACCGTTGTCTGCGTGCTTTGCAGCCCAAATTGAGACATTTAATTATTGGCGGAAGGTCAGGGAAAGTATAAAGTACCACAGGAGTTGAGTTAAAAGTGACATTTATTGTTTGTTTGTTTTATTATTTGCAATACACAAGCCTCCCATCCGTTTACAGTGCGCAGCATTTACATTTACATGAGATGAGACATGAGAAAAATATATACATACACATATGTGAGGTGAATAGAGAGAATTCAAAGATGACACCCAGCTTGTTCGCCACCCATGATGGTGAAGTTAGGGGTTAGGTTTACAGGTACACTGTACAATAACATTTATTTACAAAAAGACAATCGTATTGCAATTATTTAAACCGGGATTTGTACTTCACAATGAGCTGTGCATCGGGTGGGCATGGCACAGTCGCAATGTTTGGTGGCAATGGATCACTGCTCTGTACAGAAACGTCCAAAATTCCATATCTGTGCTTCTCTAACACAGCAACAATAAGGCCTTTCACAAAGTCGAACTGCATTTCATCATAGACTGGTTTGATCACCCATTGCTTACTTCGTTTTGAAAACACCTTAGTGTATGTAGCGAGGCATCCTTACTTTACCCCTAGTCCTAGATTGTTCACGTCCGACATTGCTGTTATGGGCCAAGACCGCTAGTAGAGTGCAATGTTTCATGTCCCGAAAGCTAAAATGCAAGCGCTTTGGCCTGTACTTTAGGCACATATTGTGGAGCACCTCCAAATCTCCTGTGTGACAGAATTCTGTCAGTCCTCTCAAATCTCTTGATAGAGTTTTGTCGAAAACAATCTTCTCAATGGCTTTGTGTGTCGGTGAAGATAGAATCAACCACTTCTTCTTCCGTGCCTCCTCTGGGGACAAAGGGCCATGTTCACATTGGTGGAAATGTTCATTTGCTGTCCAGCAGTGAACGTTGGTACAGTGGTGCATCAGTGACCGTGATTTTTCAAGTAGTATTTCCACTGACCCCTCACAAGTTTTTGAGCTCCACCAAAGATGGTTGGTGATAGAATGTGACCACTGCAAAATACTTTCAAAACCTTTTTTTTTTCCTGCAGCCGAGATTTTCTTATTGATTGATTTAGCAAGATGCCATACGTCAAATTGATGTTTAATATGTGGGAACTGCTCTCTCATTGTCTTGGCAATTGAAACGTGTCTATCCGTGGCTATGAGGTCGATGTGCATCCCCCTCGATTGTAGATGTTCCACTGATTTTATAAATCCTAGTTTCTCCATGGCCACTGAGGATGTACATTGTGTTACCTGCACGACCTCCGAACTTACAATTTTCTTACTATCCATGTCCTGAAAGTGGTAGGTGCAGTACTTGGCAGAAAATCCAGGGCTATCGCACTGTCCATCGCCGGCTAGCCTGAATCGTTTGCCTTCGAATGTACTTGCCAGAGACAATTGTTCAATTTTCCAAGCATCACTAATGGCCGGAAACAGATAATCACTTTGGTATGTGTAGTACAGCGCTTTAGAAATGAAATGGAGTCCCACAAACTGAAAGAAAGCCTCTAACTTTCTAAAACTGGAGCCACTAAAAAGTGATGCAGCTGCACACAGTATATTGCCTGCTGGCATTTTCCCCAGCATTGGTTGTGCAGACCATGAGAACCTATGATTTAATCTACAGGCGGCATTTATTTTGACGTTACTGCCTTTTATTTGACGAGTCACATTAATCAATGGCTTCCCACATACATTCCCTCTAATGGAACGCACACATTTCAGCATACTTATCATTTACATCAAACAACTGTCGAATACAATGTATTTGCTCTCTTTCATTAGACTGTCATCCTGCGTCAACGTTGTTTCGGCCTTTGAGGTTGTGGAGATTTCAACACATTGGAAAGTAATATCGCTGCTATCAAGTATTGTTGTGTCTATGGATGCTGCGGCTGGTTCATTCTCTCTCATTTCAACATCTGCTAATTCAACATTGATGGGAGAACACAACAATGTCGACATGTTTTTTGGTGGCAAATTTTTGGCGGGTGTAGATTGTGTAAATTGATCTGCAACTACTTCAGAGCTATCTTCAATACATTCAATAACATCTTCTTGTGGTGGTCCGGTCGCACTGTAGCTATGGACCAATGCAACTTTGCTGTAGTCTCCAAACACAGTTAATTCATGTTCTGGCCATTGGACATGAACATCTCGAGCCTGAACACGCCTCGCCTCAATTAATAGTTCCTCCATAGTGTACATGGTCTGGCAAGCCACATCTCTCATTCGCTTCACTGTCTGTGTGTGTATAGTTCTGACGCCCACGGGTAACTGGAGGAGAGATTGGAAAAGGGATGTTCAGTTTAAACACAAGATGGAGTGTAGTAGAATTGACTGGAAAAAAACATAAAATAGTCCCCACCACAAAAAAATGTTTAAAGTTATTAACTGTTTGTAACTAACCTTTTTTTGTTTTTTTTTCTTTGCAACTTTTTTGACTCGACCTTCAACATCTGCACGCTGTAGCTCCGATTCGTTTCCGCATGTCCTCCCTTCCTCTTGCGCTGCAAGGACTATATTTTCTGTATCCGCATAGACAACACGGAATGAGGCTCCATCGTCTCCCTGAAACATAGTACTTTCATTACTATGTATCAAAATATTGTTAGCATAAAACACACGTGAGGACGAACACACAGGTACATCTCAATAGCCAAATACGATTTAAACATTGTGTGCAACAATCAAAGGACAAGTATTCGACCAGTGATGATCTATTTCGATGGAACTGTCAGTATCCATACCTCTGGCTCTGCATGGACTGCCATGAATGGTTGTATTGGAGAGGAGGCATCCACATCTCCCTGAAACACAGTACTTGCATTAGTATGCTTTTCAATATTGGAAACACAACACACACTTGGGGTCGACGGCACAGGTACATATAAAGAGATAACCGCAAATGATGCATTGTCCAAAAGAATGAAGGAAAATCCAAATATGATCACATTTCATCGACTTATTTCAACGATTCCTTTACATCTGCATCATCTAAATGAGATGTTGTGATTGTGGTGGAAGCTCCGTCGTCTCCCTGAAACACAGCACTTGGATTAGTATGGTTTTCAATATTGGAAACATAACACACACTTGTGGTTGAACGCACAGGTACATATAAGGAGATAACCGCGAAAGATGCATTGTCCAAAAGAATCAAGGAAAATCCAAATATGATCACATTTCATCGACTTATTTCAACGATTCCTTTACATCTGCATCATCTAAATGAGATGTTTTCATTGTGGTGGAAGCTCCGTCGTCTCCCTGAAACACAGCACTTGCGTTAATAGGGAAGAAAGTATAGCAAATGGAATCACGTTATACGATCACGCATGATGGAGCTGTCATTATCCATACCTCGTGCTGCTGAAGAATATCTATGGATGTTGCAAATGTAGTGCGCACTTCCGAAAGCTGTTGCGCCGATTCGTATACTTGAATGTCAGGCTCTGCATCATGTGCAGGGGTTGACGCTCCATCAACTGCCTGAAACATAGTACTTGCATTAGTGAGGATTACAATTGCGAAAACATAAAATACACCTGGGGTCGACAGCACAGGTACATATCAATGGCTAACCACGAATGAAACATTGTGTAGAACAATCAAACGACAAGAATTCCAGCTCTGATGATGACGCTCGATGGAGCTGTCAGTATCCATCCCTCCTGCTGGTGAGGAACATCTAGAAACGTTGTAGATGTGGCGGACGCTTCAGCATCTCCCTGAAAGACAGTACTTGCATTAGTATGGATAACACTAATTATAACTGAAAACAAACACCAGTGAACGATAACTAAGGTGTATATTAATTGGAAAGCAGTAAACAAACATTCTGTAAAATAATTACACGATAGAATAAAACTATTACTTGACATGCATAAAACAAGTCTGTAGCGGATTAGCCTAGTAAGATTACCTGATACGCGCTAGAAGTGGTTGATAACTGCGACCATGTCAAGGATGTAGAATGTTCTTGCTTCAGATTCAAGGGATAGTCAAGAAGTTGTAAAGGTCAATTAATGATTGATAATGAAATGCCAATATTACAAATAGCCATGTAAGCCGACAGAATACCTGAAAAATGCTCAATACAGCACAGTTCCCTCTCCCCATATATATATACATTGCGTTTGTGGGTTATGAAATCGAAAAAGAATATATTGATAAATGTCATTATTCAAAAAAGTATACACTCATATCAATATCGAAATTATTACAAGGGATAGAACACCTACAATATCTATTAATCCATTCGGCTACACACCACCGCAAGGCCTAAAGCTAAATCCGGACACTTGACTCACCGGTGGCGGAATGTGGACGAATAGAGTGGGAATAGCGTTTTCGCGCAATTTCCGTGTCGTTCGCCGTTTATTCTTCTTTGTTACCCAAGAAGTTGTGTACATGTCCAAGGAAAAGTGCCGGCTGCAGATGCGATATCGATCACCCCTCTTGTCCTCTAAGACTTGTTGGACTCTACTTTCCAGCTCATCCAGTGGATATCTGCAATGTCTGACCCATTCTCTTATTCGATCAACAGTTTTCGGGAATACATGCATTGTAGTTCCTTCAGATTTCGCATGGGTCTTCGAAGGGCAACCGCTAATCGAACAGGCAGGCATTGTTGATGAATCTGAAAAGTAAATATCGACATTATTATACAATCTTCAAGAGTAAAGATTTGATACAAAAGTAAATGAATCATACAATGATCAATGCAAGGTTTGTTTTGGTCGCAGGAACTACACCAGTTCATTATGTGCTGCTTAGTATTTGCATAAGTTGCAGAAATGTATAATTGATGTGACTGAAATCTGAACATGTAACTGGTCCCTTGGATGTTCTGTCTTGCACGAGAAGGAAACATGCTAACATTATTGACTGGACCCCTGAAGGATGCAATTCAATCACAATAGTCACAGATGAAAATAAATAGATCTATTGATAGCATAGCAATGGAAACTGAAGTCAATACCAATGAGACCAATGAACATAGCACTATTTTGTACTCTACTGGAAAATAGATAGAAATTTAAAAATCTGCGAAATATAACCAGGATACATGGCCTTACCTTGACCAACAAACAGTTGGGTTCAGCAAGCAGAGCAGTATGTTGCGGGAGAATAGGTGGATGGTCACAGGTAGCGCACTGATGGGTATGCTCGAAGCGGTCGGTCACAGAGTTCACGGATAGCACGACGACAAGCAGATTAGCATAGATCTCAGTGGTTCCCAGGTAGCACGTTCAAGAGTTGACTTGCAAAGCACACAGATGTTCTCATGAGACATATCGAGTGGTTTTTAAAGTATTAGAAACTGGGGTGTGTTTGTGAATGAATGACGTATGTATGTCGTGGTATTAGGGGGGCAGCCTGCCTCAGGGGAGGCCTGCCTGGAAACACGGGGTCTGAGGAGGCCATGTGACCGATGGCCCCTTGGCGTTGGACACCGTTTGAAGTGTACATGCAGTTTGGCACCTTGGCCTTTCGCGCCCCGGACAGCCCCCCATGCCAGCGCTCATCCCCGGGTGTGAACCGCCTTTGATTGATGGGGGTGGGATGGATGGCCCTGGGGCGTGCAGATAAGGCACAGGAAGACTGCTGAATGGAGACACACTTATGTGGATTGCAGGGGGGCAGTCTGCTCGGGGGAGGCCTGACTGGATACACGGGGTCTGAGGAGGCCATGTGACCGATGGCCCCTTGGCGTGGGACACCTTTTGAAGTGTACATGCAGTTTGGCACCTTGGCCTTTCGCGCCCCGGATAGCCCCCCATGCCAGCGCTCATCCCCGGGTGTGAACCGCCTTTGATAGAGGGGGGTGGGATGGATGGCCCTGGGGTGTGCAGATAAGGCACAGGAATACTGCTGAATGGAGACACACTTATGTGGATTGCAGGGGGGCGGCCTGCCTCAGGGGAGGCCTGCCTGGAGACACGGGGTCTGAGGAGGCCATGTGACCGATGGCCCCTTGGCGTGGGACACCTTTTGAAGTGTACATGCAGTTTGGCACCTTGGCCTTTCGCGCCCGTCACAGCCCCCCCAGGCCAGCGCGCATCCACTTTATATCAATATACAGTATATCGCCTTTATATCAATTATAGTATATCGTTGCTTATCAATAACAAATGCCACATACCGGAGATTCTTGTGAGCACAGACCCACACTTCAACCGGTGTATTATAGTGGCCAAGACCCTAGGGCCTGCATAATCCAATGGTAATTGTTAGTATAGATAAATGTGTGACTTTTATAGAGACATAACCTACTGAAAGACTTTGAACAAATGTTATTTAGTGCATGCATTATCGAGAATATGTTATGTTAGCTTAGATAGATAGTGACCACCCTGCACAGGTGTCTGACGTCCATCCTTGAATGGAGACACACTTGATTCATTTAAAAAATCGAGACAAACGTTGTTAAAATATATGTGGTGTTTTATTTTGTATCTTATTTTCATGACACAAAAATAGAAGACTTTAAAGATTATACAGGTCAGGTTGCAGCACAGCGAGAGAAAATCCCCTGTACTGACCGCTGTCACTCGGGAACGTTTCTCTAATGGCACGAACGGCACAGGCGGGTATCACTCTTCGAACGCGGTGTCCAAGCCTCCCGTGATGCCACCATGTAAAGGAACGATAGGCCACCAGCCTGTACCACCTGTGAAAAGGAATGAAACAAACTGTTTTTAAATGACCCAGATAAGTTTAATAAACGTTTGTTGTCAATGACAATTCTTGTAACTAATGGCATTTTACATGGACAAATGCTATCTAGACAATGCACACTATTGAATGACTTACATGCGTTACAATGATACGTAGATGTAATTTTGGATATAGTAGAAGAACATGAAATAGGAGTGGCATGACAAGCAGAGTATACTTACTCGTTTCTCGGATTACGAGGACGAACAGTTGCTCGAAGTTCGTGCATAAGCACCATCATTATTCTCAACACGGCCCGTGTGAGGCAGGCTGCCCTGAAGTCTGGCAGCTCGGTGATGCATTGCGTTCGTGGCTCGCCTTCCGAAATGTAGGCCAGGCATCCCGAGTTTTCTCGGCAGCAGCAGTTCTCGTCCTCAGTTGGCATTAGCTCGCACCGATTGCATGTGCACCAGGTGGAGACGCCGTCCATTCGACTAGGCCCAGGCTCTTCATCTGTTGATTCGTCCTGCCAACTGCTGTCCGAATCCCCATCGTTTTCGCGTACTTCCCTTTCCAGTAGTTCCTCCTCGGTATACTCGGGCTCGTACATGTAGGGCATTATTGTAGCCATTGTGTGTTAAACAAACTAAAATAATTTAAAGCGGTGGTACTGATATCTGTTCACACGGGCTACAAGCGGCAAAGGTAGCTGACCAGAGCACAGAAACGAGTCACAGAATACTCAAAGTAACACAGAGAGAGTAATGGAATCGAAAATCGGCTGCTGTGTGTTGTGAAACAGTCTGTTTATACTTATTGAGGAGAGAGGCGTCCTGCCATTTCCATGGCGACACGTCATCAGCTGAAGCGCAGCGAATGTTGACACGAGATGTTCTTTGGCGTTGGGAAATGGGCGGTACGAGTCTGCTGATGACACGCTCAGGGGCGGGGGAATTGATTTTTTGCCGCAAAAGCAGGTCCGCCAGGGCGATCGGGGAAAATATAGGATTATCAGAAAATGGCGGCTCCCTGGTGCTTGTTTTCGCGTGCGTTTAATGGACGAAAACTCGGGTAAGTTCCATAGGAAAGTTTTCTAAAATCGAGCCACTTAGGCTTAAAAAAAACATGGCCGACCCGTTGGGACAATAAACATTTTTACTAGACCATGCCTTTAAGTCTGAATTTTGAGGATATGTTTGCTTAAGTTGTGTGTCTAGGTGTAATTCATATGAGGTGTCCACCCCAAGGTGAGGGCAGTAGTGTTCTAAATCTTTGCCTGGCTCTTTGGCATCACAGAGCCTCATGCCCTAATCTCACGAATGTGTCCTTGAAAGGGCAAGTCCCTTCCTGCTCTTTTACCAACTAACATTTTGTTCCCACTATGTTCCGGCCTTGCATTTTGATACAATTAGTGCTTATCTGTGCATCATGGGTGCTTCTGACCTTGACTTCTCTCCTGGGCAACAGGAAAGGTGATTTGTTTTTGCAGCTGAACTACCACATCCGCAGTTCCAAACCAAGTCCTGCATTCTCTTCTATTGATCACGTGGTATGACTTAACATCCAAAATGGTCATAGTTCTGCCAAGTTAATACACTGGCCTCACATCTACCACACTGCCTTACTGACTCCATCTTCCACATATTTCAGTCCTTCCCGCACATTAGGCTATCCTACATCACTACAATACATCAACTAAACGCTGGCCTATAATGCTGGCCTATCTAAGACCTCTGCAACACAACAATAATACATTTCTTTCTCCTTCTGTGTTACTATATGTACATTTCTAACATGTATTAGACCTAACCAAGACAATCAATGTATGTGCTGTTCATGGCACAACCTTCACTCTGCTCCCACGATCTTGGTGCTAATATGTTTTCTTCAACCTGAACCTTTTTGCCTGGCTGGGATGCTGTACGTGCATCCAAACAGGTGTTTGGTTCTTACGGTTGTTCAATCACAGGTGGAGAATCTACCCATAGGAACCAGCATTTTCTAACTAGACAGAAAATAACAAGGGATAGCGTGACAAAAGTCGCCCAATAATAGGAATGATAAATGAGAGCCAACACAACACATGCCAAGGCAGTGAGCCAGCTGGCTACTGGCACACAGAAGTTTAGGAAAATAAGTAAACCTCTGGTGCCCATAAAAAAAATCAATATAGGAGCTCACACAAAGAACCACAGCAGCATGGCATTTGCCATAAGCAGTGCATTATTGAGCTCATACCAAAAAGTACAGATAACGTGTCATTCATGCGAAGAGAGAGTGCGGCATTGACAGCATTAAAGGGGCCAACAAATCCTTTGCTAGTGGTGAGGTAGACAATGGCTGCATATTAAACAATAAGGTGTTTAATTCATTAATTGTCTTTCCCTCTTGCTTAAGAGAAGAGCAGGTTGAGGGGTTTTAATATATGGTTTGTGTACATAACAAATACATTACGAATGGCCCTTCTAAATTCTTGTGATAATAGAATCATTAGAAAAGACAGACATACAATAGGAAGGACTACCGATAGAAAAGTAGAACTTATCTTAGCTGGGAAAAGCATCAATGGTATGATTCTCCATCCACTGCCGACGCGGAAAGTGCACGTGCAAAGCACTGTTCTGATTGATTTCAAACTTCCTAGTACATTTTAAGACAGCAATTCAGGAACACAAACCTGTTATTCATACTGTCCATATAATGAGTGCTTCGAAATTGGGTGCAGATGCCGCAGAAGATCTAACCCCTCAAATTGGTGCTTTAAACGGGCAGGTAGATGGGGAGATTGGAGATGAAAGAAATGCATTAAAAGGTATATATACTGTTGTTATGCATAGGTCAGGTCAATGCTTGGATTTCGAGCCACAATATCTGTCGAACAGAGCAAAATGCTATCATTAAGAAACAGCAACCTGGGACTCAATGCTCCCTCCCTACAGAAATTCTATGTGCATATGTTAGGACTCTATCAATTAAAATGAAAGGAGTATGTATGTGGTTGGTTTACCAGTCACATCAGAAACATCTGACGTATACTGCAAATTCCAGGCCAGCATTTTGGCTATCGCAGGAGTGTTACCATGCCTGGTTTCCTAGTGGTCTTCGCTATCCATGCAGAATCCATGGAATTATGAGAAATCTCTAGAGTTCCACCCGGTGAGAGAAATAACCACCAAAATTGACATTCTAGATACAATTCTAGAGAAGAGTAAGGCACCACTGGTCTCACAGGTGCAGGAATGAACCTATGAAGCCATCCAGGCTGAGTCATGTATACAGTTCACCAGACAGTGGTGAGAGCCCTCCTCCTAAATGGTTCCCTTTGGAACTGAAAAGGGCACAGGATACAGTAACTAAAATTATAGATCAGACAGTAACAGCAGCTGTTAAAAAGCAAAAGTCAGAGTCAATGCCAGGCCCCTCAAAACCTGCCTGGTAATATGGCAGAAAACGAGGGAGACACTCTTCGTTTTTAACATAAGAAGTGTTTCATAAAAACATTGCCAGAGAAATCATTTGACGGGTATCCAAAAAGTCTGCCATAGCTGGACAACGTCATTCCGGATGGTGTGTAATGGAGGATCAGTCATCAGACTCAGAATAGAGAAAGGTCCAGGAATGGAACCTCCTGGGATGCAGTGACAATTTCACAGAGGGTGCATCCTAAAAGGGAAATATTAAGTTTGCAGTGAGTGCAAAAACTGCCAAAAAAATAAAGCGCACCTATTTTAGCCTTATAGTTTTACTCAACTTGGCAATCTAATTCATGTACTTTTTCATGTTATACATTTAATATTATTGAATACATATATCGTACCTAGATATAGGATCTACAATATGCTTTAGATCAGTGTCAAAGCTTTAAAATAGAACAGTTCCTCGGTAGCCAAATTACATGCATAAAGAAAGCCTAAATAAATAAAAGTGCTACATTTTTTATTAAACAACTTGCACAGGCAACAAGTGAATGTGTTGAGCCAAGCTCTACAATCTAAGCAGACAGCTTCAACATGTAGTCAAGCAGACACTCAACCTTTCATCCAGAATGATGAAATGTGTGACTCTTTGTGATTTAACTCTTTACAATACAGGGAACTACACAGTTAACAAATAACTAAATTACATTACATTAAAAAGCACGCAGCAGTTCATTCTTGCAATGTGCACCAGAGTAAAATCACTTTTGGAATAGCCTACAGACGCTAATCAAAATGACAAAGTTAGCTTAGAGTGTGCAATAATGCAAAAACAAACATAGCTTGAGCAGGCCTCATTAACATCCTTGCCAGCAAGGCAAGAACTGTATTTTCAATCAGCACAATTTACAAACAAAGGCAAGTGATTTTACATGTGCAAATTTCACAGACATTTATTTTGTTCCAACCACCTAGAATTAATGCAAGCAGGCTTTTTCAGGCCTGATCAGGCCTCATTCAGTACCTGTGAAAATGAAAACGCGAGCAGAGAAGAGTGCATTCTTGTACTCAAATATAAACATAAATGTTGGCTAAGGTACACATAAGCGATCACAATTGTTTTTTTTTAAAACACGTCAGAACATGCATTCAAAGTTAACATTAAGCTTCCAATGACAAATAGCTTAATGCCAAAATAACGTTTACAGCTGTAGGTCAATACAGAAACATTATTTTCGTTTGCAAGAAGCCTCATCGACTAATTTCTAAAGTGGAACATTGGAGGTTAACTCGGGTCTCGGGTATGCAGCGATGTCATGCAAAAAGACATTTACGAGCAAGAAATCTGTCTGTTCAGACACAACATTCTTTGGCAAGGCCAAGGATGTAACTCGAGCCTTGAGGCCTACTTGAACTGCGATCACAGCAGATCATAAATAAAAAATAGTGCAGAGGAATGTTTATAGAGTAGACGTGGGAAAAGATAAGCATGGTTCCACATTAGCTTGACAAAAAGTAGCTCAATGAATTCTCCACGTCCATAGGAGACTCATAAGGTTGCATTGCAACCACCGGTAATAAGGCTTGGAATAAATGTTAGTTGGTACATTTAGCCATGCATTTGTATTCACCTGTAAAGGACCCATAAGCTTTCAGCAACACAGAGCTAGATTCTTAGACTTTTTAAAAGTACACACTGGATACGCTGTAAATGTTAGTTTGAAATAAAAAAGACTAGAGACGTTTCAGAATGATGCAGAATATTTGCAGCAAGTACAAGCATGCAGCCAGTGATCTCCCTACAATACGCAGCCTCCTTAAATCATTATTAGTACCCGGCGAGAGTCAAGCAGAATGCAACACGCATTTTGATTGGCTCTCGCCGGGTCGTTACCTGGCTGAGAATCCTTTGATTCTCGGCTGGGATTCCAGCTGACTTGTGCCCCGGGAGCCTTTGATGAGGCCCTCGCTTCGCTCAGGCCTATAACTATGGTCCCCGGGGAATTACCTGAGTCGGTAATTCCACCACCACTCGGGCATATTGCTTAATTATGTATGATAATACAGAATAATTGCCAGAACATATAGCTTCGCATAGCCCTGCAGAGCACATTACGAATAAACCATGTGCATTTACCATATGCAAAGGACCTTCCAAACAAAGCACCAATATATGTGATTCCTACATCTCAAAACTGCACATGTCACACGTGCATTTTGATATAGAAGCAACCCAAGTGATCCAGCCAGGAAACAGGGAGAATGCGTGTTTCTCTGCAAACATGCACATATACATACATATTGCGTAAGACAGGCAGTATAAAACCTCACATACAGTTAGCTCAGGTAGTTTCAATACTAACTGTATGAAGCTAAACCATTCTACTGAAAGTAGACACATAACGCAGTCTGCTCACTGCAAGCAATATGTGACATGTGCACATGGCAACAAAACAGAAAAAATTGCAAGCTACAACCACAGAGTTGCATGTAGCCTGAACATGTAAGAAAACATGTTAAATGCTAAGCACACTCCTAGGTATCTGATTACTGGACGGATTATGGGTAAAGCCCAAAGGAGATATACTCTGTGTTACAAAAGACAAGTGTTAGAGATTGGTGTTTTGATATAGGTAGGCCTGGAACGGGACCTAGAGTCTGGTTTTTATGTTTGATAAATGTGGGCTTTAGTGGGGAAGAATTTAGCTAAAAGATCTCTGTTAACATGCACTACATAAGCAACTAGCCCGTTCTGCTTAGAATCTACATGGTTCGGTGGACAAAGACTACACTGTGGTCAGATTTGTTTCAAAGTCTTGAGTTTTCATAGTGTTCAGTCGTTGATCAATAAGGCTTCAAGAAACAATCCGCATTCATATGTGTAGGCTCACAGATTTTGATCACAAAACCAGAACAGCTAAATTCAATTCAAGTCAGTTGAACACGCTATCACATAGAGAATAAAACTGAATTAAAAACTAATCATAAAAGGTGTCAAATTGAAAACTTAGTTTAGCAAATATTGAACTTTTCCAATCAGCAAATTGATGATTTGGCAATTGAAAACGAATAAAGGCTTGCCATTCTCATTGTACAAATTGTATATGTTGGAAAGATAGCAAATTGCCCATGCAATCACTTTTGACACAATCATAGTGAATTAAAGCCTTAAAAGCTATATGACAGCACTATACATTGTCCATTTTGAATCACACCTTCCTGAAAACAGAAACAGGGAAGTCAAATATTCTCAAATGACTAAGAGCAGCAATCAGTTACCAATGTGTATGTAATCTGTACCATAAACGCATATGTGTGAAAATGAGTTTTTTGTATTTGTGATAAGATACAAAATACAAACAGGGTGCATTTCTGATATGCATTGAAACTCATACAATGTACATGCACTTTTGAATACACGTGTGGTACAAAAACACAGGTGTAACCTATCCACTATCCCTTGTGCATGTGACAAAGGTTAGGCTCCAAGGCTCATCTGGTACATTTGCATTCTTTCCTTAGGAGAAATGGAAAGCAAACCAAGACAGTGGTTACTTTAAATGGTAGGCATACAGGCATGCATCATTTACATAAAGATAATATGAACCCGTTTAAACCTTTGTGTGAAGAGGGAGAGAGGAGATCCATATGGCCTTCGAGGGGACTATATCTATATGCAACCAGAGGAGACGATGGCAAAGCTTGCATTGGCAACTATTGAAACTAGCACAATGCAACTCTTACAATGTGAGCGTGAAGATAAAATGCGTGTAGAATTGTAACTAGAAAGTCCCAAAAATTAGATGGACTATAAACATACTTTCATTGTCAGTTTAATAACAGCGCTTAAGAGGTGATAGGACAATGGGACCGGCGTGTACACACATCTAACATGCATCCAACATGCAAAAATGCTAGCAGACAATAATGCATGCACTTTAAACATGCAGAAAGGAAAATAGAAAAACACATAATATAATGTTATGATGCACAGGAATCAGATGCATGGGTGATCTTTTTTTGTCTAGTATCTAGAAAGGTGACTAGTAAACCATGTTAGTCAAATCATGTTTTCAAAACGAAGACATATGTTTGAAATAGATTGAGTCACATCTCCCATATATGTAATATTCTAGAATGTATGCTTCAACCAAATCCTGTTCTGGTGCAGCTGATCTTGGGACAGGGCCTGCACCTTTGCTGGGCTTGAAGGCGAATCCAGCTACTGCCAAAGCAAGCAACGATAGCACCCAAGACTTCTGCCTCCCAAAAGGACTCTATAGAGAAAGGTATAGAAAGCATCATTGTGCTCCAGAAAGCATTGCAAGCTCCAGAAAAAAAGTGAATCTGCATTCATCATGCAAGAACAAGTGTACCAACGAAAGATCCTTCCACAGTCCAAATTTAAGACAGCCAATACAGCAATTCTTAAACAGACCATCATGCAGAGCTAGTGTCACACAAAGCTGTCAGGTCCAGCGGAAACTGAGAGCTGCAGCCGATCAAGCAGAGCATCTCTGAGCATTGTGGAAGGACATTCCCACGTTCTGTGCAACTGTGAATATTGTTGTGGTCCAGAGAAGTAAAGATAACAGCATCTGTTTTGTGCCAGGAAGAGCAGCCGAGCACTCCTGCATACAGAAAGCACAACAACAACATACTAGCATGTATCTAAGTGGGGCCTGAGTTAAAAGAAGGTTACATTGGTTGTCAACAAAATTTGAAAGGCAGCACTGCCTTTCAAAATTCCAGAAAGAAAAATGAAAGAAGAATCACGTCATTTTCCATCAGTCTGATGAGCAAAGAGAAAGTGTTTGTTTGCTAAAGCATCCAGAATTCCTTTTCTGCTGACAGTGATAAAGTGACAACACCAGTAGCATCCAGAAGAAGAGGCCTACCCATAGGGCTTCAGAACTGTTCGAGAGGATAATAAAAAACTAAAACACTTGACTGCGGTAAAGACTCACACTTTTGTTTTGCCAAGGCATTGGCATACCCGAATCAAGGCTTGAAAAATGCAAAAAGCTGTTTTGCAGAATCCTCCAATAGCACTGTGAGGTAGACGATGCATGGCCTGGACTTGCCTAGATGCTGCACTGGCCGAAGAGATATTAGATAAAACTAAAGCTCACTGATTGCAAATTGCTGAATTCCTTCGACTGCAACTGGTTTGCAAACAAAGCCCCTTTAAAATGACCATCCTAACAAGACTTCCGACCTACTCAAGTGCAACCTGAGAAAATCAGATACATCCCAGGAATGAGGGGCCGTACGACCTGGATGACCACGTCCAATTCCATCATGGTATGGACCTTCACCTAGATGAAATGATGCAGGAGCCACAGGAGCTGGAAAAATGAACTGCTCAATCAGAGTGAAGAGGGTGTTCTTACCGATCAAGGTTCATGGGCTGATCCTGGCATTGTGACATCGGTCCTAGGGATCAATAAGGTCATGTTTCCTGAGGAAGGGGTGACCTTCATGGATGCGTCCAACATCATTAATGTTGATGTCATATTGGCCAGTAATGGCAACGATGATGATGAAGATGACTCAGTGGCTGTTTTAGAAAGCGACTGGCAGGATAATGTAACAGTTGTTCAGGGTAGAGATGAAGATGAATCTATACCTCAGATCGATGCTTTAGATCCAATAGAGGAGTCAGAAGATGAAATGATTCCAGACATAGATGAACATGTAGCTCATGTATCCAATACTGTTAATATCGATTTGCTGTATTCCTTGATTACTAGTGGTGCTAATAACATGAATTGTATGGAAACAAAGGAAGAGCACCTCTAATTAGAGGACAATGATCTAATGGATGATGTTAACATAATTACTTATGGTTTAGGTGATGTGATAGAACAGGGAGCACAAGCTCCTGTAGAATAATCCTTTACACTGTCTAACCAATACAAGTAGTACACAACAGTGCATACATGAAAATGTAACGTTGCATGTACAAATGTGGAAATTGTGCTTACACAACACTCATTGGGCCTCATTACGAGTCAGTCAGTCCAGAAAGAATGGTGGTGGTAAATCCGCCACCACCGTTCTTTCCGGACCGGCTGATCTCGAGATCACCCGTTCCAGAAACAACGGTTGTTGTGGGTTTACCGCCACCGTTATTTCCAGACCGGGTGACTCATAATGAGGCCCATTATTGTCTGATATACTTAGGGCCTCATTACAAGGTTCGCAGAATGGGTTAACGGGCTCCGCTAATGGAGGCGGACCCATTGAACCCATTCTGTGAAATTACGAGTTCCCCTCGTGGGACCCAGTGAAGATGCCTGGTAAAACCAGGCGTTGTTACCGGGTCCCGCGAGGGGACGAGGGAGCTAACAATGGGCCGGTCGTAATCGGCCCGTTGTTAGCTCCCTCTCCCATTCCCATTGAGCCCTATGGGGGCTCAGATGGGAATGGGGAAGGTCCGGGCCCGGGTTCCCAGAGGGAGGAATTACCGGGCCCTCCGAACTCGGAATGGCGCGTTAATTCCTCATTCTGGGAACCCGTTTATGGAGCCCTGTTTGGCGGAAGCCATGGAGCTAATAGCTTCATGGCTGCCGCCAAACTCATAATGAGGCCCTTAGTCTTTTTAGTATAGATGAACACCCTAAGACTTATGTAGAGCTATTAGATGATTAGTAAACCATACAAGGGTAGAGAAAGAAAACGGGTGCAGAGATATTTGAAAACTCTAATAGGTGTAAATGAATAGATACAATTCATATAATTCTTCCATTTTATGGCACCTCAAGGGGAGATGTCATGTGGTAGGACCCGTTCTGCCCTACAGGGCGGCAAAATAGCACATGAGATGCCATTTCATGTCAGCACTCCCCTCATTCCCCTAAACCTAAAAGCAAGTATGCATAACTGGCCAAGGCCTGAACAGATATTGGTGATCAAATATAATGCCTGAGAAAGCTAGATTTAAGGTGCTTAGAACTATGTGCAAATGAGTGCTTTGAATAAGCAGAGAATACTAAAAAACGCTAAATGCTGAAAGGTAATTAACCATGAGTTTGATATACATTTGTGACATTGCCTCCCAGTGAGGTATGTGCCTTTGAGCTTCATTTAGAAATGTAGCTTTGTATAGTCTTATAACGTGTAGGGTGATACCGCATTTAGAAAACGCCCATTTCATTTTAATTCCTTCCAAAAAGGATTTTGCAGTAGTTCTTAAGAGAAGCTATGTAATGTGTCCTTGTCCCTGATACAGGGAAGCAACAAGTTCTCGGTGATAGCAGAATGACAACACTTAATCACAAACAGCATCTTTCTAGCCACACAATAAGTGCATGGCCTTAAGATACAAAAGGCCCCTTCCGCCTATCTCCAGACAGAAAAGGCAGTTACATTTGCATCAGACATATATGCCATTTAAAATTAGAAGTTGTTTAACAAACCTGAGGTTGGTGACCAACTTGTAGATTGGGGGCGTAACAAATTAAATGTTGTTGTACATTATGCCTTAAAGGGCAGAGTTTCAAAGTTCCTGGATCGCATGATTGCATTAGGAATACCAGACTCATAGGGATGTTTATCAAATGACATGTAAGCAGATTCCTGAGGGGCCGGGGGTCCATTAAAAAGGTACATAAATGGTATGCAAGCCCTTTTAGATAGACTGGAAAGCTGACCAATTGAGAAGCTGACCAACTGACCGGCTGTCCAATTGAGAACCTGGCATGCTGACTGTCCTGATCGGGTAAAGCTGAAGAAGCAGTCTGAAGAAACTGTAATACTTTGACGGGCACCATCTATTGGCAGAGAATGTCGTTCTGAATTCAGTAGCAGACATTCAATAAGTTTATTTGCTGGGTATTATCTACTCCTGAATTGAAAATGCTCTTTTCTTTTATTCAGATACCAATATTGCTATTGTATTCTATTCTGGAATTTCATTCGAACATTATATGTTGGAATTTGAATATTCAGGTGTTTTATCCTTACATTTCAGATTTGCATAATGTCTTGCATTATTGCATTTTGTTTAATACATTTCTGAAATAGGGTGTATTACTTACCATTGATTATTATAGTGCATGCCTTTGTTTTTTGTTGTTGCAAAGAAAGAGAGATTTTTTAAGCGATTATTGTTTTTGCATTACAATATTGCATTTCTCTAGCATTGAAAGAAAGACAAAAAGTTTTAGTTTAATTCACATTTGGATAGGTAGCAAACAGCATTCTGCAGATATCCTGGCGACTACATTTGGTGTGGTTTGGTTTTGGCATTTCAAAGACAAATTGTGCCTGTCCAAATGAGGGCATTATGAATGGAACTGTTATTGGTTGCTGATGATTTGAAAAGTGTTTTACTTTCCGCACCTGCTCATAATAGAAATGTGAACTGTGAATTATACACTGTGATGGGATTGATCAAGATGTGTTGCATTGTTACATTAAAGGAGTGAGGTGAAAGATTAGTATAGTTTAATATAACAATTTATTCATTACATACTAATGTTCAGTGTATGAAATTGACTCACATTTATTTTTGGAAAATATTATGCCAATATGTTATGCCATTCATTCAGTTTGATTTCTGTTTTGCTCTGCTCATAACATGAGCAGTTTATAAGGTAACAATCTGTCAAACATTGACAGTTCCCCTTTAGGGTTCAGTGTGCTTAAGAAAGTGAGTGAAGGAGGAATGCTTACTATGAGTTCCATGAGGTAAAACTAACAATCCACAAACCCATATTTCTTTACATCTCTTAATCATACGTAACTTTGTTGCAGGTACAGCAAGGGATGTTCACTTATACAGGGTGGAGACATCCACCCGGCTTCTAAGTCACAGCCCAGGGCTACTTGTCGCATTTGCAGGGTGCTACGTTCTTTCTTCCTACTCAATCGCAGGTGGGGAATCTCTCTGTAGGAACCAGCATTTCCTAGCTAGTCAGGTAATTCCAGGGGAAAAATTACAAAAATGTGTAACAAAGGCTAATGTATTCCTTAACTTGCTCATAGCACTGTCACTTACAAGCCATGTTTCTCTTATAATGGAAAAGTAAAAGAGATGAAATAACACATTGTTTTGTGAATAAGGTTTGTCTGGGGCATTTTACTTTACATACAGTAAACCTGCTACAACAGTTTATTTTACTTTTGTAAGGAAGGCATGGTATTAAACTGTAAAACAGACACAAGTGATCATAATCGAAGGGTGTTTATTGAAATTCAATTGGGTTTGAAAAATGCATATCTAATCCTAAATCTAAAGATGAGAGCTAGCTAAGACCATCAAATAATAATAACGCAGTCCTAGTGGTGACTTGTCAAAATAAAAAGGCCTATACTAATAAACCTATTGCCAATCCTTACTTCTAAATACAAATAGTGTGGGAAACAACGTTATGCAAAAGAAAAGTGTTAGAAAAATGATAAATCAGGATATTCAAGCCGTTGGCCTCCCTTCCCAGCTTTTTCAGCATGGGACAAGGCGGCCCACTCGAGCTTAGCACAGTCTCTGCGTTCTCCAGCACAAGGATGCAGTTCAAATCTCAGTATCATGGCCTTATATGTTAAAGTCTCTTTACCATTCAAAGTCTCTGACTTCAGAGTGCCTGATGCTACAAACATTCAAAAGTGCTTTCCCTCAGGATTCTCATGTACAACTTTTTGGGTGATTTTCAATTCACCCCGGACCCTCCTGCACCGGGGTCAGACCCCCTTTATGACAAAGCTTTCAATTGAAGTCCCTCTGTTTGGCTCAGACCAAATCTATGTACTTTTCCAAACGTTCTCTACTTCATTGAAATCAAAGACTTTTGATTGTGCGTGGGATTTGACTTGACCCGTCGCAGGACTACTTTGATTCACATTTATTAATTCTCTTTCAATTGATTATTCTTGGAGTCAAGGACAGTACCACAGCAACTGGCGCTTCTTCCCACCTTGATTATTGATGCGGGAGGGCCCTGGGTACCTCTGATACACAATGCAGGATTCTTCAGCTTGGTTTCCTGGTCTTATGCTTTCTGTTCTCTAGTTTTCTTGAAAGTAACGGTTCCTTGTCGAAGAGGTCAAGGGAACTTCCCTCCTTTTGCCCCCCTTCAGTTTCGCCGACTTTTTCCTCTCATTAAACTGCCAGCTTGAACTGCTGTTTCCTCGTGCACTTTGCCTCGTTCAGAGTGTGCTTTTGTGCTCTACCTTTTATCCATGTGGGGTAGTGTAATGGAAGTCAAGTGTGAGTGATTATCGATGATTGCTCCCTGACCTTGTCTGAACATACTATTGGGAGATGTCAGGTACACGGCTCGGGTGTTAGTCTGTTTTCGGTTAGAGGGGGCTGTCAGTGAGAAAGTGTTTGTGTTGTAAAAGGGTGGGTGGAGTTCTTAAATATCCTACCATGTAGGATGGGGTAAAGGTGTTACAGGAAAGGGAATACCACGTCGCACCATCCGGTGTCCAACTCCCACTCCCCAAAGACCCCTCACCCAGGTGATCCTCCCGCTCTGGTCCACCCCCAGGAATTGGATCCAAACACGATGGCCATGTCCTGGCCACTTGGAGGACAGATCCCCAGGAATTAGCGGGTGAGACACCTTCTGGTTTCTCACAATTTCCCCCAAACCATGTGCAGCGGCAATGGGGTTTCGACATACTACCCAGTTTTTTCATAAGGAGGTGGGAGGTCAAACTGGTCTTGGGCAAGGGGAATGCTTGCTTATACATGAGTCTTTTCACCTGCCACACTGTCATTTAGATTTTGTCATCAGTCTCTCACCATCCAATGTAAGTGGGTGCCCTAATTTTCACATTTGTTCCTGCTGAAAAACCGAGCATAGCTCCCATAAGGTTTAGGCCTGCTAGAAGCTGTGCACAATAACCAGCTCTAAGGTAGTGTGAAACAATTAGCTGGCCTATTCATACCGTTTTGCTGTTGTGTGTCTTAGTCTTGTAAGTATATTTGCAAAATGTTGTTTAGGCTGACATTACTTTGCATTCTGGCATGTGTAGAGTTCTATTGAGGATGGTGAAAATAAACCTATAATTACTATTTTTTCTGAACATAACAGTTTATATATTCTTCAGGTTGGTTTATATTGTGATTTGTGTACTTTTTTCCCGTCAACTGGATAAAACAGGGAATTATTTTATCTCTTTAAAATGGTACATTTACACACCTTTATATCAGCTAGAGATTAGAAAATATGTGGGCAATTGTCTAACATGCAAATTAGGATCAAATACCATTTTACAGAAACTGTGTGATCCTGGCCAATTCATTTAATTTCTCTGTGCTATATCTTCAAAAATTGTGAATTAGTTTTAGGTTTTCTGGTAGGGAGACAGAGATGCATGATAACAAGTATGGGTTTCTGTTGTGGTGGCGTGCAGTAGGATGACGGGTATTAGATTTTAGTTGTGACCGTTAAGGAGGCAAGATAACAGGCATGGGTTTTGTGTTTGGGGGTGGAGAGGCAGAGCGCAAGGTATGCATATTTCACCACGTCAGCTTGCATTTGTCTCTTAAAGCCAAGCCAAACCATGTGGCTCAGCTTGGTCCCACTTCTACTCACAAATCCTTTGGCTCCCCCACCTCTACTTTGGAGCTATGGAGGGCACAACTGTGGAAATGTGGAGGGTGTGGCAATGAGTACATGTTCTGGTGACTGGGGCCTCAGATTCCAGGTATGAGCAGAGGCTGTTGTGAGACAACAAAGGAGAAGCAGCGGGAGTCCAGTCTTCTAGCTGGACCCACATTCCAGCATTTTTAGTTACCCATGTTTGGGGGAGTGAGACAGTGGAGGAAGGCGCCTCAGCAAAGAGGAGACTGAGACAGTCTAATGGAGTGTCAGATGCACCCAAATCTGTGAAGCTAAATGCAAAGGTGGTGGATGTGGGGGCTACCTCATCAGGTCAGTAGTGTGAAAAAGTAGGCAGCATTACTATACTTAACTGCGGTGATGCCAAGGGATGGAGGATCAGATGGCCTTTAGCCAGTAACACTGAGAGCTCCAAAACCACTGTATCAGCAGTCCTACAGCACATGCTACAAGTGTGGGAGCTCCTGGGACTAGGACATATATTACCAAAGCCAATAGGTGGGGTGTTCCATAACCAATGTCTGCTGAAACCAAAAAGAAACATAATAAACACTCTGGATTATCCATACAAGATTAACACATTAGGGCTATTATAATTCACAGGCGCCTTCAATTTCATCACATCCCAGGCCATCATAACACCTCACCCCTCAGATCTTATCTGTATGCACTCCCGGGGTCTGTACCCATTCACAGACCCCCCTTGTGTGCTTCCTGTGCAACTATTCTACTGCAACTAGTGCCGATCCTGATCCCCAATTTGCTGGTTGTCCGTTTGCACCAGGAATTCTATCTTCTACTATACTGTGGTCCAATCTCGCTTTTCATTTGTGCGGGTAAACCATCTACCACTATATATATTAATTATAATAAACATATTCTTCATCATGACTTCCCAACAATTGCCCCAATTATTTCTGTAACATGACAGTTTCCTTATGTACTTCCATTAGGGCAAAAGAGGGGCAGACCAAAGAAAAGGAGAGCTGGAACGTCTGTTGTTTATAATAACTGGTCCAGAACGGGGATGTAATCACACACAACACCACACTACCCATTTTCTGTTGTTTTCCCAGTAGCTCTTCCTGCTGCTGTGGTAACTGGATTCATGCCCCACTTGTACAATTGTGGTACTGAGTGGTAACCCGAAATGCATACACAGGTTCCACCTTGCCAACAACAAGTAGCAACTGTTGAATTCATCACCATAGACCTATAACCACCTCTTTCTGCAGCTGGCACCGAATTGTGCCATGACCTTTGGTTATATACTTGAGTATATGATAGAAACTCATCTATCTCCATCTCTCAGGATGGTAAATGCTGAAACAAGGTACACATTCCTTTATCCAAACTGTCTAAAAAACAGTAATGTACTTAAGCAGAATTAGTGCATGACTTTACTATTTTTGGTATAATTCCGCCCATCTACTATTGTTAGTAAATAACACTCCTAGCCCCTGGGTAGAACTTTTCCTTTACCTGCCAGCACACTAACATCCTCCATTTCACACAACGCTGGTACCACCACTCTATGCATGGTCATAGGTAAATTTACCAAATCCTGATCCGCACCTACTTCACCACCAAACTCTCTGCACATTGGCATTACTGTTGTCCCAGACCACTAGCGATTCTAGTAAATCAATTTGGAAATTATTGTGTTCCTTCTCCTGGTGAAAAGAATAGATTGGAAAAAACAGATTAGATCAGAGACATGCGAGGACTCTGGGTACAACAACATAGGTTTAGTGATTACAGTAGTAGGAATGTTAGTGGTAATGCTGAATTCTTCATCTCTAAGGTTAGTTTGGGGTCTCTCCATGGGTACATCCAATTATGAGTTGAGTACCTTCAGATAATATTTGTCACTCATCCAATTGGGCAGAGCCTCACAGGTAGATGGTACTACCCCCAGTGGACATTCATCTGGCCGTGGTATAAATCCCAACCAAAGGTCTACCCCGCACTCCCAGGCCCCATTCAAATCACAGGTTCCACCTTGCCAATGTACTATCCATCATTTCTCAGGCCACGGCCAAACCCTTACATCACTAGTATTTACTACATTAGTCAGATTTTTTACATCTAATATAGTATGCACAATGGAGTAATTTTCTCCTTTAACTGGATTATCTGAAGCAAATACAAACAAACAGATCAGCAAGGCAATAGGACTACACTGCAGGGTGTCCCACCCTCTTGCAGTGGCTCGCATGCACCCACGTCGTGTGCTCCTGAACCTCTATTGCAGAATTTGAGACGAGAAGCACAGTGTCAAGCCCCTTTCATTGCAGTTAGTGCTGTCTTTCTCTGGTAGACCTTTATTAATACACTGTTGCTGAGCTGTAGGGAATGACCTGGAGAGTTTGGTTCCTGTGGCAGAGCCGGTTTAACCTAATTGTGAATGAGTCTGACAGAAGACATTAAAGTCTTTACATATTCTAACAATCAATCATCTGACAATTGCAATTCATTGGGCACAGCTTTGACTAATAGGTCTACAGGAAATATCATAGGTCTCCCATAAAGATTTACATATGAACTCAATACAGTTTTCCTAGTAGGAGTACTTCTCAAACTAAACAGAACCAACGGAACAGGAGCTGGTCACTTCATCCCCATTTCCTGACACAGCTTAGCCAATGTATTCTTTAGAACGCTGTTCCATCTCTCTTCTGAAACGACTGACTGGGGTGATGGGGACAATGCAAATTATGCAGGGTTTGTAATGTGGATAGCAACTTTTTAATAATGTTATTCACAAAATGTGTTCTCTGAGTACTGGTAATGCACACAGGTTTTCCAAATTGAGGTACACTTTCTCAAATCAATATCTCTGCAAATCTCACAGCATCAGCTCTACAACAGGAAAAAACGTCCACCCATCCAGATAATACATCCACAATTACCAACAAATGCTGCCTCTGGTTGCACTTTGGCAACTGTATAAAATCAATCTTTAATCCCACAAATGTACCATAAGGGTGAGGGTCCGCCCCTTGCCTAACTGGCACACTTTTCACCATGTTATTCTGCAAACAAATCACACTGCATTGTCAATATTCTTGTGCCATTTTACTGAATTCTGGAGCATACCAGGACTATCCCATCAACATAGTGATCCGATCCCTGCCTACATGTGTTAACACATGATACATTCTAACCAAATGGGATACTTTTGTAGTCACTAACTGACCCTGTTCATTTCTCCACAGAGAGTCTTCAAGCAGCTGGCAACACTTCCTAATGCAATTAGCCTTTTCATGCATCTGAAAAAGATCTTCTAAGGTTTTACATGGTGTCTCCTCTTGCACAGTTTGAACTGGTAATACATACTCCTCACTGTCATTTAATACAGCCGCCAATTTAGCAGTATGGTCAGAGAAATCATTCCCCATACTGACTGGGTCATCCAAAGTCTTGTGCACAGTGCATTTTATTTTTTTTTTTTTTATTTTTTTATTGTTTTATTGGTTAATTGTGGTAAACCTTTAACAGGCCTCAAATAGCCTCAAATGGGAGTCCAAGAAACAAGAGTTCAAAGTTCAAAGTTCAAAAATTTCCTCTTCTAAAGTTTTATTTGAGTTCCAATCGGTTTAGTTATCCTTCCAATGGAAGCCCTTTATCATAACAGATGCATCCAGTAGTCTTTTGGGCTCTTATTTTCTCCTCCAATTCCGTTTCTTCCTGGTCCAGATTTAGGGATTCGACAAACTTTAGTGCGTCAATTGTACGACCCACCTTATCTGCTGTTAAAAGGCGTTCCCAGTATTCTTCTTCTGTTTCCCTCGTGATGTTGTTTATATAGTTGCCCAAAACTGCTAATCGCTTTGGTATCAGAACCGGGCATGTTAGCATCACGTGTCACACTGATTCAAGTTGGTCCTTCATTTTGCAGAACCTGCAGATTGCTGATGCTTTTCCAATGAGCTTTCTTCTCAGCTTAACCTCTCGGGAATGCCAGATATTTAATCTACATCGTAATAGCAGATCTCTGTAATGTTTAGATGGAAATTTCCGAAGATATGGTGGGAGAATATTTAATGCTTTGCGTTCCCAGACGATGTTGTGAGCCCAGTTTCCTGCTAATTTAGTGACCTGGGTTTCCTCCCAGTCTTTTTCCCGCAGGATTCTTTTGGCCTTGTCAGGATTGCACTTTAGGATATCCAGTGAGATACCTAGATGTTCTAAGGTATCCTCACATCTCTTCTTCCATTCCTGGAAAATTGTATCTTCATTGGGCCGCCCAGGTCTTGCTAATACATTAAATGGCTGTGCCGGATTGTCCAAAATACACTTCCGGAATAATGAAAGAGATTTCCACACCGTAATTGAAACCATAGATTGTAGTCTGAGTTCCGATCTTATCAGGACTAAGGGCAATGAATTCGGAAGATGTAGAATCCTTCGCCAAAAGTAGGCCTCGCACAGATTCCAGCTTTCCCATCCCAAACACAAGAGTGCCTCTGCTCCATATGTTAACATTGCAACCACCTTTTGCTTATAAAATGTGATAATTGGCTGCATCGAAAATTTTCCATATTTATAGTGCAGTAGGATTCCTTGATTAGTTAACGCTGCGAGTTTCTCTCGAATAAGGGTGTATTGTGCTTGTTCATTGCAATTTTTATTTATCCTAATACCCAGGTAGATGGAAGTATCCACTTCTTCAAGTTTCTCTTGATCCAGCATCCATATCTGTCGTTTCCCTGCAGGTTTTTTCCCACGACTCGATTTCATGCACAATATCATTGATTTCTTTACATTGATTTGCATGTCATTTTCTTTCAGCTATTTGTTAAAAGCTTCAATTCTCCGTTGCAGACCAATAGGGGTCTGATCTGCAAATACTGCATCATCTGCGTATAACATCCACGGGACATCCATACCGTTCACTTTTGGAGGGAACGCACGGATCCTTTCTTGGGATGTCTTCATATCCGCCATATAGAGAACAAATAGAAAGGGAGCCAGAGCACATCCTTGTTTGATTCCCCGAGTGGTATAGATTTTTCTAGATAGCCCTCCATTAGTAGTAATTTGGACCTGAATTGAGGTATTGGTATATAGCGCTTGAATTGCTGCCAACAGGGAGTTCGGGCATCCCCAGTTTCTCAATTTCGACCATAGTCGCTCTCTATTGATACTGTCAAATGCCTGTTGAAGATCAATGAAAGCCAGATAAGTTGTTACATTGTCTTTCAAAGCCTTAGCTTTCAAAAGGTTTAGCAAGAACAGGTTTAGAGATGTCCCCACCCCGCTTATAAAGGCGGATTGTCTTTCATCTAGGATGTTGATTCTTGTGGCCCATTTTTTTAGGTTCATTAATAGGATGGCCGCAAAGAGTTTCCCAATAGAGTCTAACAAGGCTATTGGCCTATAATTTTTGGGGTTAGATCGATCCCCTTTTTTGAAAATGGGAACTATATACGCCTCCGTCCATGATGTTGGAATTTGCTTTTTTTTTGCTATTCTTTTGAAAAGGGCATAAATCAAATCAGTCCACTCTTCGCAGTTCTCTTTTAGTTTTTTGTTGGAAATGCCATCCGGACCGGTTGCCCTGGAGCTACTGAGCTTTTTAATAAGCATCCGTATATCTTCTTTGTCGAACTCAAAATCCCATGCTGAACTCGTATTACTTTTTTCTGCTGGTGTACCCATGGTTTTCCCCTTAAACAATTCATTATAGTGCCGATACCAGTCTTCCTCTGAGACTTGATTTACACCAATTGCCGACTGATTTAGATCTCTATTATTAATTAAATCCCAGGTACTTCGTGAGTTGTTGGTAGATAGTGCCGCCAGCATTTTTTCCGCGTCTCTTTGAGTTCTTAAAAAGCGGGTCGAGCGCAGCCAGTTTTTATAGGTTTGCCGGCATTTCCGCAGGAGAGTCTCTTTCACCGGGGAATTTTCTTTTTTAATACGTTTAAGTTCTGCTCTAAATTGCTTCCTTTTAGTGACCACAGAATCATCGTACGCATGTTTTCTTTCAATTTTATTCACTTTTGCTGGATCATACTTAACCACAAAAGCTTCCAGGAGCCATTTATATTCTACTGGTTCATCGCCTTTATTACCTGCTTCTTTAAAGTCTTTTACCAGCTTCGGTATAACTTGATTTCTAAGTCTCAGTCGATTTCTTCCCCAGGATACTTCTGTTTCTTTCCATTTTTTCATCGATGGAGGTAATGTAGTATTCCATGCTAGTTCAGTTCTCAAGAGGCTGTGATCGCTATTTGCTTGTTTGATTATTGTAAATGTTTTGATCCAGGGTAGCGTGTTGTTTCCGACAAAGCAGTAATCTAAACAGGCCCCTGTTTTACCGCTATGCCATGTATTCGCACCCATTAGATCACCTTGCGTCTGACTGTTTAACATCCTCATATCACGAGTGGACATTTCCTTTGTCCAGAGACTTTCTTTACCTCGTAGATTTTCTATATCTCTTATTTTACCATTCTTGTCAAGGAGTTTGATATTCAGATCCCCGTTCAGTAAAATTAGCCGTTCTTTGTCTTCCATCATAGATTTATCTATTGCATTCATGATGGTTTTTAAATAATTTTCCTGGTTCGGCATGTTTTCACTCCAATAGGTATTGATTAGAGTCATCGTCGCCATTTTTTTCTTTTGTTGTTTATTTCTCATGTTCTCAAAATTCTCCTTAGTGTCATCTTTTAGGTTGATTGTTAATATCTGCACATAGGGATTTGGGATCACATGTTCCAAAACTTGTAGTGACGAGTCCAATTTCTTTAATACCATGAGGCCTGCATAAGGTCTACCTCTAGGGCCTTTCTTAGCCGGATTAAAGTAGACTTCATAGCCTTCACATATAGGTGCTTCTCGCAGCCACGACTCCTGGATCGAAATTAGATCGTAGGCAGCCAGGAAATCACTTTCCTTAGAAAATAAGTGTTGAAAGCCTCGGGTATTCCATGAGGCACAAGAGACCGATCTTTGCCGGGCCTCCTCACTCTATTGCTTCTTCTTAGTGGTGCTCGTGTTCTTTGGTTCAGGCCGCTCATTCGCTTTCAGGCCTTTTTTGTTCAACGTAGAATTACCCTTCTTTGGGTTATCCGAGTTGTCCACCGTAAATCTCAGGTTTTTCAAATTCTCATCTGAGAACTTCCTCAAGGTGGCATTTACTTTCTGAGATTTAGTATCACTCTTTATTTCCACCAACTTCACTTTGTCACTTAGTTTTCTGGACCTTTTCCCCAATTCCTCCATATCACGTCCTTTATTATTATAGACCTTCACCATATATTTTTTATTATTGCCGTCCTCCCTCTCCACTTCCCTGGGTCTCCCTTTGCCCCTTGTTGTTTCTTTTGGGTTCTTCAGTTGACTACTGCAATCTACGTCCTCCAGTCGATAGCCCTTTAGTTTAAGGCAATCTTCTGCCTTTAGGAATTTTTGTTTTACTTCCTTTGAGACGAGATGTAATATTACTTGATCCATTCTTCCTTCTTTTGGGAATTCCACAATTCTTATATCGTCAGCTGAAATCGCTCTGAGCGCTGGAGTTTGTTTGCATAGAGACATCACGTGGCATCTATTCAAAAGAGCCTTCCTCGGCCCCTTCGATGTAGTTCCCAGTTTCACAAGGTGGTCTTTGGTGGAGGGTGTTTGCTTATCAGTTAATGACTTTCTACTGGTCTTACTGCCCATACGATCTTTTTCTCTACTGTGACTTCTTTGTTTTAGATTATGCTTCCTTGGTTCAAAGTGGACGGTTTTTCCCTTATGAGCCAACTCTCTCCTTTTTTCTTCTAGTGTTTTAAACCTCGAATTTTCTATTTCCATGTCATGATCATACCAAGGCGAAATCATACTTTTTTCTGTTTCTTCCCTAGGTTTACTAGATCGATCCTTTTTCTCAGTCCGCTTGTCCTTCAAGTGGCAGTTCAACTCGACCCTATCCTAGTTGTCAATTGTTTTCCATTCTGACGGCGTGATGTTTCCCCACCCCTCTTCATCACTGCTATTTGAGAGAAGTTCGATTAGATCACTCAGAACGGCTGATTGTTCCAAGTCCTCCATTTTTTCATCTACTGATCCCACAGATGTTTTCGACGCAATTTCCCCCTCGGCTTCTATGCAATCCAAGACACCCATCACGAGTTCTCTTCTTGGCTTCTTGGTACACTGTGGGTTTTCCCTTCTTGGTGGTGTTCTTAGATTCCTCAGGAAAGCTCTTGATCCATTCACCTTTCGTTTAAGTATTTCGTTTTTGGTTTTTTTCCCCTTTTCTTTGAAATTATTTGCAGGCAAGGTTTCAGGTTGGTGTTCCTTGGATTTATTATCCGTACCTGCAAAGATAGCAAAGTTCAATTGCTCTTTTATGGGTGGCTTGTCTTGTTTTTGGCCCTCCTTACTGCTCGGGGAGATGAGAATTACATCTCCACATCGCTGTTCTGATTCGATGGGCTTAGTAGCTTTTCCTTGTTTCAATTTCATTGGCCCGTTACCTCGGTTTGGCTGTTCTACAACTTGCAGGTCCAATTTACTTTGTTTGTGCTGGGATCTCATCCATTTACAGTCTTCTAATACTGCTTCCATCAGGAGTGATTTATCACTAGCGTCCCTTCTGGCCAAGTCACCCAGACGATTTTGCCAAGTCTGAGTTTGTTCTGCTTCTTTATCTACTCTTGAGTTTAAATTCTGTAGAGAGAGGCCCGTTTGCCGATTTGTTTCCTTAATTTGCAGGATCGTCGTGGTTACCTCTTGGACTGAATCTTTAATGACTTCATATAGTTTCAGAAAGGGAGCCAGCGAAATATTCAATGAGGTCATCACCACTTTTTGAATATGTTCACTGTCCTTAGCTCTCTCGATTGCACAGGCCTCACTGATAAGTTGTATTATTTGATCTTTTTGAAGGAAAGCTGGCGGTGTCATTATCTCATCCATTATCGAGGTCTGTGTCATTTCCGATGCCCTATTGTGATTGTTGGCCATTTGTTGTCCCTTAGGGTCTTGATGTCTCTTATCTGAAATGGATTTGATTTTCTCGAAGTTGGTCTCTAGCAGTTGATTGATGGGTGACTGGGAGTTCAAAGTAGTCTTCGCGTCATCCATCATACAGGGTCCCCCTTTGGTTTGATCCCTGTCCAGAGCAGCCATCCTCTCATTTATTAGGGAAAAGCTTCTCCTTTTTTCCCTTTCGATTTTCCCCGTCAGTAGCATGATATCATGCTTGATTTTATTTGCCAGGCTTAAGTTAGTCAATTTTATAGGTGATTGCATCAAGTTTCTGCTAGTCTCTGGAGAACCTGGGGGGGTCCTCCCTTCCGTTTCCATTGGACCTTGCTTAACTAGGCAATTTTGTGGAGGGTAGTTCTCATTGCAAACGGGCACTTCAAATGATAACTTTTCAAAGTGCCCGTATGTACAACCACTCTCGGTGACTTTTTTTCGTTTTGGGTCTTGGTGGACTACCTGGTTTCCATCTTGTGTTTTCTGAATGCTTTTGACCTTAGTTAAAGGAGCATAGTTATCTTCTCTATAGGGTTGAAAAATGTCAAAAGTTTCTAAATTTGACCCCCTTTGGTTCAGTAGTGATATTTTCCCCTCCTTGACAGTTGTAGGATCGACGATGGCTTTTTCCCATTGGGCCATTTCATGGTCTTCCCAATGACCTCCAAGGTCCTCTAACACTTGTGGATCCTTGCTCATGTAATTGGATGTTTCCCTCTCCACCTCCAGGATATTTGCTGTTTCTCTCGGTAGTTTAGGGGAGGTACTTATACATGGCTTTTCCCCAAACTCTTGTGAGCCTTCCATGCTTACCTCAAGTTCAATGCCTGTTTGATTAGATCTTTGTATCGGGTTTTCACCTAGTTCGTCCGAAGAGCGGGTCTCTTCACTAGGAGATCCCAGTATCGCCTCTCTCACCTCTAGGTTACTTTCAGGAATCTGTCCTTCGATTATTTCCTCAAGACCCATATTGTCTAGATTATCCCAAGTCTCCCCTGGTCGATCTTCCAGTGGGAGATGGGGCTCAGCTGGGTTCATAGTATACTCATTAGGAGAAATGCCCCTCTTACAATGGTGGTTTCCATCTGGCTCCCCACTAAGGTGCGAACATCCCTTTACCTGATCTAATGATCTCTTGAGTTTTGTTGGTTGAGCTTGACCTCCGATTGTCTGGGGTATTGGCTCAGCAAGTGAAGGAACCGTACAGGCCATTGGTTGAGTCGGCGTATTTGGTACTAATAAGAGAGTGTCTAATTTTGATCTCATAGGGGGGCTAATACTCCCCATGTCTGTAATATCCCCCACGGAACCGCTTTTTCGCTTTTTACAGAAGGGTAAGCGAGTCTGTTTCATCATTTGCGATTTTTGGGGATAATCATTACTCTCAGTCACCCCTGGGAGTGACGCCAGTCTTTGCCTTACCTGCAGCCTTGTTCTCAACCCCGTCTCCGGCTTATTTGGAGCCGCAAGGAATGATTTCATCCCCGCAGCTGTTTTGAGTGGAGATCAGGTATAGGGGTATGCGTACCACGCCACCGAACAGCCACACAACAGCCGGCGCCCTCTACTCCTATCGGGCTCAACGCCGCGAGGGTGCGCTGTCTCTGCTTTTGTGGCAGAGGATGTCACGTGAGCGGTCACGTGATCCACAAAGCTCCGCCTCCTCCAGGAAGCGAATGCTAATCTGTGGCTGCCTGTGGGTGCGCGAGTGATGACAACTCCCAGCGCTTACTCCCGGCACAGGCACAGCGTCCAACAGCTCCCACTGGTCGAGAAATGCCTGAAGAAAGGTTCGTTTTTCTCAAATGAAGAATGCGCCGCTCGGCAGCGCTGTCTCTGCTTTTGTGGCAGAGGATGTCACGTGAGCGGTCACGTGATCCACAAAGCTCCGCCTCCTCCAGGAAGCGAATGCTAATCTGTGGCTGCCTGTGGGTGCGCGAGTGATGACAACTCCCAGCGCTTACTCCCGGCACAGGCACAGCGTCCAACAGCTCCCACTGGTCGAGAAATGCCTGAAGAAAGGTTCGTTTTTCTCAAATGAAGAATGCGCCGCTCGGCAGCGCTGTCTCTGCTTTTGTGGCAGAGGATGTCACGTGAGCGGTCACGTGATCCACAAAGCTCCGCCTCCTCCAGGAAGCGAATGCTAATCTGTGGCTGCCTGTGGGTGCGCGAGTGATGACAACTCCCAGCGCTTACTCCCGGCACAGGCACAGCGTCCAACAGCTCCCACTGGTCGAGAAATGCCTGAAGAAAGGTTCGTTTTTCTCAAATGAACAGTGCATTTTATGATGGCAATCTGTTCAGGTAACATTATTTCACCAAAAAGTGCTAAAATGTACTGACTGTTTTCCATGTGTGTGCCGGTCGAAGTCATGAAACCTCTCTCCTTCAAGAACTGACCAAAGTTGTGGTCCACAGCATATGCAAATCTAGAATCTATATAAATGTTAGCTGATGGTTGATCCGCCAGCTTGAAAGCTTGTGTGAGGGCCACTAATTCAGCTACCTGAGCTGATGTTACTTGTGGCAGTCTGCCACTCTCCACCACTTCCTGGAGAATGCATACGGCATGCCATGAGACCACCTGCCCCTCCTGATTCCGAAAGTGAGACCCATCCACAAAGTACTCCAGGACCGGATGGGTCCAAGGTAAGTCAGAAAGATACATATGTGGCATTATCAGGAACGTGGTCACTGCCACAAAGTCATGTGGAGTGGCAGCATGTGGCTCCAGGTGAGTAGGTAATGATGCTGGAGTCAGAACAGAGCATTTGATCAAGGTGATATTACACAAATTTAGCAAAAACATCTCAAATTGACTTGCTCTTGATACAACATATGCTGAGTCTTTGTCTTCATTAGCAGTGACACCACAGCATGTGGCACCAGTACTTCTAGAGGTGATCGTGTAGTACTATATTCTAACTCTGTTCCACCACCAGGGTGGCTGCAACCACTGAACGTAGATGAGTCAGCATCCCTGCCACAACTGAATCTAATCAAACCCATTTCTCTCATGACAGTACAAAGTAAATCCCTTGCTGCAGTCCCAATGTGAGATTTTCAGCCAGAAGGTATTTGATCTTAACAAAAGCCTCTTTGGCTACAGGTGTCCATTGCAACGGCTTGACCATGTTTAGTCGAGTATAGTTCTGAAGTGGTTTAATTATTTCTGCAAATCCCAGTATCCTTTGCAGGCAGTAGCCAACAGCACTGATATATACTCACATCTGCGTTACAGTCTGGGACTTCAGTATGTTATATACAGCCTCCTTTCGTGAACTGGATTTCAGCTGACATCCTTTCATAATGTTATGCCACAAGTAGTGTACCCTAAGGGAACACTGTTGTAGATTCTTCTTGTCCCCCAAAACCTCTCTGGGGTATTTCATATTCTGGTGAGCCCCCTTGGCACCTCTGCCTCATCCTCGCCCTCTGTGCCCACCCCCCCTTGGGCCTGATTTCCCTGATAATGTGCTGGCCGCTGTAACTGTCCCTGCACCTGTCCTTGCAGACTCTGCATCTGTAATGACATAAGCTTGAAATGTCTACTTCTTTTGATCTTGGCAGGTGACACAATAATTCACCATTGCCACCAGCTCCACTAATGGCTTGGTCTACAAACCTTTGCTCCAATTCTAAAGGCTGCACTTGCACCTTCGGAAGTAGATCTACCACAAACACATTTGCTATTGCCACATGAGCTATTTCTTCTGGTTTATTAATACCAGAATGCTGTTTGAATTCCAGTTTCAGCTGATTTAAATAATTGGCGGGAGATTTGCCCTTACTCTGTTTACAATTTGATATGTTTGCCCAATCAATCTTTCGAGGGCACACCTCTACAACCGCTGTAACTGCTCTTACCCTAGCTTGAACCATGGCATCCCCCGTGCCTTTGTCAGTGGCTGGCAAAGCCATCCATTCCACCAATCTGTCTCACCTCTGGTGGCATCACCAGTCTCATTAACTGATTCATACCCACCCATGACATATTATAACTGTATTACCCTCTGAAATACCTCTGCAAAGCATTGGAGTTATGATATGATATGATTTGGGATTTATAATGTGCCTTTATACAAGTGTTTCTAGGTGCTACAAGACAAAGGAAGGGAGACAGAGGGATGACAAGAAAATGATGTTACTAGGCCTTGTGACATTCAGATTGTGCAAGTGCAAGCAGTGAAGTGCAGGGAGGGGTAAGGGGAAGTGCAGTCAAGGCAGTAAGGCTCTGAGTGAGTGTGAGGACAGCAGAGGAATGCACAGGTGCAGTCCCAGATGGGAAGTGCTGGGTAGGCCAGAAGGCAGTGCGAGGTGACTGGTTAAGGGGGGGCATGGCACCCTGTGTGAATCTGAGGGCCAGCATGCCACCAGTCAGGATGAGCAGAAAGGTAGATTAGCAGAGGAGAAGGAGAGAGAAGGAAGAAGAGAAGAGGACGGTCTTGAGCAGTTTCCGGAATTTCAGGTGATCCGGCTCAAGTCTGTGAGGGGCTGGGAGGCCATTCCAGATGGAGGCACCTGAATAGGAGCTAGATCTACACCCAACTCTCTGTTTGGAGAAACGTCTGACCCATGGAGAGTTTGAGGTAGCTGAGCCTAGGGCTATAAATGGATGTATTTAGGAATAGAATGTTGGATATAGAGATGCCCACAGCCCCAGAAGGCCTTGTGGATGATACAGAGGGTCTTGAACTTGGTCCTCGCAGCAACAGGGAGACAGTGGAGATATTTCAGATGCAGTCCCTATGCTTGGGGCCAAGGATTATTGATTTATTCAGATTTGTAGAGCGCACATCAGCCTGGGGGCATCGTGGAGCTTGTTACAGACAATATCTTAGTTACATAGGATACAGTAATACATACAAGTACAGTATTTACAGTGGACATTAATACATTAGCAATGCAGTATATTTACATGGATTCCTGAGAGTTTCTTATTTATTATACTAGGAAGGAGGTTTTCAGTTTCCTGCGAAAAATAGGGAGTGAGTTTTCCGCTCTGATGTCAGCAGGAAGAGCGTTCCAGGTCTTGGCTGCAATGTAGGGGAAGCTTAGGCCTCCGGCTTTGGCTTTTTTGATGCGTGGGATGCAGATTAGATTGGAGTAATGCGATCTAGTGGGACGGGAGGAGGATGGTTTGAAGATGGTTTCTGATAGATAGGACGGGGCAGAGAGAGACAGGCATTTGTGAGTGAGGGTGAGGATTTTGAGAGTGATCTGCTCTTTGACCGGGAGCCATTGGGCTGAGAACCTGGCCTGGGTGATATGCTCTCTTCTTGGGATACTAAGAGCGGCCCGGAGAGCATTGTTCTGAGTGACTTGAAGTCTGTTTAGGTTTTTGGCTGATGTGCCTGCTAGGAGTGCGTTGCAATAGTCCAGTTTGGCTCCAATGGTTGCCCTCGCTATAGAGAGGCAATTGGGTTTAGAGGGGTAGGGCTTGATGGCGTTTATGAGTTTGGTGGTGTGTGCAGATGTGGAAGTGATTGCGCTGACTTGTCTGGTCATCGATAGTGACGAGTCAAGGTATACTCCCAGGGTCTTTACAGCTGTGGATACCGGGATGATGGAGTTTGTCAAGTTTGTCTAGGATGTTCTGTTGACCTAATATCATGATTTCCGTCTTGTCTCCATTGAGGCAGAGGCCATTAACTGCCATCCATGCCTTGATGACGGAGTAGATTGTGTGGAGTGCTTTGGCGTCTTCGTTGTATGATCCTGAAAGGGGTAGAAGTACTTGTGTGTCGTCCGCGTAGATCGTGTATGTGATACCGTATGAGTCAAGTTTGTCAAAGAGGGGCTTGGTGAACAGGTTATAGAGTGTGGGTGCAGTGCATGATCCTTGAGGGACCCTGCAGTGGATTGTCGTGGGAGTGGCGTTGGCGATGTCTGAGAAGACTTTCATGGCTCTTCCCTCTAGGAAGGAGGTGATCCAGAGGGCTGCTTCTTTAGAGAAGTTGGCTGAGTGTGTGAGGTGTGAGGTGAGAGTCTTGTGTTCAACCAGATCAAAAGCGGCTGAGAGATCTAAAAGGAGCAAAAGAGCGGGCTTGCCTTTGTCTATGATTTGAGTGATCTGATTCTTGAGATCTACCAGAGCTGTTTCAGTGCCATGTCCTTTCCGGAAGCCTGATTGCCTAGTCCCGAGGATGGAGTGTGTTTCCAGAAAGTGTTGGATTTGGCAGTGTGCAGCTTTGTCCAGTAATTTCAGCAGGAATGGCACCGTGGTTATAGGTCTGTAGTTGTTTGGTTGTAAGGGGCCGAGAGTAGGTTTTTTTAGGAGAGGCCGGACCCAGGCCTCTTTGAGGTTAGCTGGGACGATGCCTGTTTTAAAGGACGCATTGATGAAAGCTGTGAAGAGCGGCGCAAAGCAGTCTGCGCAGTCTTTGACTAGTTTTGGTGGGCAAATATCGCCTTTACAGGGGGAGGGTTTGAGATTTTTTAGTAGGTTGATAACTTCTGATTCAGTGACGTTTCTGAAAGAGAAGTCAGGTATAGTGGGCTTGGACGAGGTGGGTGGGGTGTTGGTAGGTTTAGTTCCTGTCTGATGAGGAAGGGTTTGCAGTGGTCTTTGATTTTCTTTTGGAGAAGGTCAATTTGGTGTAGCATAGCAGCTTGAATGCTGGTACACCAAGCTTCATCTTTGATAATTTCGTCCGGTGTATTGGGGGGGAGATGAGCTCATTAAAAATGGCAAAGATCTCTTTGAAGTGTGATTTGGCATTGGAGATTCGAGTGTTGAAAGCGTTGGCTTTGGCATCGTTGATAGCTGTCTTGTATTGGTGGGAGATTAAACTGAATTTGTTTTTGGTACTGGTGCAGGGGTCAGATTGCCAGTTTTTTAGTGCTGCTCTTTTGTGGGATTGCATGGAGTGCAGTTCCTCAGTAAACCATGAGTTGGTGTGTATGGATTTCTTCTCTTTTTTCCATTCGAGTGGTGCTATTTCATTGATAGCTTTGGTGATGACGTCTTTGTAGATGTCTGCTAGGATATTTGGGTCATTAGCGAATGGGGGAGCTAACTTGGGGGTATTGAGGTATGGGCGCAGGTTCTCCTCTTTGAGTTTTTTAGAGCTTCTGACTTGTGCAGTGCTAGCAGGGGTTAGAGTTTTGTGGTGTTTGGATGTAGGAATGCAAGGATAAGCCTTGCAGTTCTGTTCTGGATTAGTTGAAGGGGGCGAAGAGTTGTATTAGGAATATTGAGAAAGGGGCTGTTGCAGTAGTCCAACCTAGAGAGAACCATAGCTCTGGAGACAGTGAGCTTCTGGGGAGAGGTAAGAATAGGTAGGATACCTCTGCGGAGGTGCAGCTGGAAGTGGACCTTCTTGGCAAGGTCAGTGATGTGAGGAGAGAAGGAGAGAGTGGAATCAAAGATAACGCCAAAGATTTTTCACTCACAGGAGAGTGAGGAGAGGGGCCCAAGGAGGGCAGACAGAGGGAGAGCGGAAAGGCAGGAGCAGGGGTCCCAATGAGAAGGATATCTGTTTTACTGGCATTAAGGTAGAGGTTGTTAGAGGAGCACCATCCCTGAATAGCGGATAAACAGTCAGGAATGAGCGTGGAGGGAGAAGAGACTGATGGTAGTCTGAAAGAGAGGTGCGTGTCATCTGCATAACACTGAAAGTTAGAGGAGAAAGTAGAGATCAGGTGGGCGGGAAGTGGGTAGATATTGAAGAGCCACGATGAGAGGATAGAGCCTTGGGAAACACCACATGTGGAAAAAGAGGTGGTGGAGTGTCGGTCCAAGAGGATGCAGGTCGACCACGCCAGAGCCTGACCAGTGATGCCAATGTTCACCCTGTGATGGTTGATCTGGGTGCCGTGATTGACCGTGTCAAAGGCAGAGGAGAGGTCAAGAAGGATGAGGACAGAGTGAGAGGTGGAGTCAAGGTTGGAAAGCAGATCTTCACTAGAGTTCGGGAGAGCAGTTTCTATGTCGCTGGTTGATCTGAAGGCAGATTATTGCTCATGGAGATAACCCACACATTCAGTGTGGAGGTTTAGCTGAGAGACGGCCAATTTCTTCAGGAGTTTGCCCAGGAAAGAAGTGTTAGAGATCGGTCGATAGTTGGATGGGCAAGAAGGATCAGCAGAAGGCTTTTTCAGGAGGGAGTGCACAAGGGAGTGCTTGAGAAGAGAGGGGGGAAGATCCAGTGGCAAAGGATTGATTGCAGAATCCCTCCCGTATGTTAAGGAAATCCTTTGTTGATTTTTTTTGTTTCCCCTTTGTCCATGGTACATGGACCATTACCAAACCATGTTGTTCCCTATCTTTCTCCTGAACCACCTGCTGACCCCCTGATGGTACCTGATGAGAGGCACCAGAAAGGGTTGTGGATCCCTGTGGATTCCTTCTATATATCGTACCTTCTATCTTCATCGAGGAATCACACAAAGGCGGTGGCCCCCTTGATGTTTGTCTCCTATTGATACGGACCAGCTAGATCCTTGCATCCCAAAAGCTACTGGTTTTAATAGGGGTAACTTTACCATAAGTGCTGCTTACTGTGCCTCCTCCTTTCTTGGCCCTATAAAGGTGCCCTCCGTGGGGTACATTTATCCGCCCAGCAGAACTCCCCTACATCACCAAACTACATATCAGCAGTCACCAGCTGACTGGCTGTGCTGGCTCTGTTGAGCACTATCGCCTTGCATTAAAAATGCACTTTGCAGTCACCAAAATAATGGCTGCACTGTCTACCAGCCACACATGGGGCAAGATGAGACACAGAACACCCCGAGAATTGCTGCCAGTATTTTCGTCATTTGCACTAGAGAAAAGAAGTCAAAGGCAGCGTTGCTATGCTGCCAGCTCAAAACATTTCACTGAAAAAGAAAAATATCTGCCTTTTAAAATGACTGCGCCCTGATGCTCTTATCTGTTCAATAGTACACAGTTCTGTTCCAGTGAGACCCAGCTAGGCACATCATATTCAGGTTGTGCTCCAGCAAAAAGGGGGCATTTCTCATTGAACGACAGGCTCTGTCAGGCAAGATCTGTGAAATAACAAAAAACTTCACTTCAGCCGCACGCAAAACGCTTTACTTTTGCAACAAAATGTCACAGCTAAACTCCTCCCAAAAAGCCCTCTCTCTCTCTCCTAGCTCATGTCAGTTTCAAAGGACCTTATATTTGGATAGGATGCCTGTGCATTGAAACATGACTGGGGCTTTGGAAAGGGTCAGAAAATGGATGAGAGGAAGGCTGCATTGCAAAGTGACAGCCATAAAAAATTAACCACATGTAAAATGGGGCTTTTTACAAACAAGAAAATGTCTGTTTAAAAGTGAAAATGTGGAATTAGCCCTGTCCTTGCATAGAAATATGATGGGGGTTTGCTTTAAAACATATATAGGATATTTAATTCCAACAGACTTCCTTTCTGGTTCAGGAAAAAAATAAATACATTTGTTGTGAAGCCAGCAAGAAACAGGTTTGCAGGCCCTGGCTTCAAAGGACTGACTACAGGATCTGCCTCCCCCAAGTGGACCAGCATCTGGGGCATATGAATAAGCAAGGGTGAAGCATCTTGCACCCTCATCAGACATTGTGGCAGTGCTCCAGCCTGGGATAAAGGATTTCCAGGACAAATATGTGTGACTTTCTGGTAGCACCTCTCTCCACTCAAACTGGAGAGCTTCAAAGGCAACTCCATGGCAACACTGGACTCAGGATGGCTAGAGCCTGACATTTGGCTGTGGGTTGGGAAAAATGCCCTTATTAGGAAGACAAAGCCGGCCCATTTGGGGCAAAAGACTGTTCTTATTGAATAAACTTTAAGAATTATTTTATTTCTGCAACCGAACAATGCAGTAATGTGAAAGTTTAACAGTTTAAATGTTATTTTTGCACCATCAAAACAAGACATTGTAGCTTTCGCTAGCATGTAGGGGGTGCAAATGGCAGGAAAATGTAATTAATGGGAAAAGTATACTTGGTGCAACTTTGAAATTTAATGCAAACATGCTCTATGATAATATGTACACATATATAAAATTGTAGAATTTTAGGTGAAATATTTCCCCCCAAAAATTGCGAAAGATCATTAAAAGGGCTAAATGATACCATACAAACTTGGGAGTTGGAATGCCATGCTCTGTGTGAAATATGTCATTTGCCTATGTGGTTTTCAAAAGTGCCACAACTGTGAAAATGTGCAATCTGTGTCATAACTGATTTTGGCGAAAATAACTGTGGGAGTGCCATGGGCATTTTAAGCACACACCATAAAAACTGATGTCATGTCCCTGAAGTCCAACCGGCTGGCAGGAAGGCAGTGACAGTTACCCCTGACCAATCCAGTTGTTAGAGGCATGTCCAGCCAAAGCCTGCCCCATGGTATAATCCTGTGATGTCATCTGTCTTATATAAGGTGGATCCTGATTGACTCACCTGACTTCTCACTTCAACATCGCCAGAGATCCAGACATTTCATACTCACCCTGCAGATTCCAGATTCCACTGCCATGATAGGGATAGCTGATCCAGACCCTCCTATCCAGGCAGAACCACCCATCAGAATTAAACCCCACAGAAAAATCCCACTAATTCAGGGAGAAAGGGTAAAGGTGGCTGAATCCTCATTGGGATTATCCAGCGCTACCTGCTTGCCCTGCTTCCTGTGTTATTCAGCTGATTTTCCGCTGTGCTATGACCAGACCATTGCCCTGCTGTCCAGAAACCCGGTTGGTGGTCCCAAATACCAAACTCAAGTGCTGATTGTAAGTATCACCCCATCCCATAGCAAAACATAGCATATCCCATTCTGATAGTTTGCCTTTGTTCCACCCTATAATTAATCCTGAAAATACCCTGGTAACTTCTTAAAATAGTCAGAATCCTATGTGCATCCTGTTTTTGATTTCTAGGTGTTAGCGTAATTTTTCCCCATCCTTATAATCCATTGTATAAATCCATAGCCATATTTTGAATAACTTAATTAATACCCATATAGAGCTGAACGTGCCGTGAACAGGTTAACTTTGCAAATTAACCTTCGAGCGGACTGTGTCTTTCTTTAACAATCTAGTCACTAAAATATAGTTTAAGTGAAACTGTTCATTTCCTTCCCAAACCGATTTTCCTTGTTCATTTCTACCTTATTCATACAACCACAAAAGTAAAAAAAATATTTACTAATCCTGAGTGCTATTTTGTGCAATTGCAAAGGTTTATCAATCCGCCCGCAGAATTGTAGGGTGCCGCTCCGGAAACAACGGTGCTGGTAGCCTTATCGGCACTGTTGTTTCCAGACTGGCACACTTATAATGAGGCCCCCTGTGTTTAATTAAAGTGTGTATATTTGTATAGAACCTTAATTGGACATCCCTTTATTTTGGACTGTGATACTGATTAGTTTGGGTCACTACTGGTTTTAATTCACACCCCTCTTGATAGTATAGCCTTCCCCTGACCCACGTTACCACAGAAGGCAAAGGAGGTATAACTCTTAACTTATCCCCATTTTACCTTTTTTATTGCATTGCGTTTTGGTTTGTAGAAGTGTGAGGGGTGAGTGGGCCATTTTCCATCCTTGTACTCTTGCAGAGCAGAACCCAATTTGTCACACACATGATCATATAATGAACTGAATGATGGTATTTGACCACTAATCAGTAAAAGGAAATGTCGGTGGTTAGAATATGGCTCAATATCTGGCAAGCGACCATCTAAAATGTGATTTAAAATGATGCAAGCATGCTGCAGGATTCAGCAATAGTAATGTTCACCAGCACTGCAATGTTGAGGATGGCCCCACACATTTCTGCATTTGATTGTCTTCAGCCAGAACAAGTGGGCTGCATTGGACAGGTAGCCTTCTGTTGAAATTTGGACAACACTCTTGCTCAGAGGTTAACTAATAAGTGAAATATAGAACTCTGTGATAGACATAGGGAATCTAACATATTTTGAGCAGGTTGTTGGAGCTACCAGGACAGCCTGCAATACTGGAGTGATGGCCAGGCCAATTGTGCTGTCGAATCTGCTAACAGAGGGTTGCGATGTTCAGTACAGGTTGTATATGATGTACTGTCTTTCAGATCGCAATTACATCTTTATAAGTAGTCCTCTTTAGGAATGTGTACTTATCCCCAAACAACTTGCAAATGGTTGGTACATTTTAGGAACTGTAGAGAAATTAGTTGCTCTTTTCACTATGTGGCAACCGCTCATCTAACATTCCCTGGTATACACTCCCACTCCACAATTCTGGGACAAAATAGTAGCTATGTGATCAAAACTCGATTTTCTTAAATTATGTAAATCAAAGGTGGTTCCCTTACTTTATGCTGAGGAAGTCACCACAAGGTATCAGATATATATTAAAATGGGTTGGTTTTACACAATTAGAGTTGGCCAGGCTGTGACAATCTTGCTATGATGTAGCACACCGACATTCAATCACTATAATCTAAAATGTATATATTTCTAACATTTCAGATCCAAATAATATAAGGCCACCTCTAAGCAGCATTCTCTACGACAACATTGCTGCTTATTAGCCAGTGTATAAAACATTGATACAAACTGACTTTCGGTTGATCAATAGCAGATTAAAACATGCATGTTTTCCAATATCAAAAACAAGTATTGGTATTAGAGTAAGATTGCGTAGAAAACTGACATTTATTTAAACATATTTGCCCCCCTGTGTGAATGTGGGGTTGCAGTTTCTAGCATGTACGTGTAATTTGAATGCACACTATAAGGGGTTGCTTTCAACACTGCAGGTTTGGGTTGGAAATAATGTTATCAATTTACAAGCCAGAGGATATTGTTTCACCCATCCAATATAGAAACATGGTTTTATTATTTCATCATAGAAAGATGAGTATCCCTTCCTTTTCACTTTATGGACGGGACACTGAGGTGCAAAGGCCTTCAGCCCATGAACTTTAAAATGTTCCATTTTTGTCTGTCTTGAGAATGATCTGTACTTTTCGTTTACAAATCGTTTCACTCTGCAACATCTGACAAAGAAGTCTGTGGTACTTTGAAATCTAATGCTTTGTTTCCATCTTTGCATAGTACTTTCAGTTAGTCCAATAAAAGGTATCAAAGTCTGCATCCTGGGTGAAAAATCCTCAGAAAATTAACATTGCAAAATGTTAAAAAGAGCCACTTCACAATGTTTGTTCAACTAAACTTCTCTTGCAAAATCAGCGCAGCACCCCTTTCAAAATATCTGTGTTTTTCTCTGGTCGTGCTACTGTCAGCAATGTTTGCGATGGGTCTCGCAATCAGGCACCTGTTAAAGCGACTCCCCCTGCAGAAAAAGAAAGAGTGAGACATAGAATGCGACAGAGAAAAACAGAAAGCGAGAGAGAAACAACTGGAAGGGAGAAACAGATCAGAGAGAGAGAGAGAGAGGCAGAGAGTGGGAGAGAGAGAGAGAGAGAGAGAGAGAGAGAGCACTTGGTCGACATATGATACACGTGGTATAGCCATCACATCATAATTTATCATTATCATATATTAGTTTATTTCCAGAGTGAAATCGTGCTCTATGAATACTTTCTTATTTCTGAGTCGTTAATGCACCCTTAGCGACTCTGTGCCTAAGCATAACGTTTAGGAGTTTACATAGGGGTAAAGAAATCACGGTTTAACTTTCCTCTGATGCAAATATGTGTGATCTGCTTACTTTATCATCGTGTTTGTATTCTCTCAATTAATTGCAATCTTCACATTCAAAATATTGCATCATAAAATCTCAGTTACTGATGCTCCAAAACGCTGCACAGACCCACATATGTTCCCATTAACAATTTGTATAGGGTCGTTTTTGTCCTAGACCAAGACTAGGCAACTGAAGCTTAAACGCTAGTTAAAATAAAAGGTTTAATACATTAAAAACACCAGGAGTTGTAATATAGATGCAGTGAAAACACTGTCTTTCCCTTATTTGCAATTTTATAGCAGACATCTAACATGCATTTTGAGCTGTGTAAAATTTTAAGTTGTAAAGATGATTGAAAGTGAGATTTATACCTCAAAATAAATACTTTGTTGAACAATCCCTTTTTATGGAACCACTTCTAATTTTTATGTCCCATTTTCCTGTGAAGTTACTGCTGTGCATGTTTACAATATTGTGTTTGCATATTATACGCCACGAGCTATTCTGAATTGAAGTGCAGTTCATGCATATGGATTGTGGCCGTGATGGTCTCTGATATCTATGCCAGCAAAGAATGGTACTAGCAGCTCCTGCAGACCTCTTTATCATCACACTGATTGTATCAACAATTGAAAGGCACTTTTTGAAGTGGAATGAAGGATGTTGACAACTGAGGCAATATTAATTGCCGTGTGCCATGCAGAAACAAAGTAAGTTGAATGTTTCTTGCCTGTCTGACGCAATGTCCTCACCCATTGCAAGGGTCATGCATTGCAGGACTAGTGGCTACAAATGAACAATGTACTGTGTAATGGTATGCTATATAAGTTGGGATTTGTTTAGCGCACATATGCCATTTACAATCCTTGTGATGTTGAAAATGGCTAATGTTTGAAATAGCTGTTTGTTCCCGGCTAGTTGTTATTTTAGTTTCAGGCAATCTTCATTATGCTGAGTCTTCCTCTTCTTCCTCACAATACTTACCTTATGAGTGTGAGCCTTTGTAAGGTGAACCTAGAATTGTGGTAGCCTTACCCTGAGGACAAACACAAAAAAACGAACTCTAGGAATTCTGTTTGCAGTACCCAGTTATTTTTCGGTAGATGCAACTCATTTCACGTGTCCCACATACCCTAGACCGTTCTAAAGGAAGTTCAAAGTGCTATAAAAGGAAGGATCAGCTCCGTTCCTGGTCATATACAAAATCGAATATGTGTGTGTGTGTGTTTGTGTGTGTGAATATACATATGTACATGCTGCACTGTTGGCCCCCCGCACTGGTTTTCAGCTACTATTAAAGCAGTATGTGATTGTTGGTTGGCAACAGCTGAATTCTGCTGCAAGCAACAGAATTCCGAGCGGTTACAAACCACAAAACCCTTGGACCTTATTGGTCATTATTTGTTTACCACCTAGAGAAGCCTGAAGTGGAGGGGCAGTGCAGCAATGCTGGTCAGGTCAGCCTTCCAATTACAGTCCTATGCTGCCAACATGAAGCAATGAAATACTGGACTATGAAAGGGTGACTGAATACCTGCAAGTACTGTCATTGTTTTAACTTACACTGTTTGAATTGGCTGGAATTTGTGGCTAAATTCTGTCCTGCAGTGAACACGTTTTTTTTTTAATTTTAAAACCTGTGACTTTTAACTGTCAGGTCCTGTTTTAGAACACCTAATCACCTACTTTTTCTGTGCCTTATTTTTTTGTGTGTGTAGTTATTTAACATTGTGCAAGCTCTGTTTTATAAGTGTGATTGCGTTTTACTTTATCAACACTGTGAGCTTATCTTATTTGCCCCTTTGGTGTGTAGTGATTAGGGTCAAGCGATTTAAACTGTGCTTTTTTTTGTTCATATGAAAATAATTAATGACCCGCTCTAAAAATTGTGATTAAAAAAACATTGATCTTTACAAAAGCCCATTGACCTTATTATTTCCCAAGCAAGGGGGACAATTGTTCAGGTGGACGGCTTAGGGATAGATCCCTTTAAGGGTAACATAAATCCACGTCATCAGGCTGCTGATCGCAGCATTCTTTTTAGAGGTTTGAATAAATAAAACGTTAAGGGAGATGTTGATACGTTTTTTATAGAAAATTTGACTCCTGCCCTGTCATCACTTTGGACGTTTCAACTGTTTTTAAAGTCTCCGGTGAAATGATATTATCAGATAGTGGAGGAGGTCAAGAAACATGGTCTAATTTCGGAGAACATCATGGCTGCTTGTCAGAATCTTGAGTCACAGAGATTGACCATAGTGCTACCAGACGTTATGAACTATGTTAATGAAAATAAAAACAGCAGTCTCCCCTTTGGTCTGTCTTTAACAGCTTTAAAATAACCAGTAATAATTGATAAGGGCTTGGAAGTGAGCTTGTCACCCAGAGATGTAATGAACCTAACTGCTATTAACTCTCCTCCACTAGTAGAAGAATACAATCACTGTAAGAACAACAATCTGTCCTGTGTCAAGAAGCAGAAAAGAAAAAACAGGCAAGTGCCATCTGGAAATTCACATGTACATAGTAAACATCCGTGTGACCTACACAAAATTCTAAGAAAGGGCGGCCAAAGTTGAACAGAACATCTCACCCCTCCTTGATCACTAAAAACAAAGGTCTATATAACATACACCAGTCATCTGGAGGGGCCCAAGCATGGATGAAATTGAATTAACGGGTGAAAAGAAAAGTGTCTTTCAATCACGTGATTTAAGAAAAAGGTGGGGCTGGGTGTACGTACCTATTGAAACATGTACCGATTGATAGACCACAGGAGCCTGTAGAGCCGGACAATACAAAGAGATATAGAGAGCCTTATTTCAAATATAAGAAACAGCAGAAAGCAAAGGGATGCCGGAATTTATTTGAGGTGTGCTTTACATTACATAATTCCGAATTCGCTTGATGCTAGCATCTTGGACCCGCAGCTAACTGAGAGCCAGTGATGTGGAAGTCGGGTTCTATGAAGATAAATAAAAAAATTAAAAAATGGAGAAAAGGTGGGCACCACTGTTGGTTATGTTTGCCTTAAAGAAAGACTAATTCCTTTAGTTGTTTTGATACATATTTGGTTATATATGGAGATTACTGGGTTGAGAGAAGCCCAATGACACACGGGCTCTCTAACACGTACAATGGCAATAAATAGAGAGTGGAAACCAACCCGTAAAGCCCAGTGCTCCTTATTGCTTCCTACGAGGAAGCTAAATTCATTCCTTTGTATCTTCAAACTTTTTGTTAATGTTATTAAGTTCAATACTGTAAGTAATTGTAGTCATTTATGATAACAAGTTCAAAAATGAAGCTGCTTCAGTCGCTCTTTTTCAAATCTTTACTAATATGATTGTGTTTGAATCACACAATTGTTAGGCAAATCCACAATTCCTCTACTTAAAGTAGCAGCTTTTGCCAATGCATTTCGGTGCCTAGCACCATCTTCAGGGCTTAGCTTTCTTTACATAATTGTAGTCGCCTCGTGTGAGTGCACACACATCAGTGTAGTTCCGAACTCCTCGGAAAAAATCTGCTAAGCCCTGAAGATTGTGCTAGGCACCGTGCAAAGGGGAACATGTCCGTGATTACTGAACACCTTTTGGCCCGTAAGTAAACAAAAGGCTGTAACATAAAGTGAGAGTGTTTGTGCATGTGTGTGTTTATGCGCACAAGCGTATACTACCATCAGCCTCCATTGATCTGCAGCATGCAGGTTATCAAGATGGCAAAATGTTCATCTTCACCAGTAGCCAGTGGGGGAGCTAAAAGCCTAAATTACCACTTAAGAAAAGCTATTCAGTTTGCTTTGCCAGTCACAGCATGGCTTACCCCCCCCACCCTCCTCCTCTCCAGAATTGTGTTTGCGTTTGGTGGATGCAAGCAGTGGCATTTCAGTGGAAAGTTTGTTGAAAAGCCCAATTCTGTGCCTGCGTGCCTGGTTTTGTTTGTGATGATAAATCTTACAATTTATGACCTTTTAGAAAATATTTGTTAAGATTAGTTAACTCCACCTGCTATACCGCGATAACCATGATATACTGTTATTTGTCAAGAAGGTTATCGTACCGTCATAAAACTAATACCGTGACACCCCTTGTAGCACCCCATCACTATTTTTGTCTGGCGCACTCACGCAAGTATGGTACAGGGAATCTGTCTGTCTGCAAATTCAGGATAGCCAGAAGTTGACTTACAAAAGATATGTCTTCAAAATGTGAATACATGACTCGTAGTTTGCAGTCAATTTACTAGTGGGTGGTTGTAAAATGCATACTGGCCTTTTTGCTTATTTTATTTCTGTGCACATTATGGCTGCAGGCGTGAATTTTCCTTTAAAGTGAATAAAAGGGATTTAGGAAATGATTAAATCCCAGTGTATTCATTTATAACAATGCCTGTATAAAAGCCTGCAAATAATAGTTGTTATTACAGACTATTTGCAACATCACTGATGACCTATGATGAGAAAAGCACAGCCCTACAGTTGTGTAATCACGTATAATGCTTCAGTTGTTATATCACATTGGTTGTTGCTTAAATCAACACAACTCAGCTGCAAGTCTTATACTTTCTAAAAGTTGTAACAGGGGCTTTAAATGTCATTCTTGTGCAATACCTTTCTGTGAGAGAGAAGCGCAAACTTGGAGGTGGAGAAACTCCACAGAATGATATCGAATGTGTGGGTGTGTTACCTGGATGTGTGTTGTGTGCAGAGCTGGATGCTGAATAGGCAAGACAAGGTAAACAATTATTTATTGCAAAAAATAGCTGATAGTTTACATCATTGTGTTTTGTTATTTGCTTTAGGGAATAAATCAGGGTTTGAAATTGTTTGGAGTTGGGATTTCGATGTGCTTCAATCCTAGGAAAGCCCGGTTTCCTAGTTACGAGGAGTTGCTTTTAGTTTCCATGGGTAACTGGTGTTATAAAAGTATATCTATGGGACATTAAGCTTTATTGTTTGGGAATGTGTGTAAAGAAGCATTAAGACATACATAGAAGACATTTAAAGCCTAATGGATTATAATGTAGATCAGGAAATGTACTTTTGCCTTACTGTCACGCTGGATGGGCATTGTTGTGGTATGCAGTCATGTTATGCTGCTTCTGGAGGTCAGCACATCCAGAATTATGGGATTGGACTGCATCAGTGTGACTGTGGAAAATCTGTTTTAAAGTAATTCTAGCGAATATGAGTAAATAGGTTCATTGAGGGGTACAAACATAGAAGATTGGGAAAGCAGAACAGGTAGGTGAGAAGGAAAGTTCATGAAATGTTATATTGTTCATATGTTGCGTTAATTATTGGCAGACGTTTTGCATGTACACATTTTAGAATTATATAAGTCATTAACACCTGGAATGGGCACTGCAGCCAATCAGGTTGCTCGGATTGTGTGCTGAATCTTACGATGTAAGTCTACATTCTGAGCAAGGTGACAGCTGCTTGTACCTGCCCACCATCTGTCCACCTGTTTACCACTACCTTGAGATATCTCAGTACCCTCCCCACCACCCCAATCACCTGCTACCTCCCACATTTTGTAAACCCTCCACTGGCTAGCCACACTTACCTATTTTTGTCATATTTGATCCTACACTTCTCTGCGCCCTGCCTTCTGCTGATCATGATAATGGAAGATCGGGTCTGCATGGAGCATGTCTACCACTTCCACGACGACTCAATTGTGATCTGCACACAAACACACTCTAAGTTGAATGCATCAGTGTGACAATGGAAAATATTTCTTTTAAATTATTTCTAACTAAAATAAGGAAGGAGGTTCAGTGGAGGTTAAAATAACAGAAGATTGGGAAAGCAGAACAGGCTTATGTTTAGGGGAAGGTGGGAAGGAAAGTTCATGAAATGTTGTATTATTCATATGTTTTGGTAATTATTGAGGATTTGTTGGCAAATGTATTGTTTGTACGCAATTTATAATTATATATATATCATTAGCACCTGGGTTGGGTACAGGAGCCAATCAGGATGCTCAGATTGTTGGCTGAATCTTATGATCCAAGTCTGAGTTCTGAGCAAGGTGGCAGCTGCTTGTACCTGCCCACCATCTTTCCACCTGTTTACCATTGCCTTGAGATGTCCCGGTGCCCTCCCCAGCTCCCCAATAACCTCCTTTCACCTACATCTTGTAATCCCATCTCTGGCTAGCCACCCCTTTTCTGTTGTGGTTGGTCTTCCACTTCTCTGCACTCTGCCTTCAGCTGATCAGGGAAAGGAAATATGGGGTCTGCACAGAGCTTGTCTTCCACTACCATGACTGACTCAATTGTGATCTGCACACACACACTGTGGTTGGCAGTTGAACTAAAACAATGTTTACTGCCACCTAGGGGTCAGACCCAGGGTGCTAATTGTAGTAACACCAGAGTGGAGGGCTGTATGTCTGGAAATAGCACCAGGGCCCTTCATTAAGGATCTTTGCTTTGCTCTTATACCTTAGGCCCTGGGACGTTATCAGACAATCTAGTCATAGTCAGTCAGGTGTCCTTGTTTAAGTAGTGCAGCGTAATAGCTGCAGCCTTGAATTACAGATGACCAAGTCCATGCCTGCCTCCCTCTTCCTCATGCCAGTACCCCATTAATGATGTGTTAACCTGCCTCCTTCTTGTATTAGTCCCAGTACTACAATAGATATCTGTGGCATTACCCACCCTGCCCCTTCTTCATCCCAGTACCCCATGTTGCATAGCTGAAGAACACATATTGAAAACAAAGGATATGACATCTGTTATGTTATCAGAGGAAAAAAAGTAGAATTAAAGGTGATTGGAGGTATAGCATACAAAACCTTTGACATTCAGTGAAAAGTCTTTAATTGATGGACAGTTAATGTGAATACATTCAAGGCTACAAACCCTTGAAATCCAGTGAAAAGTTATAGCGTTAAAGTGACATTAAGGTGCCCATTTAATGCAAAACCCCTGAAATTCGGCAGGTGTTGGAAGCTATGCAACTATACTAAGAGGCCCACATTGAGCAGCCTCTAAGCACACTAATGACATCACAATAGACATTTCAGCTTCCTGTAACACTCTTTCCCCCACAGCAACCTAAAGAGGTGGGACAGTAATAAAGGAGTGTGAGTAGCCTCTCACAGAATGACATGCCTGCATGCTGATGTTGCTGGAAACACCAGCACACGCATCTACCAGTCCTCCTTCCCTCTGTGTGTTACTAAACACCTTTGCTTTCCTTTCATGTTGAACCAGTGACACCATCAACATCAAGGGTGTATTGCCACAACTACCATTTTTTATGTTGGTGGTGGTGGTAGCCTTGTGGGTGTGATGACTTCTGAACAGTCATGGAGGGGCAGAATTATGGGTCATGCTGGTTCACGATGCCTGGATTGCTAGAGGACCATCAGTCAAGGGACTGAACCTCATGGCAGTGGACGAGACATGTGATCCAGTGCCATCCAACCCTCTTGTAGCTGATGGGGTACTACTCATCAAGAGGATAGGAAACGTACTGACATAGTGGAGTGACTGCACTTAAACTTACAGGAATAGTGCCAGAATATTGCAGGAGTGGCTCGTCAATTGTGCAAGAGGGTCACAATGTAATTACCCTGCAGAAGACACTTTCATATCCTATTGATTTGTGGAGCAACCACGCTTAATACTGTTAGTCATACCATTGTCTGCTGAGTCGAAAAGTGAGTGAAACAAGTTGAAAAGGGAGATAGGGAGCTCATCTAAGTTAAATGAGCTAACTCAGAATCAAATTAATGGGCCAAATCAAATTCAAATTAGAGTTTGTGGGTTGAGATCACAAAAACCCAATGAATAATTTTGTTTTTTTGTTTGGTTTTTTATTAAAGTGTTCTTGGTCACAGAAAAACCTTTTAAACAATATAAACAATACAAAATGTTATTACATACGGAAAACCGCATTATCCTTATACAACCTTTAAAACTTCACACTTCGGTTACACAGGAACATTAATCACGTTGTACATTTCAGGCTAATTATCGCTAGATCACTTCATATTGTATTTTATATCTCACCATCCACAACAAGACCTCTATAAAACCAGTGCATATTTGTTATCCCTGAGCTTTCCAGATCATTCCTGCCATATTTAAAAGATATTATAATTTAAAAGAAGGTTCTTTGCTGAATAAATATATGACCACGATCGGTAAAAATATGATATCCATGGTACTTTTTTAATCCCTTTTCCTGCAGTTCTACTAACCTTTCACATCCGTAAGCAGGTGTCTTGATGTCTGTATTTATTTATTACAATTTTGACATAACCTGATTTCCAATGGCACTTTTATCCACACACTTATATCTTCAAAAGTCAGGAGTTGATCTAATCTTAGCATCAACAGTAATCTCTTAATCTTTGCATTATACTCTTTGACAACAGATTCCAAAGAACCTTTCCTCAGAAACCCCTGTTCAATATAGTTAACAAAGAGCCTTCTCTTGCTTACTATCCTCATATTGTTGTTCTATACCAAGTTAGGGCTTTTTGTTTAAGTTCTCGTGTAGTTATTCCTTAATTGATTGGATACATGATTTCAAGGTTTTGCTCATCAATGAAATAGTTAATATCTCTCAACCAGGGTTTGATAGCTGTCAGCAGCAAACTGGGAATTAACATACCTGAGAAAAAGCAATACACAGATCTTACATTTTCTTTTTCTAATAAGATCTTTAGTAACACTATCCCCATCGTTACTTTTTTCATGGTATGCATACCCAACAAACCTAGTTGACTAGGAACAGCCTCTATAGGTGTAGATTGAGGAAGCCGTAGTGAAGATAACCAAAGTTTAGCTTCCAACGCGGGCAACCAAGTTGTTTCTTTATCTGAAAAGATTTCCAGACTGTACAAAGCACTAGGTCCAATCAAATGAATTACATTTCACCTGTTCCACATATTTGCATCCAGAGCATGCAAAACACTGACAACTAGAAATGGCCCACTTGTGTCATGCTTCTCTCGTGGATAGAAGAAAGCACAATGTGAATTTAAAATGGTGGCAACTTTTTCAAAATTCATCAAGCTACCACTGAACCCAATGTCAATATTAAATGGTATGAATAAAGAAGAAACCAAAATTGTAAGACTTTGAAGAGGATACAGTGCTTTATTAGACAATGCCAGTTTGTCTAGGTAGACTGATTAAACATCATAGTTCATTAATGAAGTTTGCATTTTGTAAAATCACAAAATAACAGTTACTGCCATAGAACATAACAATGCACCCCAGTAGATTATTGCAGTAGAAGCTCACAGGAATAAAACAATAGATACCATTGTCTGAGAATACATGACTGACTTAATCATGTTGAGTGAACAAGCCATAAAGATGGTCCACCTAAACATATGGTGAATGTAAGTTCAGGGCAAATTCAGTTTGGGATCACACCGGCCCTGCATGACTCCAGCTCTTTTGTAGCAGCACCTGGAGTACCCAAAAATGCTCATGCAGCTTCCTTTAACAAGGATAACTGCATTGCCAGTGGTGCTGCCTGTCCGGGTACACGTTTTGTGCATAACTTTGCTTGTTAAATAGCATGAGCAAGATCTGAACAGAACAGTAATAGCAACAATGAGAATGGAATCTCACACTATTATAGTAAATCAATACTTGAGTCAATCACTAGAGTTATGGCAATGGGCTGAATTTTGGGCTTGTGGTGGTATGATGATTCACTTCCTAATGAGAGGGTTGGAGTACAGATCTACTGATTTTATCCCAGTCCTGTGTATGGTGCCATGTCATATGGCACCTTCTTGCAAAGAGTAGAGGTATATGCACTAATTTGTTCTCCTGTATTAAGAACTTCAACCATTTGGACTTTCTTGCTAGGCCAAGACTTGTCCTTCTACAGTCATTTGGCCATGAGGTTGGTGGTGGTGATGTGGATTGTGTGGCTGCAATAAGCTGATGTTTTGACCTTTCTGATATAACAGGCTCTCTTTTAAGGGCAGAGTACGAAGGAGGAAGAGTATCACGGGTAACCTTCATCCTGCTTGTCATCATGACAATTATTCTCAGATTCAACAATGAGTGTGGGTGGTGGTGTAGAGGAAAACCAAGTCTCATATGATGTGCTCCATCACTGTGTTGTTTCCCTGGGCTTATCAGTAGGGCTTATGTGTAACTCATCTCTCCTTCTGCCCAAGAGACATTGGGGTGACCCACCTGCTCCAATTTCTATACCTCGGTATGTTCTACGTTATCTTGTATACCAGAGTGATATGTGGCTGAAGGTACTGCTGCAGATTGTAAAATTGCTAACTTCATGTTATTGCTAACTTCATCCCAGATACACACAGCAACTGCTGTGGCTGATTCAAAAAATAATCTAGCTACATACCCACTCCCTTATTGCTACTATTAGGGCTTTGGACATGTGGGTAATTATGGCACTTAAAGTTCATATCAACAAGTAGATGGCATGCGTGTTGCACACTCAGATAAAGCCACTGAATGTAATTACTCACTCCCTATACAGAACTGTAAGACTATTTCTTTGAAGCTAGTAGTTTCTCTGTTTTGTCCCAATAATATGGTGTACTGAGGGACAGCCACGGAATATAAATGCCTTCTGTCATCAAATAAATCGAGTACTTGTTCCTCACAATAAGACTTGTCTCTGGTTCATCACAGTACAATGTTTCCCTGAGTTGCAGCCACTGAACACAACATTTTCCATCCACCAAAGAATTCTCTGACTTTTTCTTCACAACTATAACGTTCACTTGTGACAAAAGGTGAATTACTGTTGCACAACCACTGTAAACATCTCCTGTCTCCAAAGAATTGTGAGACTTTTGATCGGCAAATAGTATTTTAGCATAAAACAGAAAGACAGAACACTCAGTTACATCCACTGAACATAATCTCCTCACATCTCCAAAGGACGCTAAGATAATTTTTTTGGATGATGTATTTTCTTTCAATCAAAAAAGATATATGCACAAAGTTACAGATACAGAAGAGAATCTACACCATCAACCAAAGAATTCTGTAACGTTTTCTCTGAAACTAATATGTTGTCTCATTCGACACAAATTGATGGAACAATGAGTCACTAAAATAATCTCCCCCTCCTTGAAATTTTTCTTGGACATTTTCTTCATCAATAGTATTTTCTCATGTCACAAAAAGATGGTGCACAGAGTTTCATTCACTGAACACAATCTCCTCAATTACTAAACAATTCTAGCTCTTTTTGCCACACAAACATGTCCCAGTTTCACTGCGCCAAATATAGCAAGATAGAAATCGGGAGTCCAAGTGAATTGTATGAAAGAACAGCCTTTAAAGTCCAAGGTTTAGTACAAGCAACAGCCTTTGCTGGACTTTAAAGGCTGTTCTTTCATGCAAATCACTTGGACTCACGATTTTTATTTTGCTATACTTGGCGCAGTGAAACTGGGACTTGTTTCTGTTGCATTTGTACTTCCCTCAGTGGAATCATACTGGCAGTATATCCACACTACCCAGATACCTGCAGCCTTGACGCTCTTTGTCTAATTTATACTTACAAGCGCTGTAGATTGTGACTTTTTCTGCCAATGTGTTCTTTCCTAAGTCTTTTTGCCACAAATTGTATCTCTCTCTCCACAGTAAAATGGCCCACCCAGTTTAGCCACTGTATATAATCTAGATCTGTTCCAAAGTATTCTAATACGTTTTCTTTCACATCAGTATTTTGCCTCATCATGTAAATATGGTACACAGAGTTACAGCAACTGACTATATTTTCAAATAGTATTTTCTCACGTTCATCACAAAAAGATTTCCCACCTTCTCTGGTCACAGACATATGGCACATTTAGTCATGGACAATAAAGAGAATCTCTTCCTGCCTCTAAAGAATACTAAGGGCCTCATTACGAGGTGGGTGGAATGGGTTTAACGGCGCTGGTAACAGTGCCGGTAACGAGCCCATTATTAGCTCCATCTCCATTCCCATTGAGCCCTATGGGGGCTCGAATGGGAATGGGGATGGGTTTTCTGAATGAGGAATAACCAGGTCCTCCAAAGTTGGAATGACCCGGTAATTCCTCATTCAAGGAACCCGGACCCAAGTTTGGAGGCAGCCATGGCGTTAATAGCACCATGGCTACCTCCAAACTCGTAATGAGGCCCAAAGTCTATTTCGCTGCAAATATTATCTTGTCTTCCCACAAAATAAGGGCATATTATTTTACAGAAACTGGATGCAATCTCCTATGGCCACCAAAGAAGTATAAGATCTTTTCATCCCAACTAGTACAGTGTCTTGTCTCATAATGAGTTACAGCCACTGAATATGCATTCCTTCTGTCACCAGACAATACAATTCTACGGTTTGCTCTCCAAACCTAGTATTTTATCTCATTTGTCACAAAAAGGTGGTGCTCTGAATACAGGGCATTGATTATAGTCCTCTTTATCCTCAAAATAATAGTTGATCTTTTATGCATGTCTAGTAGTTACTTTCTCTCGTGAGAAATACCTGAAACACTGAGTTATAGTCACTGAATATAATCTGCTTGTGCCTTTAGAAGAAGTCTAAGATTGTTTTGTATGCAACCACTATTATCTTTGTTTGTCACAAAAATATATTGCTCTGCATAATAGCCACTGAATATAATCTTCTCCTTCCTCCAAAGAATTCTAAGAATGTTTATTCATGTCAAGTACTGTATCTCATCAAAGAGTCCGGGAGGATACTTCAGGGGCAACGCAATTCTTTTGAAAGCAAAACAACGCATAGCAACACAGGTTCGAATCCCAGTCTCACGCTTAAAAACTGGTCTCCGGTATTATAAAAGAACAATTATAATAATAATAATAAATATATGGCACACTAAATTAAAGCAGCTGGAAATAATCTCATCATTCCTCCAAATAATTCTAAATTGCTTTCCCTGCAAACAGTAGTGTGTGGTGCCAAACAAGGATAACAGTCACTGAATGTAATCTCCTCCTGCTTCCTAATATTTTTCAAACATTTTTCACAAGTATTTTGTTTTCTCATGTAAAGTTGTCACTCTCAGTTACAGCTACTGAATGTTTCCCTCCAGCATCCAAAGAATTGCATGTCTTTATCTTTGCAACTAATATTTTCTCGTGTTTGTTACGAAAATATGCTACACTGAGTAGCAGTCAATTGATATGATCTTCTCCTTCCACTTAAGAAGCCCAATATGTTTTCTCTGCACTTAATATTTTCTTTTGTTCATAACAAATATATGGTACACTGAGATACAGGCACTGAATATAATCACCTCCTACCTTCAAAGAATAGTATGACTTTTTCTTCGCAAATAGTGTTTTATCTTTTTTGTCACAAAGATAGTACAACGAGACTCTGAGTTAAGGCACTGAATGTGATCTCCACCTGCCCCCAAAGAATTCTAAGACATTTTATTTTATCCTTTGCACCTTTAAAAGATTGCTCAGAGAGCTACAGACACTAAATATAATCTCCTGCTGCTTACAAACAATTTTACAAACTTTTAATTTGCAAAAAGTACTTTCTTGCACCACAAAAACTTGTCACATTTGGTATTAGAGACTGAACTAACACCTACTCTCTCAACTTCAAGCAGCCCCATTCCTCTGCCTCAGCCTACAAGACCGATACAGAAATCAAACAATCATGCCCTGTGTATAGTATTTTTGCATGAAACTCCATGCCCAACACTGTAAACAGTCTGGCAAATATTGGTTCACTCGAAAACACTCGGGGCCTCATTACAAGTGAGGCGGAACGGGTTAACGGGACCCGCTAAAGGAGGCAGACCCGTTAAACCCGTTCCGCCTCATTACAAGCTCCCCTCGCGGGACCCGGTAAGTAAAGCCTGGTCAAACCAGGCATGCTTACCGGGTCCCGCGAGGGGAAGAGGGAGCAAACAACGGGCCGCTCGTAATCGGCCCGTTGTTTGCTCCCTCCCCCATTCCCACTTCAGCCCTATAGGGGCTGAAATGGGGATGGGGAAGGTCCAGGCACAGGTTCCTGGAGGGAGTAATTACCGGGCCCTCCGAACTTGGAATGGCTCGGCAATTCCCCATTCTGGGAACCCAGACCCGATTCTGGTGGCAGCCATGTCGCCAATAGCAGCATGGCTACCGCCAAAATCGTAATGAGGCCCTCAATGTCCAGATTGTTTGTAATATGACTGAATGTATTTGCAAAGGCTCAATGAGAGTGCAGGAGCCTCAAGCCCAACTTTTATCAAGGGAACACTCAAGCAGCAGCCCCATGTCCCCTTTCATTCTTTGCCATTTCCTTACTGAAGACCCTTTCTTGGGACTAATGATCTATACAATTGACCCATAGACGGCGTTACATACTGATAGCTGAAAAACACAACCCAAGTTGGTTAGAAAATGTACCTTTGAATTCAAGTACATGATTGTCTCAGGAGGATAGTTCAGGGGCAAATGCGCTCACCTTGGAAGCAAGATGACGGGGGCCAACACAGGTTCGATCCCCGGGTCCGCGCTTGGAAACCTCTGGGTATTAAGCGTGTTAAAAATAACCAATTATAGGTATTGATGAATGTCAATCTCCATATCATGCATGTATACATGCTTCCAATTATGTCTGGACCTTTGGAAAACCCCTAGACACAGATGTTTTAGTTCAGTTTAGCTGAATACATAAACTAATAATCCTCCACAAACCGTAAATCTTGAGAACTTGCAATGAGATATGTTAATCGAATGTGGAAATAAGGATCTGTTATATCCATTGACAACATGAAATCTTCCAGCATCACAATTTCCATAATTATCTCCAACATTTCCATCCCAGTTTACGATTTCTGATAAATGTGTCAGTCTTTATAAAAGTCCTGAACTACCCTCAAATGTCCCCATGGTTTCTGGACCAGTGGTAAGTTGGAATATATACCCTGCTTCAGTTCTTCTTCTAGTTTAAGCAAATGTTACCCTTTATTTTACTAATGCTGCCAGTGGCTCTCTGTGACTGGATGCTACCCAAACAGCAAGGAATCCACCAGTCATAAACAAGGTGAGTCCACATACTGATACAATTCTTAACTTAACCACTAATGTAGAGTTCCGACTCTGCTATTTGACCAGCAGCATAGACAAGGGGACGACTGTTTGTTTTTGGGTGGACAACACTGAAGGCTTACCTCCAGCCCTACTAATCCAAAGTTTAACATGTCCCCTAAACTGTGGTTTTAATGACCTAGAAAATGCAGGCCTGACTTTAGGGAGTCCATAAGAGGGCAAAGAAGTTGAAAGATAAGGCTTTATTTTCTAGAGGGGCATACCTTCCTAATGTTTGTAAGTCTTTTTTACTTTGTCATCTCAATGTCAAAAAGTATGCATCCCAGATAAGCTAAACAAGCCTCGTCCCATGGAGGGTTTGGACTGATAGTGTAGCCCTTTTAACCCATCAACTACAAAGCAAGAAATAAGCTCAGCACTTCTCTTATTACAGTTTAATATACCAGATTGTTTATTTGCTTGCCCAATAGCATAGAGACTGGAAGTCATTTCAAGACAATCTGAGCTACATGTGCACCACAATGTCTAACTTGAATGTAAATATGCACAATAGTTAATGTTCCCTCTAACAGTATGTCCACCTATTCAATTGGGGGGGGGGAATCATTTCATGCAACTAAAAGCTTTCCTGGAAAATTCATCAGTTGCATATTCACATAAACCACATTTGAGAACTCTGAGGAAATTGTTTTAAACAATATATCTGTGATAGGATGTGTCCACTCTGTTAACAGAAGATATTTCAATGTAGAACGAAAGGAAAGAGAAGAGGCAGACAATTTTTGATCATTCCTGATCAACTCCTCCCCCACCTCCACATCAGGAGTAAACTGAGCAAATTCCAAACTTCAGGCACATGTATTTTCCCAGGAATACCTCTGAAACCACAAGATCCCACAACTTTGGAGAAGAAAATGTCAAGACTAATTTACAAGGAACAAATTCCCTTTCAACAGAGGAAATGGCACTGGCATTTAGTACAACAGGACTGGTCAAGATGTTATGTAAAAGTCTTTAAAAGTGGAGGATGCTACTGTGCTTTATAATTGGCACATTTTCAGGATTCATCCATGAAGAATAATCAGTGCAAGGGAGAAGAACAAATCCACTTACCTCCATTGCATATGCAGCCTGAACATATAGCCTTCTCAGATGTGCAATGGTCACCATGACAACACATAGTTTTGAGGCCATCTGATAGTCAGATTCCAATTGTCACTATAAAATCGTAAGCAATATTAATGTACACCTGGTGGCAGGAGTACTCCATAGCCCCAAATTCCTCTTCCTCCCAAGTCCCTTCAAGTGTCATCCTGGTGACATCAGAGAACTACAGGCTACGGTGGAGAAGACTCTGCTTGCCTTCGATCCCACTGATGGAACTAGGAAACTTTAAGTAACTCTACTCTGCCAGCAGCTCTGAGAAACCTGAAGGTGTCTCCCTGACTAGTCCCCGGGGACCTTTGATCCAGGTGGCCAGGACACGGCCATCACTATTGGATCCAGTTCCTGGAGGGTGGACCACTGAGGGACGAACACCTGGATGGGGGATCCATGGGGATTGGGAGTGAAAGTGGGACACCGACAGGTGAGATGCCTTATCCCCCTTCTTATAAGACCTTTTCCCCATCCTACCACGCAGGATACTCAGACACTCTACCCCCCCCTTTTCTGACACTTTCTTACACCACGAAAGACAACGAACTAACACCAGAGACGTTTAACTGACATCTCCCAACACAAGAGTCAGGTAAAGTCAGGCAATTGACCAGAATCACACACACCTGATGGCCCTTTACCTTCGCCACAGGGATGTACAAAAAGTGTGCACAAAAGCACACTACAAGCAAGCAGACCGCACAACGAGACATCTATCCAAGTATGGCAGTTCAAGAGGTGGAGAAAGGCGGCAAGAACCGAAGGGGTGACAAGGAGAGAAGTGACCTTGACCTTGCCCTTTCCGACCCAGACCTGCGAAGCCTCCACCAAAAGGAATCGTAAGACCGCGAACAATAGAAAACGTGTGTTGCAGCAGATGTCAAGGGTACACAGAGCCCTCCTACACTGATAATCTGAACAGGGAGAGACAGTTGGTACCATGGTACCGGCCTTGACTCGATAGACAAGAAAAGCCAAGCAGTTCATCACATCTGGTGAGTCAAGGGGAGAGCTGATAAGAAAACGAAATGTGTTGAATGAAGGTCGCAAATGGCAAATTAAGGGATGTTCAAGGGAAAACCAGACGCAGAGGGATCAGCACACGTGGATTCTTACATAAGAGACTCTGGTAGATCTCCCTTTTTTAAAAACTGCTGATACGAGAAGGCTGCAGGAGAGCCGCAAGGAAAAATGTAAAAGTGGTCATACAAAATCCTCTGTATAGTCTAACATTTTTGACTGACAAACCATTGAAAATCTTAGGGAGACGAATCCTGAAAAGTGAGAAAGCAAAGGGAACATTGTGTTGACACGAGAGAACCCGACAGTGGGAGGTGCACAGAATATGAGAAGGATCTGAAAGTGCAAATTAGTCCAGGATGAAATAAGCTGGGTGCAGATTCAGAAAAATGCATGATGCTTTGAAAATGTGAATTTAAACGTGCATGCTGGATCTGCACTAGGTGAGAAACTAAAAGAAATGTGAAGATCTGTTCTACTAAAAACATGGCATTGTTTTAGAGCAGGAAGCACAAGAGAGCTGTATCTTTTTGCTCTTCAGCAATGAAATCATGTGCCAGTTCAGTGGAATGATCTGCTCAAGGGGAGGTGTTTTGCTTGACTGAAAGGGGGTGGGTTAAAATGGTTTTTGAGAGAGAGCAGGGGGCAGTTCCTCTACAGGTGCTGGGAGACAAGGGAGCAGAGTCCTTGCTGGGCAGGGGGTTTTCAGTGCCAGCAAGCTGATTGATGCTGAAGCTGTCTCCTGGGCTAACAATCCTTATAAAAGCTGCCGTCTCAAAAAAGCTGTGTCCCTTTGCAAAGCAGGCAGAAAAGCTGGGGAAGATTTCCCTGTCAAATTGAGTCGTAAATACTGCCAACAAATCTAGGTAAATATGATGTTAAGTGAGGGGCTGGTGATGTGAATGATAACAGGTAGGTTATGTTAAATAGTTCATTTCACTGTAGGTGCCGTATTAGGGATCCTATTTGTAATGTGCATGTAATACTGCATTTATATTTCTTAAAGTCTTACTGTGTTTTTAAAGTGTATTTCTCTTGCCAAGTTCCACAATGCCAAGGACATTTGGCAGGGCTTCGCACAGATAAAGTGCTGAAAGCTATCACAAGAAGATATTTACTTGCACTATGAAGTACAATGTGGGCAGAAGTTTACATATCTCTATTTTACGATTAAATATAACAGATTCAAAAGTAGGTCAGTCTCATGATATTTATTCCGCATTCAGTCCCTTTTATTTGACATGCATAAGGAGACAGAGGTGTGGTAAGAAATATCTCAAAGTAAAGTAGCCGCTGTAAGCTGTTTATCTAAGGAGAAGGAATGAATGTGCAGTATTTCAATTGCATGCTTTACAATTGTTGAAACTCAGACAAAAGGGCGTAGTGTGGTATTGTACATAAGGTACCACAGGAGGGAATGAGCCATCTATCCAGAGTGTATCAAGTCCAGTATTTTGTGTGTTGTTAGTGACCCTGGTAAAAAATAATTATCAGGCAGTATTCTGAAATCAGTCTCATCACTACAAAAATACCCCAACAGGTTACCACAATATGTTGTCAAGGATTATAAACTACCACCAAACACCAACATAAAAAATCTACCACAAAGTAATAGACATAACCACCAGATATATATCCAACAGACCCAGGGGTGAAGTCATCACCCAATGTATATTGGAAAGGAATGTTTTGTTTGTTATTTTTGAACACATCCGGTCCTCAGAGGCTAGAGAGTTTTTGTAGAATAGAAACTTAACCACCAAAGGTCCTAATACCTGAGAATTTAACTGTTATCTCATGCTGGGAAATCTCAAGAGTGTGCTATGCTCCAGAGTCCTGCCTTGTCCTGTTCTCAAAACATGGGGAAGGTAACCCCCCAGCTATCACATCCTGATTTATCATTTGTCAATACTTCTTTCTTTCTTATGAACACTATCCCACACTCTGTATTTAGTTGTAATGATTGGCAATAGGTTTGTTAGTATAAGTCCTTTTATTTGACAAGACGACACTAGGACTGCCTTATTATTATTTGATGGTCGTAGCTTGCTCCCATCTCAGATTTAGGTTTAGATTAGGCATTTATCTGATCTACCGCTTCAGTTAAATAAACACCCTGGAACTGTGATCACTTTTGTCTGTTTTTACTGTTGCCACAATGAGTTCCTTATATATGGTGTCAGTAGTGGGTTGTGACTAAATTGAAACTAATTGGGTTACCATACAATTTCTAAAACTTAGTCTTAGAGCTTCTAACCTTTCCATCACCATCAAGGAATCAGTAGGGTTTGATGTCTGTAGCAGTAGGGAAACTATTATTCCCCTGGGGAAAAGAAGAATGATTCCTCCACACTTAGTTTTGAAACCCCCCTCATGAGTGGCACATAAGATTGGCCCTGAAATCTGGACTAGCATGGAAGTTCAGGATTGATGTCTTAGCAGGTGTTATTGATCCCAACTTCTGGGAGATCTAAAGGTTCTCTTACAGATTCATGGTGAGATCCCCTTTGAGGTACGTCGAGATCAAACTGCCCAGGGAATTTTGGAACAAGCTATATTTCCTCAGTTTAAAGAAGGTGAACCAGATAAAACAGAAATAAGTAATTTAGGCTTTGGGGAAGCTGATAAATCTCTTAACATCAAAGAAAGGAAGGGAGAAGAGCCTACCATATTTCCCAAACAAGCCTCCGCCCAGTGAAATGTTCCAGCTCTTGCTGAAGCTTTTCTACAAGCAATTGGGAAGGAGAAGGCTTAGAGAAGGGAAGTCCCATTGCCTTCTTAAAACAAGGATTGCTTTATAGAAGAGAGACATCTACGGAAGGTTTAGTAAAAACACAATTGGTAATACCCAAGAGGCACCGAAAGGTTGTGCTAGAGATCGCGCCGTCCCATCTTACTGGAGGGCATTTAGGAAAATCGTGAACCGAGGCATATATTAGTGAGAAATGTTACTGGCCCAGTATCCACGCCGATATAAAGACCTTCATCCAGACATGCGACATGCGAAATATGTCAAAAGACCAGCACGCACATCCCATTACCACCCCCTCTGAACCTGTTGTCAATCATAGACGTCCCCTTTTAAAGAAACGGTATGGACATAATTAGACCTCTAGAGACATACAGACTAGGCAATAAATATGTCCTTGTGATCGTGGATTATGCAGCCCGATATGCCAAGGCATCCCCAATGCGGAATAATACTACACAGCAGATCCTTAAACACCATCCACTGTATTTCTCCAGAGTAGGCTTTCCCAAGGAAATATTAACAGACCAGGGTTCAAATTTTATGGGTAGGCTTATGGCCAAAGTCAAAGAGCTACTTCACATTACTATCATACGACCTTCTGTGTACCATCCCTAAACCAATGGCTTGATGGGAAGAGTCAAAAAAACCCTGAAGTTAATTTTATGAAAATTGGTAGAAAAGGGCAGGAAAGACTTGGACCGAATGATCCCGTGGGCACTATTTGCTGTAAGGAATACCCCTCAGGCTTTTACAGGTTTCTCTCCTTTTTACTACTCTATTGTAGAGAGGCCAGAAATGTGCTAGACATGCTCTGGGAAACATGGGAAGAATGAGAGGAGAACCCGCATTCCCATCCCGCAGACTGCCACTAAAGTGTCAGAACATATTCGAAACTTAGTTTGTACTCATATGGAAAAGGCCCAGAGCCAACACAAATCCACTTATGACAAAAAAGTGAATTTAATGTAATTTTCAATATGACAAAAAGTACTGGCTCTCTTACCCACCTAAGAAAACAAACTTGTCTCCAAGTGGCACGACTTTATGAGATAGTAGAATGAACAAGAACCTGTACTTATGAAGTAGCCCAAATGGACAGAAAACAGAAGGTCCATTTGTATCACATAAATCTCTTGAAAGAGTGGAAGGAGAGCCTGTCAGCCACCCATGCCAAAGTACTGGCTGTCTGGTTCCCGAAGAGATAGATAACTTTGACTTAATTCCTCCCTAGTTATCTATCCAACAATAAGAAGGTCTAAAAGATGTAGTAATCTCATTTCCTAATTTGTTCTCAGAAAAACCAGAAAGAGTAAAATGCACACAACACTATATTAGAACACCTTAAGTGGTTAATTTAAAACCATATAGACTCCCAGAAACCAATATTATCAAGCCTTCTTCAAGTCCATGGTCCTCTCCAATCATGTTGGTCACTAAACCTGACAATTCCTGGAGATTCTGCATAGTCTTGTGTCAAGTTAATGCCATTTCGGACTTCGATGCTTATCCCATGCCACGCATCGATGACCTAATTGATCAACTTGGAGCATGCACCTTTCTATCCACCCTAGATTTAACCAAAGGGCAGTGGTCGAAGTGTACCAAAAGAAGTAGTGGAATTATGTTCTCTGCTGGCCTGCACTGCTCCCCACAAACCCCCTTGTCACGCCCCCTCCCATGCACAATACAAACCCCAAAACACATGCACCAGCTCTTTAAGGGAAGATCGAGTGCAGTGCACTGAAAGTGCAACTTTCAACTGCTTCCTACACTTTTATTTTAAAACGAAACCATTCTGGTACAGTTTCTTTTAAAATAAAAGTATAGGAACAATAAAACATAATTAAAAGAAGTAGAGGAGCACTGCTTCTGACCACTCCCACCCAATTCGACCGCTGCAAAAGTGTACTGGCAAGTTCTTGTATATGGGCCACATAAGGAACATACGGGGCCTCATTACAAGTTATGCCGGTAGCCATGCCGCTATTGGCGGCATGGCTGCCGGCATAACCGCATCCGTGTCCGTGTCCTCGGAATGAGGACTTACCGGGCCATTCCGAGTTCGGGTGGCCCGGTAATTCCTCACTCGAGGACACGGACACACTTCATCCCCATTCCCATTTCAGCCCCCATAGGGCTGAATGGGAATGGGGAGGGAGCTAATAACGGGCCCGTTAATTACGGGCCCGTTATTAGCTCCCTGGTCCCCTCGCGGGACCCGGCAAGTACGCCTGGTTTTCCCAGGCGTGCTTAACGTGTCCCGCGAGGGGACCTCGTAATCGGGCGGAACAGGGTTAACGGCTCCGGCACCCTTTACGGCGCCGTTAACCCTGTTCCGCCAGGGTCGTAATGAGGCCCACTGTGTTTTCAATGCAATTAATACTGTTCCTCTTCAAAGTCCTTCCCTTTTGGCTTACACAGCACGACAGCCTCTTTCCAATGCCTCATGGTTCAAATCCTACAACCCTATTCCAATTTCTGTGGAGCTTATATTGATGATATAGTCATTTATAGTAAGACTCTGGAGGACCATCTCTTCCATTTTGAAACTATCATGAACGTCCTTAGAAAAGCTGGCCTAACTGCTTATCCAGCGAACTGCAGATTGGCCCAGTCAGCCGTAAAATACCTTTTGCTTCTTCATAGGGAATGAGAATGTACAACCCCAAAGTGAGAAGGTGAAAGCCTTCTTAGATACACCAACGCCAAGACCAAAATAGATCTTAGAGCTTTTCTAAGGTTAATAGGATAGTACCGTAGGTTTATCCTCAACTTTTTGGACCATCTGTCAGACTGGCTGACAGATAAACTTAAGAATGCCAATCCCCAGAAAATTCATTGGAATGACGAGGATGAGATATGTTATAACACTTTGAAACAGACTCTATGCCAGAACCCAATTCTGAAGGTAGTCAAATTCTCTAAAGAGTTTGTATAACAGAAAGATGCCTCCCTTATAGGGTTAGGAGCCTTCCTGTCCCAGGTTTGCAATGGATTGGAACACCCCATATTATTCACTAGTTGCAAACTGTTCCCATGTGAAAAGAATTACTCTGTGTTTGAACTAGAGGCCATGGCCATGAAGTGGGCCATCATCCATCTTAGATACTACCAATTAGGATAAAAGGTCACACTTGTTACAGATCACTCATCCCTAGTTTGGATTAGCCAACGCAAAAACTCCAACCCTCAGGTCATGCAATGGTTTCTAGACCTATAACCCTATTGTTTTGCTGTGAAACACTGAAAAGGAAAAGACCAGGGAAATGTGGATTTTCTTTTGCCGGTACCCCTGTGAAACAAATGTGACTACATTGCATGGAGGAAGGGTATGTGAGAAACCTGAAGGTGTCTCCCTGACTAGTCCACAGGATCTGTCATCCAGATGGCCAGGACACGGCAATCGCTATTGGATCCAGTTCCTGGGGGTGGACCAGTGAGGGAGGATTACCTGGATGGGAGAGTCACCGCAAGTGGAAGTGGAACACCGATGGGTGAGACGCGGTATCACCCTTCTGACAACACCTTTTTGCATCCTACCATGTAGGATACTCTGACATTCTACTACTCTCCTTTTCCGACAGGAACACTTTCTTACACCACGAAAGACAACAGACTAAAACAAGAGCCGTTTACATGACATTTCCCAACATAAGGGTCAGGCAAAGTCAGGCAATTAACCAGAATCACAGACACTGGATGGCCCTTTCCCTTCACCATAGGGATAAAAGGTGGAACACAAGAGCACACTATGAGCAAGACAGACCGCACGACGAGACAGCTATCCAAGTACGGCAGTTCAAGAGGCAGAAAAAGGTGGCGAGAACCGAAGAGATGACAAGGAGAGAATTGATCTTGCTCTTTCCGATCCAGACTCGAGAAGCCTCCGAAAAAGGAATTGTAAGACAGCGAACAATATACAGCATGTGCTGCAGCAGATGTCAACGGTACACAGACCCCATCTACACTGGTAATCAGACAGGAGAGACGCTTGCTACCGTGGTACTGACCTTGACTCCAGAGACAAGAAAAGCCAAGTGGCTCATCACAGCTGGTGAGTCGAGGGGAGAGAAAATAAGAAACCGAACTGTGTTGAGCAAAGAACGAGGATCACAAATGGCAAATTAAGGGACGTTCCAAGAACTGTTAACATTAAGGGAAAACCAGCTGGAGAGGGGTCCATCACCATGTGGGTGCTTGCACAAGAGACCCTGCTGAAACTACCAATACCAGAAGGCCATAGGAGATCCACAAGGTAAAAGGTCAAAGTGGTCATACAGGGGTGTAGCAAAATCCTCTTTACAGTCGAAAGTCTTTGACTGACAAACCATTTGAAAGCTAAGGGAGATGAATCCCGAAAAGTGAGAAAGCAAAATGAACATTGTGTTGATACAAGTGAACCTGACAGAGGGAGGTCCACATTGAATTGTTTGAAAAGACATTAAAACTTGTGAATGCAACAGTTGAAATCATTTGGAAAAAGCCATAGTGAACCCGACAGAGGGGAGCTAACATTCAAGTGGGGTCTGATCCCAGAATAGGAGGATCCAGGGGTGAAAAGCCATCACCCAATGACACGTGAATGCTGTAGTGAACCCGACGGAGGGAGGCAAACATATGAGAAGGGTCTGAGCCTGAAGAGAGAAGAAATCACCCAACGTACATTGGAAAGGAACTTTTTGTTTGTTATTTTTTAACACATCAGGTCCCCAGAGGCAAGAGACTTTTTGTAGAAAACGTAACCACCGAAGGTCTTAATACCTGAGAACGGAACTGCTGTCTCATGCTGAGAAAGTGCAAGAGTGTGCTGTGCTCAGGAGTCCCACCTTGTCCCATGCTCAAAACATGGGGAAGGGAGACCCCAGCTACCACATCTTGACTTATCATTTGTGAACACTTCTTTCTTTCTTATGAACACTATCCCACACTCTTTTTGTATTTAGTTGGAAGGTTCTGCAATGTTTTTTTTTAATATAGACCCTTTTATTTGACAAGACGCCACAAGGACTACCTTATTATTGTAGCTTGCTCCCATCTTAGATTTAGGTTTAGATTAGGTGTTTTTCCAACCTACATATACAGTTTAATAAACACCCTTGACTTGTGATCACTTGTGTCTGTCTTTACTGTTACCACCTTGAGTTCCTTACAGAGCACCCAGAAATATTCAGAGCATTAAAGCCCATAAAGACAATATGAATGGCTATGATATCTAAGGTATCTAGTAAGGTCAAGCAATGAAGTCTGAACTAAAGGATTAATACCATTTATAGGTCACTGATTTCAATATTGATTGGCCACTCTTCATTTACTGCACACTAAAGATTGCAGTCAGTGTAGGTGGTACATATTATTCAGCCTGGTGTTTTGCATGAAGCAGGTGGATAGCAAGAGGTTAACAATAGACACAAGTTCTCTATAAAAGCTGGAGTAACAATGACAGTTTGGAAGTATTCGGTACATCTTGTGACATGAATAACACATTAATTGGGACTGTTACAGATTCTTTGCAAAGGTGAGGTAAACATATTTGACTGTATATTTTTCACTATCAGTTAAGTCTCAATTGGTTCTAAAAATAAACAGAAGACATTGAACAGTTTTAATGGGTTCTGACACCTGCGCATTATGCTGTCACTCTGATATAAATGAATCATAGCTCTGTACTAGGTCAAACCATAACAACACGTTTAGAAGAAAATTATGCTTCGCCTGGCTTAAATCATGATTTGACAGAGAAAAACTCAAATTAGAGAAATAGATGGAATACATTATTATTATTATGCAGTTTACAGCAGCACACAGAACTACAAGCATTGAATCTAATAAAAATGATGTTTTGAAGGATGTATTTTCGACGTATTGAACGTAATTGCTCTATTATAATGCAACACCTTTCTGAAAACCAAAAAATCATGGAATACGTTGTTCGGTGCTTTATTATTTTTAAATAGAGGCATCTGAAACGTGACAATTGTTATACAGCGAAGCATCCATTAGAATACAAGACGTATGCCTGCATGAACCTTTTCCACATGGATTGTGCGCAATCTCGACCCCGGAAGCCATGATGGTTTACTCTTCTTTGCTCATTTCTGATAAGGGAGTGACTAGGGTGGTGAGCGAATAAGAGAAGCCTGGCCATCGAAGTGTAGCTGAAACCAAAAACCTCTGTTATGATTTAGTATCAAAGCAGTTATTTCTTTTTTCCTCCAATACATGTATCTGGTAAAAATTGAGAGATAGCAATTACAGTCATCACTAGGTGGTTTATTTCTTTCTAGTAGTGAGTAAGCAGAAAAGACTCTTACACGTTTCTCGTATTTTGTCATTGTCCTACTTGATAAAGAAGTAATTTCGGATTTTCTCTGTCAGGATCTGATCTCGAGGGAATTCATGATGTTCACACCAAAGAGGTTAGGGGTTGAAGGTAAGTGCCCAACATTTTTTTTCAGGTTGAGTAACCATTGGCAGAGATGGGGGAGCGCAGTAGGGGTGACTATTGCCAGTGCCACCGCCTCCAACTGGTATGGCGCAGCTGGGTTCAGAGCACTGGTATTGTTGAAAAAAATGTGGGCTCCTTTAAATGGGGTGACAGCATCAGCATTCAAGGGTGCATGCTGGTGTCCATGGGTTGCTCAGCAGCTAAGATACGACACACGCCTATATCCTTACAGGTGCTCTGATTTTCTTTTTGTCTGGTCACTGCTGAAGCCTCGATCTATTAGCTGCTGCCATCCATAGAGAGATGACTACAGCAGTAGATGTGTATAGTTAATTGTGTTTGTATACATGCGTGTTAGAGTGTGATCTGTGTGTGTGTGTGTGTGTGTGTAAGAGTTTGAATGCATGTAATGCAATGTGTGTCTATTGGCCCACGTGTTAGAGTTTAAATGCATGTCTGAACACTTGAGTGCATGTGTGTATATGTATATGGATGTGTGAGTGTGAGGTCAAGCGTGATTGTGTGTGTGTATGTGCATGCACACTTGTGTATTTTTAGTGGAGTGATTTCATGAAGGTTACTTACAGGGACAATACTGGCGTCAGACACTGAATACATGATATCATCAATATATCGCAGCATCAAAAAAGTGATGTGACAATGCTGCCATTTACTGGTGATACAACTTAATGAAACTGATTATCAGTGGCAAATCTGGGATGTGTTATGGGTGGGAAATCAACATGATTACAGTGGGAATGCTGGCATTGCCCCCACCCCTCACGCACCCCTTTCTCCTTCCCACAAGTAACCAAAGCGGAAATACTTAAAACTATCCTTGCACTCAAACTCTCCAAATGCAGGGCCGACTCCTGCCCAGCTTGTATAGTCAAGCTCTGTGCCAATACCCTCACCCCTGTCGTCACCCAATTCTTCAATGCATCTTTTGCTTCTAGTTCCATACCAGCTAGTCTCAAGACTGCCTGGGTCACTCCCATCCTCAAGAAACCATTGCTCGATCCCTCCCTCCCCACCAACTACTGCCCTGTCACCACTGTGCCATTCCTCCTCAAGATCATAGACTGCATCGCCTATCTTCAAGTCAAATACTATGTAGAACACCATAACCTACTGGGCCCTAGACAATTGGATTTCCCCTCCCAAACATAGCACTGAATAGGCCTTACTTGACTTCAAAATTAAATTAGACACCATTCGAGACTCAGGCAATCTGGCTCTACTCCTACTGTTAGACCTCTGTGCAGCGTTTGACCTGGTGGACCATGATCTTCTCTACCAAAATCATGGCAGGCACTTCAATTTCTCTCCCTCAGCTTCTGCCTGGGTGAAATCATTTCACAGTGAAAGTACTTCTAGGCCCTCGATCGGAGATGCTGCTGCTGACCCCATTACTGTCCCACAAGGCTCCTGTCTTTCACCTACGCTCTGCAATACTTATACTAAACCCCTATTCCACACGCTTGACTCCCTTGGCATCAGCTACACCAACTTCATGGACAATACACACATTCTTATGCTCATAACATGAAGCCATCCTGTCGACGTGGCTGCGATAAACAGGTTTCACAGCATTATTCAATATTGGATGGCCACTCATAATTTATGCCTCAATGAAGACAAAACTGAGTAGTTACTTGTGGGCTCAAGATTCCACCCCAAAGGTCTTGGAGCTGCCTTTTCCTCCTTCCTTATTGATGGCACCCCTACCCCTGTCTCAAAACACATAAAAACATTAGGTGCTCAACTCGACACAGAACTCTCCATGTGCATTCACATCAACGATCTCGCCTCCTCCACAGTCTACACTGTCAAGCTCATTTTTCAGAGCAGAACATTCCTTTAAACAGAAAACTCCCTCACACTTTCTCGAGCCATCATCATCAGTAAACTGGGGTATACGGTAATAATATTATCCCCATATATATATGGCTGCCATATATAATGTCACCAAGCAAAGGTTTTGGCGACATTTTATATGGTGATCATATATATGGGGTCAAGGGGAGAAGGGGTTGTGGCGGTGTCCCCCTATCCCCTTAAAAAAAGGTTTTGGAGGTTGCTGGGGCTTCATTTTGTAGGAGTTGTAGCATGGCAATGTTTTTGAAGATGTGCCCATGCAGAGAGCATTTCAGTAATCCAGTTTAGGTTCAATGTGATAATGTCCCTGCAAAAAACGTTTTTGGGAACTCTTTTGCCAGGCTACACATTTGCGGCGACATTATCACATGGAACCTAAAATGGATTACTGCAATGCTCTCTGCATGGGCACATCTTCAAAAACATTGCCATCCTACAACTCCTACAAAATGAAGCCCTCTGTGCTTCTCTGGGTCTACGGTGATCAGATCACATCTCGGCCACCAGGCGCAAGGTACACTGGCTTCCCAACAAAGCATGCATTGAATAAGAAATGTGGACGTTCGCATACAGATGCATCTACCAAGAGGCCCCCCTCTATCTCAGCAGCGGTATTGACACAAAATGTCATGAGCGTCCTCTAAATGAATCCTCTTGCCCCCTGCCCCCCCTGATTCCATAGCAAAAGAGTGAAAGGCACAAGCTTCTTGGTCTCTTCCCCCTCACTCTGTAACTCGCTCCCTCCTAACATCAGAAATGAACGTGCGTACCTGACTTTCAGATAACTTGTTAAAACGTGGCTGTTTGAAGGACAAGAGCCCACCTACAACCAAGAGGTGGGTGCTCCATCTTACATGTGCCCAGAACTGAGAGGATGCTTATGTGGGAACTTTACCATCCACTGCCAAGCCCAAAGACATCTGGATCGAGTTATGTGCATATTTAACACTAAGCAATCCCAGGACAGTACATCGAACTAACTCACATGTGCCCCTGAACAGTCCATGGATCCTACCTGTATGTATAGTCCCGAAACATACCGGTAGTCTGTTTTGACTGGAAATGTGCCAATTCCTACCTGTTTCTCAGAGCCCACCCTCTGTTGATTATGCTGTATTATTATACTATGTTAACAAAATGTACGAATATATGTGTATCATGTGATGCCTTGCATTCCAAGCCTAAATAAAGAATACAAAAAAAACTGGGTTTTCAACAAATACGACTAAGCCATCCTAGCTACGTCTTACTGTTTGCTGCACTCATGTCCTCTCACACAAATGCTTTAACTGTACAAACGCTGTGATACGTACGGGTTTGGGCATTCCACAAATGTATACCATTAAAACATATAAAAATAAAATATATTATGTTCACAGCTTCAGGAGATGTATAGTGCCAATGCTGGTGTAGATTGTGGCTACAACTGCATGCAAATGATTTACAGTGACAATTCGGGCATATACTGGGGGTGCAGCCTCATGAAAGGGATATACATTTGCAATACTGGCATACATTGTGGGTGCAGCATCAATGGTTTACAGTTGGATTGCAGGATTATGCTCTGGGGGCAGCATCGTGAACATAATGTACAGTGGTAATGTTGCTAGAATATTATGGGCACAGCTTCATGAAAACTATTTACAATGGCAATGCTGCCACAGATTGTGCTGCACAGAAATCGTAAAAACGCATCAACTAGTTTTCTTTTTTTTTCACAAGTGGCACTAGAGCACCAATTTTAAATTGTATAGCATTTTACTCAAATTTCGAAAAAAACGTGTCTTAAAATGCACTATACAATTATTTTAAAATGTTCTCATGGGCTGTACTCTGCTTATCCTTTTATATTGCTTAGAGCTCCCTCACTATGCTTGATCACTGGGGCTAATTTGGGGTGATATTAATGACCCTTCACTGAAAACATTCCACTCCCACAACTGACTTTGAATCATTACAATACCAGTCCCCCCCCTCAGGAGCAATGCACCCCTGGTACTAAAAGTTCACCACTGTGAGTAACCGCACATGGCTGTTAATTGCAGTTCTTTTGTTTTCATCGCAGCACAGTTGTAAACAGGGACTGATCTTATTTGCTCTTCCAAAATGCAATTACCAGGGGCTGCAGAAGGAAAATATTCATAACTGTTTAAAAAAGAAAAGAAAATACCTGAGAAAGAGAAAGCCTGAGTCCTGTAGTCCGAACTGAAGTGGCTCTGAGATAAAAACTGCCAAGGGATGCACATTAAATGGCACACCGGTTACAGGCCATAGAGCAGATAGTACAATGTCTCCTCATTCCCACAAAAGAGTTTGGGAATGTGTGGGTGGTGGGGTCAGATTCTGTCAAATTGGAATTCCTGATAGGGTGCGTGGAGAGGACAAGGTGGTTTGTTTGCTCAGTTGTCTCTGCCTATGAGTGATACTGAAACAATTTTATAGTTGAAGTAAAATGAGCAAAAGAAGTATCAGAAAATAAAGGCGGGGCACGTGCAAACCTGTGTAAAGTTTCAACCCAATCTGTATGCAGTTTATGTACCTCTTAGAAGAAAGCAAGCATAACTTGGGGACCTGGAGTGACAAGATGTGTAAGAAACCTGTAGTGTTAGGTTTGTGGCAATAAAGTGAGCAAATATGGGAACTTGTTTAATGTATTATCCATAATTGCCCTTCCAATGCCTGTTCAACAGAAATGCATTAACACCTCATTGTCAATATTGATAAAAAGACATTACAGGGTGAGCAACAGAAAGAATAGAACTGCCAGAAGCAGATGTCTGCCAAGATAACCTCTGACAATGGCCCCCATTTCCAGTGGGAGAAACATTAGGGGAGGTCTGTGGCTTCCAAAGCACAGGAGTGATATGGGATTCTGGGGAGCAGCACCAACAAAAGAAGACGCCCATTTCGCCTGGGAAAAGCCATCGCTCCTCAGAATGACAGTCTCACTTTCCAGGGAGAGAGGGATCCCACCCGCCATACCCCAGGTGTCCCCTGTGGTGTGTCTGGTAGTATAGGAAAGACGCTGATCTCCTTTGTAAAGCTCCCAGGAACACATACCTGTTGCTAAAATCCACTCACAATAATGGCAGGAAAGCAACTGCTCTTAAGGACATAGCAGCCAGCATCATTGTGTCTGGTAGCCCCTGACTAATATATACTCCCCAGATTGATCTTCCCAGCCAAGCAACCTTGAGAACTCCTGATGGGAACCTTGTGGAAGCAGTGACACTGAGAGTGTTGTATTTGGATCCAGTTGATCTGGGTGGAGATCCAGAAAGATTCACAAATGGAGGCTTCTTCAACAATGATCTGGTTAGGTTGAATCTGGGTACATACATGTCTTAGTCACAGGCCAGATCTCATCAGCCTGCCAGGAGTAAACTCCTCCTGAGGAAATGGCTACAGGATGATCTTGTCAGAGGCCGGGAGATCCCACCACCAACCAGTTGTCTGAAGGACCTACAGGTGTGCCTGTTCTTGCATTAGAGGGACCTCTGATGATAGAGGAGACTGCTATATCCCAGGTATTGGACCCTCCTGAGACATGAGAGTTGCCTGGATAAGAAAGATATATTTAAGTCCCAAAGAAAGTGCATTTTCACGGCTCTTCAAAAGAAACATCAGGCCCAGTCAAAATAAAAAAAGAAAATGCCCCTGGGCACTTTCAGGTTTCTGTGTAAAATCACTATTTTACAGTATCCTAGTTGACCCCTATGGATGGGCTATCAACTGGGTATGCCACATAAACGGAGGGCTGTCCTTATGCAGCTGTCACATGACGACCCATTAGTGTGGGACCGCAATATCAAAAATGCAGGGGCTATGTTCCCTGCTTTTACTGGGTCATCAAGAGGTATATTTGGAGCATTGCTGTAGATGTTGTCCTACTTTACAGTTGTTTGATACCGGTGAGGTTGCCGGTAGTGGGATCATCTTTCATCAGGATAGACATAATTCAATCTGTCAACACCCTTACAATGACTGAGTGTATGTGTAATGTTTGTTCCTCTAGTGGCTTTAGGACAACACCACCAGAAAACACCAAGGAAATGCCCCTTAGGAGCATGGTTAATACTGTCATAGCTCATGCCCTTATTGGGATAATTACCTAGTTTTGTATTCCAAGAATGTATTTTCAGACCGCCTATCTAACCTTTTTCCTTCTTGCTTGAAGAAAATATGGGGTTTAATAAAATATTCTCAGTATTAAAATCTCATTGAGAGGCAGTACTTATCATATATGTATAGTTTGCAACACGTAAAATGATCACGTCAGGGAGGAATGCCACTGTAATTCTCAGAAACGGCCTCAAGAGGTAGGATATGGTTTATTTTGGGAAATATTAAAGTGTTGAAGAGTGGTTATATTTGTAATGTTTAATATAAAGTGGGAGTGTATTCAAATGGTAGGTGGCTAGGAGTGTGAAAGAGCTGACGTAGGAGGATGACAGAGCAGGCAGCCCACAGAGAGGTTGTACAAGGCTTGAGCTTGTAAGGTGAGAGCAAAGGTGCAAAAGGTATGGGGTCAACCATGTGATGAGGAACACCCCGTTGATGGATTTGTCGACTAGTATGCGTCTGGAATCAGTTTTTCTACAGGAAAACCCTAGCTGTGTAGCAATAGGGCACTGTACAATAAGGGAATACAGTAATAAGGTACAAAACAAGGATGCAATTAGAAGGATACTATATTAAGACCACACATGGAAGCACATGAAGAGAGGGTATACAGACATTTACTGGAAGTTATATCTTTTTGTGCGTGTGTTTAGTACTATATATATGTCAGTATATATATATATATATGTGTGTGTGTCTATTACATTACACACATATGTTCATTACATAAATAATTACGTACAATTTTACACAGCAACTCACCTACATCGCTCACACAAAGAGTGGCTTGCTATATGCCTAAAACAGAGCTGAGATCACAGTTTTCATTCTCCCTATTCATGCCCAAGTTCAGGAAAGATTATCTTGGGAAGGCGAGGGGGGGGTTTCAGTCCTGGGTGGATAGCTCAGAGGCAATGTGTTTGACTTGGAAGCATAAAAACGCATAGCAATACATGTTCAAATCCAGGTCTCCTGCTTAGAAATTGGTCTCAGGTCTTATACGCGTTATAAAAGAACAATTATAAGTATAAAAGTGTTGGTCACATAGTGATGATCTCTTTTCCTTCACTGTTCTCGATTAGCCTTTCATTTATTTCTCCTGTGCCTTTATGGCTTTGGGGCTTTGGGTGTAGTGTTTGTGCTTTATAATCCCCAAACATAACATAACATATATAGTTGAGGGAGAGTGAGGCAGACCCAGTGTTGATTTACTTGTTAGTGGATCAACAGTTGAGCTACAGTTGAAGCTATGTTCAACATGATATGGCCTTCTTATGTGCTCTCTTGTGTCCCTAGGTCTGCATCAGTGTTTTCCTCTGTTGTCTTCCTCTTCTATGAAGGAGAAAGCAAAGTGTGTTCCTTTTTAATTAACCCAAAAACCTAACAGTCCAAAGCCATTAATGAACTTCTCTACTATGTCCCTGCATTTGTTATACTAATCTTTAAGGCTTTAGAAAGCAACTCTACATTTCTAATTTTGTTTCCAGCGTTCCACTCTTCTGAATAAAGTATGGTATACCAATTTACAATAGATTTTTTCGTTGATGATAATTAGAGAAACTGTCAGTTAAACAAGAAGCACATATTTTACTGGGTGGTCCACTGAATACATAAATAGGTCTTCAGTTATGAAGCTATAATATTAACTAGCAGCCAGGGCTAACATAGTACAGCTCTCCACTAGACTCTCCCATACCTCCTTCAAGTGTTCAACTTTCTTACCCCCGTTGCAGAAACCCTCTGCTGAATCAAACTTCCAAGAAAACTATCACCACTTTCCTCTCCTTGCCCTTTATTCAAAGGTCCTTGAGGGAGTGTTCTTCTACCAAATCACTAAGTACCTTGAGGATAAAGGCCTTGGAAATCCACTTCAATCTGGCTTCCACAGTGAACACTTTAGCAAGACTACAATCATGCATGTCTCCATCTTTCTCTCTAATGCTCACCACTTCAAACTCTCTTCTATACTCATCTTTTTGGACCTCTATGCCTCTTTTCACGTTGTCGCCATTCCTCTCTGCTTCTAACTCTGCTCTTGCCTGGCTCGTCTACTACTTGGAAGGTTCATCCTTTAAAATCTCACGGAACTTTCAAACCTCTGGCCAAAACCCTCTCCCTGTCTGTGTCCTCAAGAATGAGTCTTGGGACCTCTGCTCTTCACTCTCTATACCTCTTCCCTAGGAAGACTTATCTCACCCTTTGGATTTCACTACTACCATTATGCTGATGACACTCATATATTTTTCTGCTCTCCTTCCTTCACCAAAGCCATCTCGGAACAGATCTATCACTTAATGGCTCTAGGCTGCCTCACGCTGAACTCTTTAAAAACAGAAGTCATCTTTTGCCCATCTTCCAATGCCATCTTTACCCTCTCCTCGCCCATCTCCTTCCCACCTGACCTTCTTGCTCCCTCACCCAAGGCTTGCAATCTTAGAGTCCTCTTTGATAGTGACCTCCGACTGCAACAATTTGTCACTACCACTGCCTAGGTTGTATTAATCTCCTCAACAATTTGAAAATGTCTCCTTTCCTTACTAACCACTCTACAAAAACTTTAATATCCACTCTTGTGTTCAGCAAACTGGACAGATCCATGTGATTACTGCAAATCCAAAATATGGAAGACGAACATTTTGAATTATTTTTCTTTTTTTTTTGCACATTTCAATGCAGTTATATGAGGGGCTGACCCCTCACAATCCCTTGCATATTCCCCTCACATAATTTATTACCCCAACCCACCCATGCATATATTTGTGTTGAAATGTGCAGTAATGGGGTGATATAAACTGGACTAATGTTTAAATCTACTATTTGGCCTTCCTCTCTACTCCTTTCTCCTTCTAAACAAAGTCCTCAACTTTGCTACCTGCACTCTCTGCAACCTACTTAGATTCCTCCCCACTTCAACGTACCAACAAACATGCTGGTTGGTTCTCCATGCACAACCACTCTCTTTTCAAGTTCCTTCTAGTAATCTACAAAGCTATCAATGGTCTTGCTCCTTAGTGCCTGTCTGATTGTATCTCAGTTTACTCAACATCTCATTCTCATGGTCCCATACCATCCCTGTGCCTCCTCTTGCTTACGTTCTTTCTCCCTACTCGCCCCATTCCACAGGAACCCATGGCCTATAACAATGAAAGCCATCCCAAATCTGGATCTCTTCAAAACTAGGCTTGAACTTCACTTACTTGCTAAAGAGGGAGCTCCCCCTGCCCTCTCCCACATTCTCCCTACATGATCTACCACTGCCTCCAGTGACACCTAATAATGTAATTAGTATTCCTCTTTAGTTTGAAGTCCTTGTCCCCTTATAATAATGCTAGCATTGTAAGTTACCTCTTTCCTTGTATGCATTTTGTTTCTGTTTGTTTTGTTTTTTCCTTGGTATATGTCCTATTATGTTAACACCATCATAACACACACTACCCGTTCTCATCTTTATGCTATTGTATAGGTGTTTCTATGTTGTTTCATCACTGGTAATTTAAAAGCCTGGCACTTAAACGTGTACATAAATATGAAAATGTTCATCAAATAATAATTATTTTTCTTTTAGGGGGGGTTAACCCCCAAACCGCCCCTCCCCATCTATGTTTACTTTTTCTCTTCCCCCAAACCCTTATCTGCCCATTTCCACCCACCCTAAACATTTCATTTAACATTTTTGTAATTATGTACAGGCTTAAATTCCTGGCGTTTAAATTACCAGAGAGGACATTGTACCGTATAGGCACCCTATGTGGTAATGCTTCTGACATCTATAAAGGTGTTTTTGTAAGTCATTTCTGTTCAAAATTGGCATCAATGTTCTTCAAATAAATACAAAAATTCAAAGTAAGAAGGCCCTAAAAAATGTGAAAAGGGGTGGGTGTCAATATGAAGATTTCAGGGGTGCTTGATGAAGAGCCATTGGAGTCCCACACTTGGACAACAAAGGGCACTAAGAGTACAGGTCTAGCAGTGAGTTGAATAAATACAATTAAAAAACAATTGAAAACACAGGCAGTCACGCCAAACAAGCAACACAACATGATGACTTTAATGATGTCTATTTAATATATAATTTTTTATGTAGTGTTATTTTTTTACTTTGGAGGAATAATGGCAATGTTGTGCACTGTAAGGATAATTGGCGTGTTACAGTACAGAGTACAGCACTACTGCACAAGTAGCACATTTTTTTTGCATTACCACCACAAGGGTGCGGTACATTGCTATATGGGTTACCAGATTAACAAGGAAAGACAGGCTATTCAGTCAAAAACGATTTTAACATATAAGATGCAAATCTATTTTTACAGTTAAAAGCACACGTGCTCATTTAAAAATGCACACTATTTTTCACCTGAAATGCCTATGGTGCGAGAGACACATTTGAAAATTAACAGCTAACCTATTAACCATTAACCTGACTAATAAAACCTTATTTAACATAACCCACTAATAAAATGTGTTCTCCACTGCAGAATAAGGCATACTCTGAAAACCATTTAAATGTGTGTGCAGATTTTTTTCTTCTCTTCTCTGCCTGATTCTCCGTGTTTTTGTGCACAGTAACTGCAGGAAGAAGGAAGTCAGATTTGCAACAATTGCAAATGTATAAGCGAAGCTATTGTTGAAGAGTAGGAGGATGAGAGATGATGGATTTCATTGGGACACGTCATACAGAGGGCTGAGAGGAAAGTTTTAGTGGGCAGTAACGGGGAAAATTCCAGGCAGACATTTTTCTGCACTACTGGGGAAAGGACCTGGCTGTGGGACTCCTGACGGAATGCAGATCCCTGAGTCCTGCTACAGTCAAGATTGTGCAGTCGAGATTGGGGAGAGCTGAAAGAAGGACCTTTCCACTGGCTGAGGCATTCCTATCTGCAAAAGCTGAGAATTCCAGGCAATGACCCCGGTTTGAGAAGGCAAGCGTTCCTTTTTGCTGGAGTTAATCCAAGGGAGCCACATTCACAAAGAGAACAGCCAAAGAGAACAACTAAAAAGATAAGGTAATGAGAAGTGTGGGAGCTGAGTGTGTACGGTAATATGCAGTCAGTGTAGGATTCCTGTGCGTGTCTTAATCAAGTGCTAATGTTGCAATTTGAGTTCTGTTCTCCGCCACTCTCTTTGCAGTGTGTCACAGACAATGCTTTGACTGTACCATTTTATTTCTGTAAAGAATGAGATCGTGTTTAAATACAACTTTTATAATACAGAAAAATATTTGAAAACAGACGGGTGATGTTTATTGTTTACCATTACAATGCTGATGATGTGGGGAGATTTTTAAACAGTGCAATGGTCATTTTAAGACAGATGTGTGCATGTCAGAATCAGTATGAATAATTGTGAGTGACTGTAGCATAGCTTGTTGGAGGTACATGAGCCAACGGGAAGAGAGACTCTCTGAACATAGCTCCCTACCGTATATAAGGTAGTGGAAATTACCACAAGACTACCATATATAGCTCTCTGTCATAAATAAGTCAGTGAGTTCGCCCATGGTGGCACACCAACACTATCACTGGAAAATGTGGTATTCCTAGAATGCAGGTCTGAGGTCTCTCTAGTGATCACACGAAAAATCTAAGCAAAGATAAGGGATTCTGGACATTGGGGCCACAAATAAAACAAGGGAATTATGCTCACCAAAATACCACCAACCACGTATACCAAATATGCAGGTCTGGGTGCTGAAATAATGCATGTCCATTGTATTATTCTTGCACATGGCCAAATCTGAATACAAAGAGTGATTATTGCTAAGTTATTTTTCGGCGGTAATAAAATACCGTCAGGCCCCAAATCTCCACAAAATACCCTACATATTTATGGTGCGTTGCAGGCCGGGAAAGTGATCATAGAGTACCTACTGGGCGTGGCAAGCGTGTCTCACACTGCCATTTGCACATTAAAGGGAACCCATTTTATAATAGCAGTGTGCCACTAAAAACGAATTTCAGAATGTCACAAAGGGAAACCACATTCTCAGATCTAGTGCAATATTTAGAGGCAAAGTTATTTGCACATGGGAATTGGTCTTCGAATAGCACGTTAGAATGGAGTAACCGCATTCAGGGTGAGGTGCAGAAAGAAAAACTAGACAGTATTTTTGCAGAAGGCAGCATAATTCAGGTCTGCCTTACAAGATTATTGAATGCAGCCGATAAAAGTGCAGAGAAAGACTGTTTAATACGGCTATGCGGCAAAATATGGTTTGTTTTAAACAAGTCCCTGCGAATGCAAGAGAATGATACTCAGCTAATTAACAGGTTAAAGACTGAATTAGAGGGGGCAAGTAAAAATCAGGAAATGTTGAGAGCAGAATTGGATGTATGCCAAAAAGACATGCAATTAAAATGCAGAGACTTTGATACTCAGTTATCCAAAAGCAAGAAACAATTTGAGGATAGTGAGCAAGAATTGGCACACTTAAAAGCCTTAGTGGATCACATTAGGCAGGATAAAGATGAGGTTGTTTCAGAAATGCAGATTTTACAAAAAGAACATTGTGAAAAAGAAGGTGATCTCCAGAGTGCAGAACAAGAAATGATTAAAATGATCCAAGAAAGAGACAAGAGAAATAAAGAGTTCAATGAATGCCAAATGCAAATGTGCGAAATGCAGGAGGTGATTAATAAAATGAGTGATGAAAATAATTATTTGCATGATGAAGCCAACAGACTCCTTAAAAAGTGTAAGGACTTAGAACAGCAAATGTGCATTCCCAGGTCCCAGGAGAGGCGGCAGGGTACCACATTCAATGGAGTGGAGGTGAATTCTAGCTCTGCCCAAAGAGCTAGTGCCCCAGTGACTGGGCCGGTGACTGAACTTGGTTGCAGCGCCCTTGGGGGATTTGATACTCCCATTGGGGCAGCCACCAATCTCATACACCTGAAAACAGGATTGAATCACAAAATAGTGCAATTCCATGCATTGCAACAAGTAGCCCCATAAAAATAATGAAATCCATTAAAGCCCTGATCAAACCATTTAAAAAGGGAGGTGAATGCTGCATTGAGGATCACTTAGAAGCGGTGCATGACATTTTTAAAGCACTCCAGATACCTAAGGAACAGTACAAACAATATTTTCATTTAACTTTAGATGCCCCGACGGCCAGCATCATAAGGGGATTAAATGAACAGCAGAATATGACATGGCTGGAGTTTGAAAAAGAAATTAGGCGTCATTTTTCTCCTTTTCAGTCATTGCAGGAGGCAAAGAAAGTCGCGTACACAATTACTGCTGGACCTAATACATCCCCTCGCCAATTTTTACAAGACTTAAAAAGAGCATTCTCTCGCTTTGATGTATCTTTTGACTCAAATTCCAATGAGTTTAAAACCGCATACTTCTATGGGCTACAGAAAGACATCATATCCCAATTGGTCCGTGAATTTGACCGTGACAAGTCCCTTGAATGGATTGTACATCAAAGCACAAAGCTATATGAGGTACTCTATTGTCAGGGTAGAGAAAATGATAAAATGAAAGATACCAGGCCTAAATCTAAAGAACCCTCAACCACAGTAATGGAAATCAGGTCAGCCAAAATGTCCCTTGAGTCTGCTCAAAGCCAAGGTAAAAATAATGTGACACCTGAACAAAGGGGTAATCAACAAAGATCGCCATTTCCTGTACCAATGTTCCAAACACATGATCCTAGTAATAGAGAGAGCTACATCAGCCCTAGATATTTAGGGGATAGACCCCGGGTAAGATATCGGCCTGATATGGCAGGTATGAACAATAACCAGAGACAAAATCAAGATCAAAGAAATGATGGTCCCTACCAGTCATTGGGGACACAGAGCAGATTTGATCCCAGCACCATGATATATGGTAATCAGGATAGGCCCCGATATGTGGATCGATTTACTGATAATGGAAATCAACATAGGGGCCAGTACCCACAATCTGAGAGACAGGACATGAGGCAAAACGTGAACTACAATCCACGCCAGTACAATGATTCCCCACCAGGGGACTATAATCAAAGGATGGGTGCAACCCGCTCCCCTCCACAAATGAATCAAGAGTTCAGAAACCATCCCAACCGACATCAATCACCTGAGAGGTATCAGAATAGATCCAATCAGGGGGAAAACAACCAATATCGACCTAGGCCACAGAAAGAGGATCCTAGAGAGATGGAAAGGTTCCAGTGCCTTGAGGCCCAAGTGAAAATGTTAGCTGAGCAAATAGGAAAGCTCTATACAGCGCAAAAACAACCTTCCAAAGAGGGGGCTGATGGCCATAGCAATGACCGGGGGGCTTCCGAAAAGTGACTAAGTACTCATGATAACTGCAGTGCCAAAATGACAGATTGCTCTGATATAATTTTGCATAACAACTCTGAGATGACTAATGGATTAAAAATGAAAGTACCAGTAAATGAAATTGTGATAGAAAGTGCAAATACTTCTAAAAAAGAGGTACGGTTTAACTTAGAGCTAAATAAAACAGTAAAGATTTGCACAAATGAAAAAGAAACATTAGGAATTCCAAAAGAACAAAGGGACAGATTTAAGAAAAATGACTCATGCATGGGGAATACCAGTGAACAGGGAGTAAGTGGGGATGCCATAGCTCTTTCCCTGGGCAAGCAAAACAATGACCAAACACAGACAGAAAAAGGAAATACTCACAAGGAGGGTACAAGTCAATCACCTGAAGAATTCTTTGAGCCACATATTTTTGAAGAGGCTGAAAGGGCTGGTATTACACTAAATGATCACAAATGCACAGAATTAAAAAATGACAAATTGCTGAATGATGTTGTTACACATGTTCAGTTGGAAGGTTGTAATGTGGTCTCTGATGTTACCCAGATGGATGGGCGAACAGTGGCCACACTCCAAAAAACCTCTGAACATGGAGAAATGAATAAAATATCTCGCACAGAAATGGGTAAAAAGGAGGGAAAAATGTCTTTTCATTTACCAATGTGCTTAGCCAAAAGTCAAAAAGACCTGAGAAAGGTGAGCCCTGAAATCAGTAAGAATTCACATTTCTTATGTGTATTAGAGGAAGTTGAGGACAGATATTATGCACCCATCACTGTAGAAGAAAAATGCCACACCTTCGCTATGATTGACACTGGCGCACAGGCCACAATTATGTCCAAGGAGCTGGTAAAGAGTATCAATGAAGGGAGGCCTCCACAGAGTCAGATTACAGTGAAGGCAAATCAAGGCCCAGTGCATAACTTTAATGGGGAGGAGGTGCCCATCATAGGTGTAACTGAGGTTGACATAAAAATAGGAAAGCACAGAATGAAACAAGAGGTATTGATCACATCTATTTGTGAAATTCCATTTCTGATGGGGACAGATTGCCTGAAAAGATTGTCTCCTCTCATAGATGGGGTGAATGGAGTGCTGTGGTCCTTAACCAAAAAACCATTGAGGCCTAAGAAACTAAAATCACAAAACAGCAATATAAAAGAATGTCACACCGTTGCCAAAACAAATGATGCTGTGGAGGTATATCTCCAGAATAGCTGCATACCTAGTGTCACTGTTATATTAATGTGTCAAGACAAAGATCAGAGCGACAATGAAAAACTACCTGTACAAATATACTTGGACCCAAGGAAAGATTGGCAGACTGCCATAGATGAGCACACATTACGTTTCTATTTAAAAGAGAAAACATGCAAACAGAATATTGCTCCTAAAACAGATTCAGAAAAACACATTACCACTCTGGCAGAAATACACATGGAAGATGAGCAACCATGGGTTCATGTTGGTATAAATGATTATCTTAAAACAATAAAAGCCACTTTAGCACTTGAACATGAAAGGAGTTTCATTAATGAGAAATTGTTGCAAAAAATTATGGAGAGGGAAGAAATCCCGAAATTTAGGATTAAAAACCAATATGTTTCTGGGTTGGACAGTCCAGACTTTGAAAACCGAATTGCAGGCAGATGCATGCTTAAAATTAGCATTGGGCAGAAAATAATTTACCATAATGTATGGATAGTGAGTGGAGCACAAAATGCATTTTACATGGGCAATGACATCATGCACAGAATGTGTATGGTGTTAGATTTCCTTAATCAAAAGATATGGTCACGCCTAGGTGGTCCGGCACCTGAATTTGAAGACAAAAGAAGGGCTTATCATTGTGCACAACTAGTTCCTTATGCAGTCGAATTACAAATGAGGAAAAATACTATTATTCCTGCATTTACAAAACAGTTTGCAATAACACTGAAATGCAAAAATGGACAGCAGATGAAAGGCTCTGATGCATTTGTATGCCTGAATGAATCCATAAAACAGCAAGGCCTGGATTATGAATACATTCCATTGGTAGACATTGGTGAGGGATCTGTAAAAATCATGGTAAATAATAAAGGTTGTCAGGATATTCATTTAGAGGAAAACTCCCCATTAGGAATGGCCATACAAAAATCACATTATACGGCAGATTTAAATAACATGGTGATTGGGAATATTCCTGAAAAATATGTAGATGCCAAGGGCGAGTTGCCAGAACACCTGGACTCTCAGCCCAAAGGAATATTTAAAATTCATTCTGTGTATCCTTATGATTCAAATGAGACAGTGTGCTGCCATCAAGAGGATTGCATAATATTTAATTTAAATGAAAATGAAACAGGAAATCAGCCCATTGAAGTGGAAGCTGATATGCCAAAATATTTAAAAGTGGCAGCTCTACAAAAAGACACAGCCACACAGTTAGAGGAAAGCGCTGAGATTCCTTTACCAGAAGAGTTTCCAGAATTTTCCAGAATGGTAGAAGAGCAGATCTCCTTAGCGGATGCATGTGACAGCGATGAGGATCGAAACAATCTGAGGGAAATATTTATGGAGTTTAAGGATGTATTTGCAAGAGATGCTTATGATTGTGGTTTAACTGATTTACATGTGGCCACACTACCAGAAGGTTGTAGCAGAAATCCAGTGTCTGTACGCCAGTATAGACTACCGCTGGCATGTTTAGAATCATTGGCAGAGATTATTAAAAATTTGGAATCACGGGGAATAATCAGGCCCATTCATAGCACATCCAATACGCCTATTTTAGGTGTGTTAAAGCCAAATGGTCAATGGCGGCTGTGTGCAGACTTAAGAGAGTTAAATAAAAGAGTACCAGTATCTAGATGGCCACTACCATTCATTGATCAGGGCCTAGCTCAGATACATGGTTCAAAGGTATTTACCACATTAGATCTCACCTCTGGATATTGGTGTGTGCCATTGGCAGAGGAGATACAACACTTATTTTCCTTTACATTTGACAGGACTCAATATGCCTGGCTTAGAGCTCCGTTCGGGTACATCAATAGTGGGAGTGAATTTGGCATATTTTTGAGAAAGGCCATGCCGGATGCAGCGGAAAGAGGAACAATAGTTTATGTGGATGATGTCCTGATAAAAAATGAAAGCCTTAAAAGCCATTTTGATGAAATAAGACATGTGCTTGGCCAATTGCAGAAAGCAGGTGCCAAAGTATCTTTGCAAAAAGCACAATGGTGCAAGAAAAAAGTGAACTTTCTAGGGCATGAAGTGACTGAACGTGGGCTAAATCCACAAAGGAAGAAAATAGAGGCCATACAAAGATTAAAAGATCCTAAAGATGTGAAAGGAGTAAAAAGTTTATTAGGGATGACAGGCTATAACAGAAAGTTCATTGAGAATTATGCAGAAATCACTCAACCATTGACTAAACTGCTTAAACTAAATACTCCCTGGAGATGGGAAAGAGAGCAGTCTGATGCAGTGGCTAGATTGAAGGAATGTCTTGTAAAAGCACCATGTTTAGCATACCCCATAAAGGACAGGGATTTCTTCATAGAAATAGGTTTTTCTGAACATTGTATGTCAGCAGTGTTATCACAAAAACACGATTTGAATCACAAAACCATTGCATATGCAAGTAAGGCATTTTCCCAAGTTGAAATGAAATTTAATGAATGTGAAAAGGCCCTATTAACCACTGTGTGGGCGCTACAACATTTCCGCCCCATTGTTCAGGGAGAAAAGGTGATTATTGAAACAAATCATCAACCTTTGCAATTTTTAGAGAGTAAAAGGATTAGATCAGGCAATCTAGCGCAATCCAGAATCACTTCATGGACGCTGGCATTACAAGGTTTTCCCGTAGAAGTGAGATATGGACAAAATAAAAAGAGCCCAATTGCTCAAGGGTTAGCTGACTTACATGATTGTGCAGCTGAACAAATACCAAATGAAATGGAAGTGGAAACTAGTTTGCAGGAATTTGAACAATCATCACACAAAGCTTTTGATGAAAAAACATGCAAGGATTTGCCAACTGTATATGTGGATGGTTGTGCTTTTCACATTGAAAATGACAGTAATAAACAATTGGTGGTAGGAATAGGAAATGTCTGGTTGAAATGTGAAGGCGTTCCTAGTATAGGGATGAGGATTGGGGATAGGAGCAGTCAGGTGGCGGAATTGGCAGCCATTTATAAAGCAATTGCTACTGCAGTTGATAAAAAGTTCAGTGAAATTGTCCTGGTGACTGATTCTGACTATGCACGGAATAGCTTTGTGGAGTATTTGCCTGGTTGGAAAGCAAGAGGCATGGTTACATACAACAAAAAGCCACTTAAACATGGAAAAATGATACAAGCCATAGACAAATTGGTGTCAGAAAATAATTTAACAATATACTGGAGAAAAATTCGTGGGCATTTAAAAACACCAGGAGAGGATAAGGAGGGAAATGATAAGGCAGACCATCTGGCTAAGATTGGGGCTGTGATGGGAGAATTGCTACCTATTGATTATTTAATGGGTGAAATACAAATTGATGCAGTCACACGTTCTAAAGCACCAAAGGAGGTAGATCAACCGGTGGTGCAGTGGAGTCATGACACGCCAGACCAAGATTTGATTGAGGCACAAAAGAATGATCAAATTTTGGGAATCTATTATAATCATTTGATAGATCCTGAACAAAATCCTTTAACAGAAAAAGATTGTATGGGAAAAGAAGAGTTGAGGGTGTTATTAAAGAACAAAACACGAATTAGATTACAGGATGGACTCATGATTAGAGAGTCCATAACAGGGCAAATACAGTGGGTAGTACCCATTTCATTCAGAGGACTAATGCTACACCATGCACATGATGCCATAACTGCAGGCCATAGAGGTTCACAAAAAACATTAGAAATACTAAAAGATTATGCTTACTGGCCTCATATGTCCCAAGATGTGGAATTATATACTAGAGGATGTCTAGTATGCGCCCAATTTAAACCTGCTTCACCAATGCATAGAGCACCATTGATGAAAAGAGGCCTAACTCTCCCATGGTCAGATTTGCAAATAGACTATGTAGGTCCTTTAAAAAGGTCGAGCAGGGGACACCGTTATATTTTGAGTGTGGTATGTTTGATGTCAAAGTGGATTGAATGCATTTCTGCACCAGATTGTAGTGCGCAAACAGCAGCCACATTGCTGGTGAACCATGTGTTCTCAAGGTTTGGGTTGCCACAAAGAATTGAGTCAGACAGAGGAAGTCATTTCACAAGTACTCTAATGAGTAAGGTATGGCAAATACTAGGTGTGAAAAGGAAACTACATATCGCATATCGGGCGGCGTCTTCAGGTACAGTTGAAAGAAGCAATAGGTCTGTTGTGGATATTTTAAAGAAATTTGTGGCAGAAGCAGGTTCCAGCTGGGATTTGCGTTTACCATTGGTTCTGATGGCAATCAGGTCGACTCCTGCCAAAGCAACAGGTGTTAGCCCCCATGAGGTCTTAACAGGTAGGAAAATGGTGTTACCACAACACCTACTATACAGAACACATGAGCAAACCCTTGTGAGTGCATCCACAGTTCATGAATATATTGATGAACTGAGGAGACATTTGCAACATGCATTTGCTTTTGTGCAGAGAAATCTGGAAAGAGCTGCTGACAGTGCAAAGTCATATTATGATAAAAAGACATCAGTAAAGGAATACAGTGTAGGGGATCAGGTGTACAAGTTTCATTTTGGAAAAAGTAAACAGAAAAATTCTAAATTTCTAGCAGCCTGGCAGGGGCCATTTCGAATTATAGATAAGGTCTCTCCTATAGTGTATAAAATTTTGAAAAATGAAGGTGAAACAGCAATAGAGCAGTTTGTCCATGTAAATCAAATCAAACCATGCCATCCCAGACATGAGATCAGGCGGCTTGAGCATGTAGAAACAGATAAAATCCCTTGAACACAAAAAGAGAAAATAAATGGGTACAATCAGGAGGCAGTGACAAAGAAGTTAAAAAGTTGATTGTTATGATGGCACATAAACACTGTAGTATATGTAAAATATAATATAAAATAAATATAAATAAATAAATAAATAAATGCACATATAATGGAAGTTCATGGTTGGTGTGCAGAGAGAGAGTGTGTTAAATATTGAATATCTGCTTGTTTTCTTTTAACTTGTGTTTAATTTCAGAAAAAAAAAAAAAAAAAATGAAATATTTTTACCAAGCATGTTTTATTTTTGGCAAAGGGATGAAGTTAGTATTGTGCTATGTACTTAATTTCTTTATTTTCTATTTTGATTTAGACAATTAACATTATTTGATCGGAGGTTCCGAGATCAGAGCCCACGGGAGAGACGATGGAGTCCTGGAGTCCCCTGGATGAAGACCAAAAGATGCCTGCCTCCAGGTGGAGGTGAAGACAAAATAACCGGAATGCCAAAAGAGATGACTGCTGTGGATTCAAGATTGCCAAGATGAAAGAATACTCGAATGAACCGAATAACATCGCTGGTCGGGACATACCAAAAGAGACAAAACAGAAGTTCCGGCATATGAAGTTCCACGTATTTATTATTTTAATTATTTATTTTAATTTGTTATATTAATTATTTGTTTTAGTTAGTTGTTTTATTTCGTTGTTTTTAATATGTCTTTGGCTGTTCTCTTTGTGAATGTGGCTCCCTTGGATTAACTCCAGCAAAAAGGAACGCTTGCCTTCTCAAACCGGGGTCATTGCCTGGAATTCTCAGCTTTTGCAGATAGGAATGCCTCCAACCAGGAAAAGGGCTTCCTCCCAGCTCGGCCAAATCTTGACTGTAGCAGGACGCAGGAATCTGCATTCAGTCAGGAGTCCCACAGCCAGGTCTTCTCCCCAGTAGTGTATAAAATTTTGAAAAATGAAGGTGAAACAGCAATAGAGCAGTTTGTCCATGTAAATCAAATCAAACCATGCCATCCCAGACATGAGATCAGGCGGCTTGAGCATGTAGAAACAGATAAAATCCCTTGAACACAAAAAGAGAAAATAAATGGGTACAATCAGGAGGCAGTGACAAAGAAGTTAAAAAGTTGATTGTTATGATGGCACATAAACACTGTAGTATATGTAAAATATAATATAAAATAAATATAAATAAATAAATAAATAAATAAATGCACATATAATGGAAGTTCATGGTTGGTGTGCAGAGAGAGAGTGTGTTAAGTGATAACTGAATAGTCCTCCAGCTTGTAGGCCCCCTGTGGTTGCAGCAGCTCTTAAACACACCGAGTATAATCTGGTCCTATTACATTGACAAAACCTGCGTCCCGGGCGCCGCGCGGCCGCCCGGCCTCGGCAGGCCCGCGTCTCCGCCATCGCCCTTTGTCTTTCAGCTGACCCCTGCTCGCAGGAGGCCGGGCCTCGCTCGGAGCCGCGCGCTGCACAGAGCGCGGCTCCGAGCGAGGCCCGGCCTCCTGCGAGCAGGGGTCAGCTGAAAGACAAAGGGCGATGGCGGAGACGCGGGCCTGCCGAGGCCGGGCGGCCGCGCGGCGCCCGGGACGCAGGTTTTGTCAATGTAATAGGACCAGATTATACTCGGTGTGTTTAAGAGATGCTGCAACCACAGGGGGCCTACTGATTGCCATCAGAACCAACGGTAAACGTAAATCCCAGCTGGAACCTGCTTCTGCCACAAATTTCTTTAAAATATCCACAACAGACCTATTGCTTCTTTCAACTGTACCTGAAGACGCCACCCGATATGCGATATGTAGTTTCCTTTTTACACCTAGTATTTGCCATACCTTACTCATTAGAGTACTTGTGAAATTACTTCCTCTGTCTGACTCAATTCTTTGTGGCAACCCAAACCTTGAGAACACATGGTTCACCAGCAATGTGGCTGCTGTTTGCGCACTACAATCTGGTGCAGGAATGCACTCAATCCACTTTGACATCAAACATACCACACTCAACTTTTCCTGGTTGGAGGCATTCCTATCTGCAAAAGCTGAGAATTCCAGGCAATGAACCCGGTTTGAGAAGGCGATCCTTTAACTGGGGTTAATCTTCAAGGGAGCTACATTCACAAAGAGAACAGCTAAAGAAAACTCAGATAAGGTAATTACATAAGCGTGGGAGCCGTGTGTGTGCACGAAAATATGCAGCCAGTGTAGGAAAGGGGATTCCTGTGCGTGTCTTAATCAAGTGCTAATGTTGCAATTTGAGTTCTGTTCTCCGCCACTCTCTTTGCAGTGTGTCACAGACAATGCTTTGACTGTACCATTTTATTTCTGTAAAGAATGAGATCGTGTTTAAATAGCTTCGCTTATACATTTGCAATTGTTGCAAATCTGACTTCCTTCTTCCTGCAGTTACTGTGCATAAAAACACGGAGAATCAGGCAGAGAAGAGAAGAAAAAAATCTGCACACACATTTAAATGGTTTTCAGAGTATGCCTAATTCTGCAGTGGAGAACACATTTTATTAGTGGGTTATGTTAAATAAGGTTTTATTAGTCAGGTTAATGGTTAATAGGTTAGCTGTTAATTTTCAAATGTGTCTCTCGCACCATAGGCATTTCAGGTGAAAAATAGTGTGCATTTTTAAATGAGCACATGTGCTTTTAACTGTAAAAATAGATTTGCATCTTATATGTTAAAATCGTTTTTGACTGAATAGCCTGTCTTTCCTTGTTAATCTGGTAACCCATATAGCAATGTACCGCACCCTTGTGGTGGTAATGCAAAAAAAATGTGCTACTTGTGCAGTAGTGCTGTACTCTGTACTGTAACACGCCAAATATCCTTACAGCACCCTGCTACAACACATTCACCCCACATGCAGGGACAAGAAACAAGTTGCTTTAATCAGAGTAGCTTGGTTTCATTAAAAATAATAAAATGGTAAAAAATTCAGGTGGTCCCATAACTCATAATGTTGGGGAAATTACCACATAGCACTATAATAAAATGTATACTACAAAACAACAAATTACCACAGCAGCTTGCCTATATTTGTAGGAAGGAAAATTCTTTTCCAAGATGGCCACCATGGAAAAAGAAGGCAGGGCTCAGTATAGAGCCCCTCTTCCCTTTCCATGGCAGCCTGCAGAAGGGTAAGTCAGAACCCTATGATCATATTACCATAGGCACATCTCTTTTCCCTTTCAAACCTGTCCTACTTTCGAATAACTTTATCACATAGCCGGTCCCAGGTGAACATGGCCACTTTAATACCATTTTTCAAGGCCAGTAGCCAGTTTGTTCAGGTCATGACCTTATACCATGCCCCAGACAATCTGGCCAGTGCTCATGGCCACAGGTTATATCTCAGTCACCAAAGGTATATCACTATTTTTTGTACCTACATCATGACATTTGGCAAAAAATAAAACACAGGGACGTTTGCAAAATCATGCTTTACTTGAAATCCGCCCAAATTTTTTTTTCAAAGGTTTGAAAATGTATGTACACACAATAGTCATATAACCTAGCCCCCAACTTGACAAAATCCATTCAGACTTTACACAAACATTCAAGGATGGGTCTATAATCTTTCTTAAAACGTTTGTCCACAGTTGTCAAATGGCAACAAAGTTATAAGCCATCTAAAAATGTTGAGACCCCCTTCAATTTAGCCCCCTCTTGAGAAAATCCCACCAAAATTTACAAAAACATTAACTTCTAGATTTAAAATTGTTTTGCAAACGTTTGTGCAGATTCGTCAAACGGCACCACATTTATAAGCCTTTACAATATTTTGGGACCCCGTCTAATTTTGCCCCCTCTAGACAGAATCCCACCAAACCTTGCAAGGACATGCATATCTATATTTGAAATCATCTTGCAAACTTTTCTGCAGATTCGTCAAATGGCACCACATTTATAAGCCTTTACATTATTTTGGAACCCCTCCTCTAATTTCATCCTCACTTCACAGAATCCCACCAAACTTTGCAAAGCCATTCGGTACAAGGTCTAGAATAGAATTCCAAACTTTCGTGCAGTTTCACTGAGTGGTGCAAAAGTTATAAGCCATCCAAGAACTGATCCCCGTACATCTGAAGTGTGCCCGAACTTCACAGGACTGTTCACGAACATCCAGACAGTTTTGCAGTGCAAAACACCTATTTCAACATGGCAGGCGTTTGCAAAATCTGCAAGAGTAGCCCAGGCGCAGCCCCTCGGGAGCCCTTGGATACAGTGAAATGTGCAAACAAAACTTGAGGAGTGGCAGGGGCGCTACTCTGGATCCCAGATGCAGTAAACTGAAACAGTCCAAAGATGTTCTCCTCCTAGCGCGCGTCGATGCCTCAGCAATCTTCAGGGAGGCTGACTGGATGCAGGTGTGCAAGGTTGAATCCTTTTGGTATGTACCAGGCAGTTGCAGCAGGGAATTCTGGTAACTGTAGTGTAGAGCCAGCCATGATCCAACTCTCCCCCATTATCAATGTTGGCCCTCAGTGGGGAGGGGGAGGGAGTTACCATCAGCATGGCACTCAGAGTTATGCAAGAGTAGCCCAGGTGCAGCTCCTCTGGACCCCCAGTCTCCAGTTAGATCTGCAAACGAAATTTGAGGGGTGGCCGGGGCGCTACTCTGGATCCCAGCTGCAGTAAGCTCAAACAGTCCAAAGATGTTCTCCTCCTAGCGCACTTTCATGCCTCAGCAATCTTCAGGTAGGCTGATTGGAAGGTTGAATCCTTCTGGTAGGTACCAGGCAGTTGCAGCAGGGAATTCTGGTAACTGTAGTGTAGAGCTGGCCATGAACCAACTCTCCCCCATCATCAATGTTGGCCCTCAGTGAGGATGGGGAGGGAGTTACAATCAGTATGGCACTCCAAAGTTAGGCAAGAGTAGCCCAGGCGCAGCCCCTCTGGAGCCCTTGGATACAGTTAAATGTGCAAACAAAACTTGAGGAGTGGCAGGGCCGCTACTCTGGGTCCCAGCTGCAGTATGCTCAAACAGTCCAAAGATGTTCTCCTCCTAGCATGCTTGCATGCTTCAGCAATCTTCAGGGAGGCTGATTGGATGCAGGTATGCAAGATGAAATCTTCTGGTATCTACCAGGCAGTTGCAGCAGGGAATTCTGGTAACGGTAGTGTAGAGCCAGCCAGGCTCCAACTCTCCCCCATTATCAATGTTGGCCCTCAGTGGGGAGAGGGAGGGAGTTACCATCAGTATGGCACTCCAACGTTAGGTAAGAGTAGCCCAGGTGCAGCCCTTCTGGAGCCCCAGTCTCTAGTTAGATGTGCAAACAAAACCTGAGGGGTGGCAGGGGCGCTACTTTGGGTCCCAGATGCAGTAAGCTGAAACAGTCCAAAGATGATCTCCTCCTAGCACGCGTTCATGCCTCAGCAATCTTCAGGGAGGCTGACTGGATGCAGGTGTGCAAGGTTGAATCCTTTTGGTATGTACCAGGCAGTTGCATCAGGGAATTCTGGTAACTGTCGTGTAGAGCCAGCCATGATCCAACTCTCCCCCATTATCAATGTTGGCCCTCAGTGGGGAGGGGGAGGGAGTTACCATCAGCATGGCACTCAATGTTATGCAAGAGTAGCTCAGGTGCAGCTCCTCTGGACCCCCAGTCTCCAGTTAGATCTGCAAACGAAACTTGAGGGGTGGCAGGGGCGCTGCTCTGGATCCCAGCTGCAGTAAGCTCAAACAGTCCAAAGATGTTCTCCTCCTAGCGCACTTTCATGCCTCAGCAATCTTTAGAGAGGCTGATTGGAAGGTTGAATCCTTCTGGTAGGTACCAGGCGGTTGCAGCAGGGAATTCTGGTAACTGTAGTGTAGAGCTAGCCATGATTCAACTCTCCCCCATCATCAATGTTGGCCCTCAGTGAGGATGGGGAGGGAGTTACCATCAGTATGGCACTCCAACGTTAGGTAAGGGTAGCCCAGGTGCAGCCCTTCTGGAGCCCCAGTCTCTAGTTAGATGTGCAAACAAAACCTGAGGGGTGGCAGGGGCGCTACTCTGGGTCCCAGATGCAGTAAGCTGAATCAGTCCAAAGATGTTCTCCTCCTAGCGTGCGTTCATGCCTCAGCAATCTTCAGGGAGGCTGATTGTAAGGTTGAATCCTTCTGGTAGGTACCAGGCAGTTGCAGCAGGGAATTCTGGTAACTGTCGTGTAGAGCCAGCCATGACCCAACTCTCCCCCATTATCAATGTTGGCCCTCAGTGGGGAGGGGGAGGGAGTTACCATCAGCATGGCACTCAGAGTTATGCAAGAGTAGCCCAGGTGCAGCTCCTCTGGACCCCCAGTCTCCAGTTAGATCTGCAAACGAAATTTGAGGGGTGGCCGGGGCGCTACTCTGGATCCCAGCTGCAGTAAGCTCAAACAGTCCAAAGATGTTCTCCTCCTAGCGCACTTTCATGCCTCAGCAATCTTCAGGTAAGCTGATTGGAAGGTTGAATCCTTCTGGTAGGTACCAGGCAGTTGCAGCAGGGAATTCTGGTAACTGTAGTGTAGAGCTAGCCATGAACCAACTCTCCCCCATCATCAATGTTGGCCCTCAGTGAGGATGGGGAGGGAGTTACAATCAGTATGGCACTCCAAAGTTAGGCAAGAGTAGCCCAGGCGCAGCCCCTCTGGAGCCCTTGGATACAGTTAAATGTGCAAACAAAACTTGAGGAGTGGCAGGGCCGCTACTCTGGGTCCCAGCTGCAGTATGCTCAAACAGTCCAAAGATGTTCTCCTCCTAGCATGCTTGCATGCTTCAGCAATCTTCAGGGAGGCTGATTGGATGCAGGTATGCAAGATGAAATCTTCTGGTATCTACCAGGCAGTTGCAGCAGGGAATTCTGGTAACGGTAGTGTAGAGCCAGCCAGGCTCCAACTCTCCCCCATTATCAATGTTGGCCCTCAGTGGGGAGAGGGAGGGAGTTACCATCAGTATGGCACTCCAACGTTAGGTAAGAGTAGCCCAGGTGCAGCCCTTCTGGAGCCCCAGTCTCTAGTTAGATGTGCAAACAAAACCTGAGGGGTGGCAGGGGCGCTACTTTGGGTCCCAGATGCAGTAAGCTGAAACAGTCCAAAGATGATCTCCTCCTAGCACGCGTTCATGCCTCAGCAATCTTCAGGGAGGCTGACTGGATGCAGGTGTGCAAGGTTGAATCCTTTTGGTATGTACCAGGCAGTTGCATCAGGGAATTCTGGTAACTGTCGTGTAGAGCCAGCCATGATCCAACTCTCCCCCATTATCAATGTTGGCCCTCAGTGGGGAGGGGGAGGGAGTTACCATCAGCATGGCACTCAATGTTATGCAAGAGTAGCTCAGGTGCAGCTCCTCTGGACCCCCAGTCTCCAGTTAGATCTGCAAACGAAACTTGAGGGGTGGCAGGGGCGCTGCTCTGGATCCCAGCTGCAGTAAGCTCAAACAGTCCAAAGATGTTCTCCTCCTAGCGCACTTTCATGCCTCAGCAATCTTTAGAGAGGCTGATTGGAAGGTTGAATCCTTCTGGTAGGTACCAGGCGGTTGCAGCAGGGAATTCTGGTAACTGTAGTGTAGAGCTAGCCATGATTCAACTCTCCCCCATCATCAATGTTGGCCCTCAGTGAGGATGGGGAGGGAGTTACCATCAGTATGGCACTCCAGCGTTAGGTAAGGGTAGCCCAGGTGCAGCCCTTCTGGAGCCCCAGTCTCTAGTTAGATGTGCAAACAAAACCTGAGGGGGGGCCGGGGCGCTACTCTGGGTCCCAGATGCAGTAAGCTGAATCAGTCCAAAGATGTTCTCCTCCTAGCGCACTTTCATGCCTCAGCAATCTTCAGGTAGGCTGATTGGAAGGTTGAATCCTTCTGGTAGGTACCAGGCAGTTGCAGCAGGGAATTCTGGTAACTGTAGTGTAGAGCTGGCCATGAACCAACTCTCCCCCATCATCAATGTTGGCCCTCAGTGAGGATGGGGAGGGAGTTACAATCAGTATGGCACTCCAAAGTTAGGCAAGAGTAGCCCAGGCGCAGCCCCTCTGGAGCCCTTGGATACAGTTAAATGTGCAAACAAAACTTGAGGAGTGGCAGGGCCGCTACTCTGGGTCCCAGCTGCAGTATGCTCAAACAGTCCAAAGATGTTCTCCTCCTAGCATGCTTGCATGCTTCAGCAATCTTCAGGGAGGCTGATTGGATGCAGGTATGCAAGATGATATCTTCTGGTATCTACCAGGCAGTTGCAGCAGGGAATTCTGGTAACGGTAGTGTAGAGCCAGCCAGGCTCTAACTCTCCCCCATTATCAATGTTGGCCCTCAGTGGGGAGAGGGAGGGAGTTACCATCAGTATGGCACTCCAACGTTAGGTAAGAGTAGCCCAGGTGCAGCCCTTCTGGAGCCCCAGTCTCTAGTTAGATGTGCAAACAAAACCTGAGGGGTGGCAGGGGCGCTACTTTGGGTCCCAGATGCAGTAAGCTGAAACAGTCCAAAGATGATCTCCTCCTAGCACGCGTTCATGCCTCAGCAATCTTCAGGGAGGCTGACTGGATGCAGGTGTGCAAGGTTGAATCCTTTTGGTATGTACCAGGCAGTTGCATCAGGGAATTCTGGTAACTGTCGTGTAGAGCCAGCCATGATCCAACTCTCCCCCATTATCAATGTTGGCCCTCAGTGGGGAGGGGGAGGGAGTTACCATCAGCATGGCACTCAATGTTATGCAGGAGTAGCTCAGGTGCAGCTCCTCTGGACCCCCAGTCTCCAGTTAGATCTGCAAACGAAACTTGAGGGGTGGCTGGGGCGCTGCTCTGGATCCCAGCTGCAGTAAGCTCAAACAGTCCAAAGATGTTCTCCTCCTAGCGCACTTTCATGCCTCAGCAATCTTTAGAGAGGCTTATTGGAAGGTTGAATCCTTCTGGTAGGTACCAGGCGGTTGCAGCAGGGAATTCTGGTAACTGTAGTGTAGAGCTAGCCATGATTCAACTCTCCCCCATCATCAATGTTGGCCCTCAGTGAGGATGGGGAGGGAGTTACCATCAGTATGGCACTCCAACGTTAGGTAAGGGTAGCCCAGGTGCAGCCCTTCTGGAGCCCCAGTCTCTAGTTAGATGTGCAAACAAAACCTGAGGGGTGGCAGGGGCGCTACTCTGGGTCCCAGATGCAGTAAGCTGAATCAGTCCAAAGATGTTCTCCTCCTAGCGTGCGTTCATGCCTCAGCAATCTTCAGGGAGGCTGATTGTAAGGTTGAATCCTTCTGGTAGGTACCAGGCAGTTGCAGCAGGGAATTCTGGTAACTGTCGTGTAGAGCCAGCCATGACCCAACTCTCCCCCATTATCAATGTTGGCCCTCAGTGGGGAGGGGGAGGGAGTTACCATCAGCATGGCACTCAAAGTTATGCAAGAGTAGCCCAGGTGCAGCTCCTCTGGACCCCCAGTCTCCAGTTAGATCTGCAAACGAAACTTGAGGGGTGGCAGCGGCGCTACTCTGGATCCCAGCTGCAGTAAGCTCAAACAGTCCAAAGATGTTCTCTTCCTAGCGCACTTTCATGCCTCAGCAATCTTCAGGGAGGCTGATTGGAAGGTTGAATCCTTCTGGTATGTACCAGGCAGTTGCAGCAGGGAATTCTGGTAACTGTAGTGTAGAGCTAGGCATGATCCAACTCTCCCCCATCATCAATGTTGGCCCTCAGTGAGGATGGGGAGGGAGTTACAATCAGTATGGCACTCCAAAGTTAGGCAAGAGTAGCCCAGGCGCAGCCCCTCTGGAGCCCTTGGATGCAGTTAAATGTGCAAACAAAACTTGAGGAGTGGCAGGGGCGCTACTCTGGGTCCCAGATGCAGTAAGCTCAAACAGTCCAAATATGTTCTCCTCCTAGCGTGCTTTAAGGCCTCAGCAATCTTCAGGGAGTCTGATTGGATGCAAGTGTGCAACGTTGAATCCTTCTGGTATGTGCCAGGCAGTTGCAGCAGAGAATTCTGGTAACTGTAGTGTAGAGCCAGCCAGGATCCAACTCTCCCTCATTATCAATGTTGGCCCTCAGTGGGGATGCAGGAGGGAGTTACAATCAGTATGGCACTCCAAAGTTAGGCAAGAGTATCCCAGGTGCAGCCCCTGTGGAGCCCCAGTCTCCAGTTAGATGTGCAAACAAAACTTGAGGGGTGGCAGGGGAGCTACTTTGGGTCCCAGCTGCAGTATGCTCAAACAGTCCAAAGATGTTCTCCTCCTAGCGTGCTTTCATGCCTCAGGAACCTTCAGGGAGGCTGATTGGATGCAGGTGTGCAAGGTTGAATCCTTCTGGTATTTACCAGGCAGTTGCAGCAGGGAATTCTTGTAACTGTAGTGTAGAGCCAGCCATGATCCAGCTCTCCCCCATTATCAATGTTGGCCCTCAGGGGGGACGGGGAGGGAGTTACCATCAGTATGGCACTCCAACGTTAGGTAAGAGTTGCCCAGGTGCAGCCTCTCTGGAGCCCCAGTCTCCAGTTAGATGTGCAATCAAAACTTCAGGGATGGCAGGGGCGCTACTCATATATGTTAAAAGAGGAATTATCATTAACTTATATATAGTGATGTAACATGAAACATTTTCACTTATAAAAACCTATTAAATTGACAGAAAAAAACTTTGTTAAAGCGAAGCTACAGTTAATGCACTCCACCCTTGGGACTCCTTTTCCTCAGCAGTTAGCCGTGGCCTCCCATCTTGGCACTTCCCTCCTGAGCTCCCATTAGCACTTGCCCATCCGTCTGCCCCTTCTATTTGTGCACTTCTCTCACTGCAATATGCTTATGTGCATTTATAGGAACACTGTGTACAATTGTTTTGTATAAGTAAGGGAAATGCAGGTGGAAAGGATTTGCAGAACATTGTTAAGTGGCAGTTGGTGTGTGAATGTTTAATATGTTGATAGGGTTACATGTAGAGTTTTTGGAAGGGTGGATATGTGACTGTTCGAAAGCAGGCTTTGAAGGAATGTTACAAATATTAAAAGTAAAAAGGGAAGAAGGGAAGTGCCATGGTGGGATGGTGAGCAAGTACCATCCAGGTATTTCTATGATTCATGGCCTGGAAAGGGGACTGCAGAGACCGCAGATAGTCACGAAGGTCCATACATTATGGTCCTTATTGAATGCTAGAGAAAAGTATTTGGGACAGAAAATTGTTTCTGTCCTTTTATCTTTTTCTCTAGAATACAATTGTTCATTATTTCCATTAGCATAATATAAAAGTCTAACTACTTTACTGAGAAATGTAAAGTAGATGGAGTCAATAAGATTTTTTTGTTCTATTTTTAACTGTGAAAGGTGGTTCCTAAAGGAACCTTGTTTTGGTGTTTTTTGATTTAGTAATTTGTTATTTCTTTTTTTTTTTTGCAGAAGAAGAGGCCAGGAAGTAAGGTGGGGGAGGGACATAAGCGAAGGGGCATAAAACATGGATAAGGAGGGCCAGGTGCCTAGGGAAAGATGTTGGGTGTGCGTTAAATGTGAGGTAGGGGGCAGTGTTTCTCATGCTCCTTGATTACAGCCTCAAAAGCACTTAGGAACTGCTCCCCCATGCAGAGTGGTTTGTTGTATTATGTACAGAGTACTGTTGTCTTGGAAAGATATGGATCAACAGCCTCTTTTATGTCTTGCAAGGTAGCTGGTGGGATCTTCTGCCCCACAGGGGTGGCCTGTTTGGTGGCAGTAGCGGTTGAGGAAGATCAGGTAGAGGAAGATAGCCTTCTACTTCTTGAGAAGAAACAGCCTTCCTGAGAGCATCCCAGTGGTTGGATGTGGTGTGGTGTTGCATGGAGGTGGTTTTAAAAAGTTGCAGAAAGTTTGTAGAAGTGTTAGAAATTGGTCTAAGAAGTGGGGAATGCCACCATTTGGACTTTAAACTTTCTAGATTGGATGACCATGCTGACATATTGGAGGTGAGTATGATATAAGGAACTTGTAGCAAATTAAGTGTGCACTGTTAAAAACCTATGAAATTCAGTGGAAGAACTTTGATAAGGCAAGTTATGGTTAAGTTGCACTAATAAAAACCTATAGAAAACAGTGAAAAAACATTGTTAAAGGGACGCTATTGTAATAAGTGAAACAGAAACCCCCCAGAAATTCACCAGTTATGGTACGCTAGGCAACCATAGCTCATGCCACCCTCGTGCACTGCTAAGACTAATACCCAGGACGTTAAAGATGACATCAAAAATGTCATTGATGACATCACATCTGAAATACATTTTTATGAAAAGTCCCTACTAGGGGTTGTGTATATAATGTTGGTAACAAGATGCCTGGGGGATCAGGAGACCTTTCATGAACTACTTAATGTATTAAAGAATGTACTAATCTAAACAAAACGTTATATTGGAGTGTTGTTGTTTTTACAGGAACCTAATGATACATACACATAGGCAATAGCTGCAGCATGCACCATAGAAGTACATTTTTGCCCGGCTGTGCGGTCGGGCAAAAATTGACATTGTTTATCTGTGAGAAAATGAATGGGAAGTAGGCCTCTACTTTTGCATAAAGATGTTTTGTCTTCTTAACAACTTTGGTATCTTTAACAGATCTGGGGGTGGAGGGGCACAAATCCCTAACCAACTTCAAGATTTCGGGCATATCCATTACTTCACCTTAATATATAAATTGGCATTCTGTATGCCATGCACAGGTACTTCAATAATAAACAATTCTGTTCAGCCAGAGAAAAATGCATTTGGAAAGTCAATCAATCAATGCAGAATCACATCAACCTTAGAAAGTCATTATCAACACAAAATGTTACACTCACTAATGAAATAAGAATGACCTGATGTTAGGCAGAGTTTGCATGCAGTACCCTTTGGGACCACTACACACAACTATGACTACAGGTGTAAGCAAAATCAACCTTTGGTATAAGTCTGTACTACACAGTTTTTGGTAGCAGAGCTGAGCAGCCAGGCTTATCTCAACTTCTAAACACTCAAGGTTTCTTGGTTAAACACTTATTAATTTATTCAACAGTCAGTTATAAAACATTCACTAGAAGGAGGCAATCTATATCACACACAAATATACTTCAGGCGATGAAACAAAGGGACCAAACCTGGTTTGGTGCGCAGAGACAAACTCTAGAAGTACCTTTCCAAAATGAAATGGTGAAAAAAGAAGACTGGAACCTGTTTAAAAAATCGGGCTCAGACACCATCTTGAAAAACATGGCTCCCGCAATTTAACACTACCGTTGTTCGCGGTCTGGAAAATCATGGTAGTTTGTTGTAAAACCACTGCCACCAGCCATTTTGAGAGGAAAGGGTAGCATTTGACTGCTACATGAGTTTCTAGACACACAGATGCTAGGTAACCCCTCCAGCACTCTATTGTAAGATAGGGTGTTCTGGGCCTAGGAATTTAAGAAGGCTAGTAAAGTCAATTTCACTTTACTTTCTCTGGGAAACTGTATTTTATCACAGAGAAGGTATTTAAACCTTGGGACAGTCTGAAAGGCTTCCACGTGCCACTGCACTGAAGGTGCTGTGGGACACACATGAAAGGATGATGCCTATGGAGTTGTCTTAAACTCCATAATCAAAGAAATAAACACAGAAAACAAACCGAATTAAAAAGTTCAAAGTCCCAAAGATTAGCAAAAGAGCTGGAGGGCTCTATGGTAGAGGTAATTGGCAAATTTATGAGAATTCTCCCTAACATAATCATGCTTTGAATATAACAATATATGAACTACATCTTCAGTTAACTATAGAAACTTGAAATTAAACACTCAGCTTTGTGGTTCAAAATATAAAATGACTCTGGATAAACAGTTTCAAAGTGTGCGAAAAAAATTCTAGTGGGTTAGGTAATTTGAATTGCATAAGAAAATAAGAAAATGAATATTGAAATAAGATAAGAAAATGAAATTTAAATGGCTGTAGTTTTTCTGGTAGGAATGAAAGGTCAAACACACAGGCAGTGACATTTCAAAGAGTTTTTTTTTTTTTTTATTTATTTGTTTTGGTTCAGAAAAACCTTTACAAAACATATTCATTTTCATTACAGAGAAATACAAAGTAAAAACAATGAAATAGCAAAGCAGAAACATATTCACATTTTCAAATAAGAGAACACAGTTAATCTCCTGTATCTAACATATTGACCCTATTACCAAGTCCATATCATACATTTTCACACAATTACCTAACCAAGTCACCGAATAGCAATCCATAAATTCATCCTCATTACTCTTACATACTAGGAAGACCAAAACCAGATTAAAATAAACAAAAAAATATAGCAATGAAAGGAAATTTAAAACAGAGCACACACATTTCTCAGAAACGTTGCTACCATGATATTTAAGTTGCCATTGTTGTTGTGTAGCATTTTATACAAAATACATTCTCTATTTACTACTGCAGTATTATGGACATATTGCGCAAAATATAGGAGCCTTTTTTCCCTCAGTGCCGGGCATACCAGAAGTATATGTTTCAGGTCCTCAACCATGCCTTCTATACCACAAAACCTACACCACGGCAATATTAGTTGAAAAATTGATCTGATAGAGAGTATTTGGTTTGTGGGCAATGCGTTGAATCTAAAACGCATAAAATCGTTACGGATTGTTTTATTTGGATACTTTGTTAGGTAACTTTCCATTACTGGCAACCATTTATTTAAAGCACACATTTGAGGGTAGAGTTTGCTACTCAGTATCGCATTTTTAGTATGAATTTTATGTTGTGAATAAACTAAAGGAAAACTTTCACTTATTTGTCCTTCTTTTTAAATGAGAGAGGCTGGCAGAGAAGGCAACAGTGTTAAATAACAGGTTCCTAAATTCAGGGTTCCTATCAGAGTCTCCCTCCATTATGTTCACTACTTTGAAAGAAGACTCTACTTTTTGACATGTTATTGTCAGGAGCTGCGAGGGGTTTTGGGTGACCTTTTGCGTATTGCAACAATCTCAGTGAATACATATTTTATTTTATCTGGAGAGAGAAATGCAAGTCAGCTTTTCATAGCAATCTATTGATATGGGATTTGTATTGAAATTCACTGAGATAGGTGTTCACTTACATTTTTGGTTATCAATCCCAGTTTTGTGAGTAGCAACAAACCTCTGTGAAAGATGTCTTGGAGCCCTTTGAACTTGGCACTGTCCACTAGTTAGATCTCGGGAGGCACTGGACTTCCAGACTTCCAAGTTATGTGGTTTTCATCAGCCCCTTGTGGTTCAACTAGGAAATCCTTCATGGGCAATCCTCTTCCCTTCAGAAAATGAAATATTGGTATGAGTTATTTCAGCTGGAATGTGTGATACAGTAGTAGGCAATAAGAAAACTGTACAGTCCACCTTTTAACTGCCATCACTTCTTATATTAGGCCAACATCCAAGAATGTAGCATCATTTAACACTTCATTATGGATTGGAAAGGCCCTGTGATTGGCTTATTTTATTGCAACACACCCGCAATGGCCCTTTTCCTACTTTCCTTTGGCTCCTTGAAATTGAAGAAAGGGATGAGTCAGCAGAACAACCCAGGAGTGGCAATAGGTACTGAATTGATATATTCATGTTTAATGTAACTCATTAAATACATTTGTGATCATGGGGAAAATGACACATTTGGGTTCATAACAATATTCTGAAATCAAGTATATAGCTTGGGTTTCTGCCAGTTTGTGCCCAATGTTGTTATCAATATATGTGGATAAAGCACACAATATACATGTTGATATGCCGCATTCTTTGGGTTTTACCAGCCTGATCAAGCTGAATTCAGCTCTGTATTTATTGTTTCAGTGGGAATAATAAATCAAATGTTTCAACTAAAAATGCATTTCAATTGGGTTATCCTGGATGAATATTATACATACGTTTATCTTGCTTATTTCACTTATTCAATCTAAGTTAAATTTAAATGTTATGATCATCATCAGAGGCTGACCAGCTGTTGGTTAAGAGCTTATTTAACTTGACAACATTATCATGTAATGACTTATTTTCCAATAGCTCAGGCCTAATGCAACAGGTGCACATTCTTTCATGGGAATGCATCACTTAACATCCAGACATGCGTTAATCAAAGCAATGTTGGTCTATCAGGTTATCTACAAGCCCATATTTTCTCTTGATTTTCAGTTATAATGCTGGAATTTCCATGTGTTTTCTAGTTGGAACCAAGACACATTTCCTTAAGCAAATACATCTGTTCTATTTATCTTCCAGGTGTTGTTTAAATTATAGATTAATGAATGCTGCACACAAATCATTAAGGTGTCAGTTCCAATGAAGTTCACAGTTGATGAATTCAAAGGGCCTCAATAATTCACAAGGGGTTTTATGTCACTTTTAGAACAGATGTTTCAATAAAAGCTGGTGCCACGGAAAGACAGTACCCCCATAAACCAGGATACCTATTACTCAAAAAATACACCACCTATTTACTTTTAACTATTCTGACAAAATTCCTTTTCTCCACTTTTCCACATACACATTCAGATTGTACACTATGCACTTCTTTTGTAGATACATTATCAAAAATAGTTTATTTTAACAAACACATTTCTCAAATATCTTAACACTATACATAACACAATTTTGCCATACTAATAAATCATTTAAACCATGATATTCTCTTTTACTCATTTTGCCTTTGTTATTATTTATTATAGTGACATATCTAAAATGGGTTCTAGCTAAGGTAGTGACTGCTGAGGTAAAGTAGATTAAATTACTTGGTACTTATAAATATGTTTGTAATGTACCCTGCCTGAAATCACACGCAACATTTGGTGTGTTGAGGTTGGAAGTGTATCCCATTAGCTTGATACTGGCTACTATAAACACTGCTCGTGGGTGCCGGGGACCCACTCATGACTAGTAACCCTTCAAAGACAGAAATAAACATGACATTACTCACACTAATATAATGTCTGATGGCACTTTACAAATCTGAAACCTAGGTTTATACATCTAATAAGCTGAACAAAACACAGATCATCTCTTGATATTAAGGATCCTTCCATTAATAATCCGCATTGAGATGTCCTAGTGACTCAATTCACCAAACACAATAATGGTTTCAATATAACACTGTCTTTCGTCCAAACAATCTCAAGATATTGCTCTATATATATGTTGTTTGTGATACTTGAATACAGTAAAGCAAAACTCACATTTAGTTACTTCATTATGTTGTGGTTCAAATTCACACCTTATGATTTGGTCACTTCACATCCAAGTCATATTTCTTTGCGATCCTTGCTCATAAAACGGTAAGTCTATGCATGATGTATACATCCGAAAGTTTAGTGAAATTTGAAAACAGTAAAAATATCAGCTGAACTTGTTACATAGTTACTGGGTCAATACTCAAAAACATTGAAGAAAAAATATTTAGTTGTAACTATTTTTGTAAAAACAAAATTATAAATATTATATATATGTGTGTAACCGAAACCTTGCGTACTGGTATCCTCATAGCATGTCTTTCAAATATGACTGTGTTGTGCCAACATAGTTATTGAAAGTCTCCCACCCTGGAGCAGTGAAAAATGCATGAAAACCTAAACATGCTTTTGATCTTCATTTGTTGACACACTGCAGGGTTACCCAAAAGGAAATACCCCAATCAGAATTCTATTAAAAGTCTGTCCGTTGTAGGAATGCATTCATCTTGTGTTCCTTATTGAGTCTGACATGGGTGCTCCGTAATTTGCCAATTAGCTTAGATTCCATTTGTTGTAGCAAAGGTCTCTGATCTCCACCTCTTTTTCCACATGTTATTATTGAAGTCTAATAGATGTAATGTCCTTCCTGTTGGCCATCTGATGGTTTTCTTGTCAATGGTAATCTTGGATCCAGGTTGATCAAGATACACATGTGTTCTCGAATCTGTTTTCGCAACTCACAGAAATGTGCTCCCAATATAAATATTCCAGCAGGTGCACACAATAGCGTAAACAACAACCTTTGTCCAGCAGTTACTAAAGCTTTTGATTTGTACCTGTAAACCCCCATTAGTCTCAAATAAATCAGTTTTGGAATGGATATACTAACACATGCTTCAGTTCCCACACTTAAAAAATTCTTTATTTAATTATTTTAACCAATATGCTCCCCTTACAGTTCTGTCCGCAATGTCCCTCAGAAAGGATGGACTCAACTTGTTCTTATTTGTAGATGCTCTGGTGAAAATAAAAGATGGTTTAGGTTCAACAAATTTCCTCAAGTCAGAATACATTAATTGCAGTATAATGTATTACTATCTTTCGGATATTGGGTAATACTTAAACAATTTTGTTCCATTGTCTTAATTCAGGGATTCTAAGTCGCTTTTCTGTAAATTGTTCTGATCTTGTTATGTGCTTTGTTAATACATTGGAAAGAATACGCTCTGTCACAAAATCTCTCTTTCAGTAGTTTGCTTTCTTGTTTAAAAACCTAATCTTTGCTGCAGTTACCTCTGGCTCTGCAAAAGTTCTTGTGGCAACTAGTTGCAAACAGTGTGGAATTAACTTCCGTAGGTTTCCATTTTGGTTTGCACTTGTCCATATTCCACATAAATGTGGAATTCCAAAGAATCTATGGCTGCACTGTCACTGTGCCTATTACTTCAATCCCAAAGGTATTGCTTTATAGAAACCTACCAAATTCAGTAAATCACTTTCAGTACCATGCAAAATCATAATAACATTGTCTATGCATCGATGTCACAATACCACATTATGCATGAATTCAGTATTTGTCAAAGCAAAGGTTTTCACAAACTGTCCCATGAACAGGTTTGGTAGGAAAGGGTTATATTTAGCCCCATTGCACCCCCTTACTTTGGCGCTAATATTAATTGTTAAAAAGACAATTGTTGTGTTCAAGGGAGAACCTCAGAAAGTCCTTACTCATCTTGATATGCTGTATATGTGATGCTGAAAAATCAGTGATTGCAAGATCTATGGATTTGATAGCCAATGTGTGACCTATTGATGTATGTAGTGCCTTCACATTTAGTTTGGCAAGCAAAAAGTCCTGCTTCCAGACAATGTCTTGGAAGATCTGTAAAACCTATGTGCAGTCCCTAATACAAGATGGTAATAACATAACCTATTCCTTTATGGCATTATCAATATACTCAGAAAGACTCTGCAAGGCCAAACCTATGCCACTCATGATCAGGCATACACCTGGCAAATGTTCATACTGTTTGTGCATGTTAGGAAGAAAATATATGGTTGGCATAGTGGGTTCTCTTATAATTAAAACATGTCTCTCCTCATCTGTGAGGAGTGCCCTCCTGTAGCATTTTAGTACTAGTTCTTGAAAGCCTGTCACTACATCATTAGTAAGGTTAGATCTGAGATTTCTGTAACACCCGGGCGTTAGTAGGTCTGAGTTGTTCATACTGATGTAGTAATGTCTGTTTAATACAACAATATTTCCTCCTTTGTCCACCTCCTTTTAGAGTATACTCGCATCCTGAGATAGTTGCACTAAAGATTGCCTCTCCTCTTTAGTTACATTGTACGATGTTCATTTGAGTTCTAATGTCCCTTATCAATATGCTGATAAATGTCCATGGTTACAGCATTTAGTCTTCAGTTCTAGGATCTCTAAGTTCCTAGGATAAATTTCTAGTTCCTCACAAATTTGCTGCTGACTGATATCTGTGTCTTGTTCTAGGGATAGTAACAAATGGGTATTATCTATGTCTGAGATAGTTGGATCACTCTTAGCCATGAGAAACTCAGGGGGGTCATAGGTGTTAACTTTCTGCAGAAAGATTTTTTTTTAGTTTGAGTTTCCTATAAACCTCCAAAGATATATGGGAAAATCTGTATAGTTCGTCTCAACTTTCAGTGCAAATGAAAACCCTTTATTCATGGCAGTCATGTAACTTTCTGTCAATTCTTTATTTGATAAGTTGATCATTAAATTCATCCTCTACCCTTTTTCTGCTGAGTACTGGAGCCCGACTGTGACAGATTAACCATTAGGCCAAGTAGGCACCAGCCTGTGAGCCCCACTCCTTTTAAAGGCCCCATGACAATGGATCAAAATAAAGCGGTGCTGAAAATTAGAAATGTATTAGGAGAAAATTTGCGAGAGGGGGGCCTGACATTTTGACTACCTAGGGGCCTGCACAGGGTTTAATCTGGCACTGGAGCCTGATCTTGTTACCTTCGTTGTTGGATCTTGCTCTTCATCTGACCTTTCTTCTTCCTCCTCTCTACCCTATATAATACTTTCACACTGAAGTATCTTTTTTGTCTAAAGGTTCCTGAAATCTGATGTGTTTGAAAATGTACCCTTGATTCCCACTTCTGGACCATCTGATCTGTTCTAAAAAATACTTTGCCTGACTGGTGGCTCCTTCCATTCGGGTATCAATACCAACTGTCTGTATTTCTATGTCATTGGCATTATCTCCTTCGGAGTCTACATCAGAACTACCTGGTGAAGATTTCGGGGTACTTTCTCTTGATGACAGTCTGTGGTTCTCATATTTAATCTGAAAAGAATAGACCTGATCATCCCTATAGTCATGGTCTTCGCAGAAGAACTTACAGGACTTCCTCAAATTAACATCATCTTGATATACTTCTGTAGGTCGAAAATTGCATTGTTGTTCTTATTTTTCGTACTTTCATGGCTCTCCATTTATGTTATTTCTTCTTTTAGTTTGTCTATTTGTGCTTGAATTCTACCATGTTCTCGGTTGGCATGTTCAGCCAGTAATTCTACTCATGTAGTTTGATTTAGATTTGCATCTGTTTCTGAGTTAGATCGTTATCATCATTATTATTAAAGTCTGCGAATATTAGTACCATGTGACCTCAGGCAATTGTATTATTTTCCAAATAGTTTGCCATTGATACCTTATACTTGTATTTACTTATTTCCCTTTTAGAGAGCCTCTCCAGTCTGACAAATGTGTGCCTGAGTGTCAGTTATGGTCACAACATTCCTAAAGGCATTGGACATGTTACCTCTTAGTGCAAATAGTGCTGCCCCATCTTCTTCCCAATTCAGAAAATATTCTGCCATTGCACTTCAATGAACCTCCAGTTGCACTGGACCTGGAAACTGTGACAATGAAAATGTGAGGGTTGGGCAGTCCAGGTGAAAAGTGTGTCTGGGTTATATCGCTTTCAAAGTGTAGCTGTTATATATCTCTTTTGGACAGCTGCAGTTGCTGGTGTGTATAGGTAATGCCCTGACCTAATACACAGTTAACAGTCAAAAAGATGGTACACCAGAAAGCTGCGCTTGTCCAAGCTGTATTAAATTGAAATGTATTGGTATCCTCACATAATGATGAAGTACCAGTAGTCCACATAATGATATTCTAGGCCTTGTCCAAGCTGAAACGTGTTTCAACCATCTTTGGTCTTTCTCAATGCTGTTGATTGGCAATTAGTATAAAGTTACAATACGATTCCCTCACAAATCTGCATAAGTTCCAATTGAATCACAACAACAAATAATAACATGATAGTACAAATTATATTTAAATTCCAATCAGTTGTCATCATAGTAAGCAAACAGTTAGTGGGATAATGGAAGTGGGATAAAGGGAGAAAGGGAGAAAGAGACAAAGAAGTTAAACAGAATTTAGTTTTATGCATTGGAGGTAGACCAAAAGACTATATATATATTCACTGAAAAAGCTTTGCTAAAGGGACATTATGGTTAGGTTGTACTAACAAAAACCCATGAAATTCAATGAAAACATTTTGCTAAAGAGACGTTATGCTTACAAGTCAAACGGAAAAACCCTTGAAATTCACCAGTTTAGGTGAGCTAAGCAACCATAACTCATGCCACCTCCGTGCACTGATATGACTAACACCAATGACATCAAAGATGACATCATAAATGACATTGATGACATCACCAATGACATCACATATCTGGGCCACTTCTTTTTGTTCACTGACATATCTAGGCCACGTGTTTCTGTTCAAAGATAGAAACATTTTTAAAAATCAAAAGGTGTTACATATGTAAACATTAACCTTGTTGTATGCTGTTAAGGCCCTTCTTAAGATTTTGCCTCAGTTCATGCTGCACATACATAGGGAAATATCCAAGTCTCAAACACACAATTCATTTGTGTACTTGATTATAAAGTCTAATGTTACTGTCATTTTCTGGTGGTGTTGTTTCTTTCCTCCTTACAAATGTTTCCCTGTATGTGCCTCAGATTTACATGCATTGTGGGTCTACATATGTATTGTTCATACAAACACAAGTATTTAGTAAGTCTTGAATTATTAACTATTAGCTATTTATCCCATGTTCATCATTAATCAGAGCTCTGATAGGGTGCAATTCATTATTTTACTATCCAAAATTACCAGACAATACATATTGTACTTCTACATTGCATGCTGCACCGATTGCTGATGTGTATGTGTGTTTAGGTTCCTGTATTAATAGAACTCCAATATAATTTTTTGTTCAGATGAATACATTCTTTAATACTTTGAGTAGTTCATGATAGGTCTCCTGATTAACCCTTGGTATCTTGTTACTAACCTTATAAACACGACCCCTTTTAGAGACTTTTTATCAAAATTAATGTCATATGTGATGTCATCAGTCATGTCATCAATGACATTTGTGATGTCATCTTTGATGTCCTGGGTGTTAGTCTTAGCAGTGCACAAAGGTGGCTTGAGTTATGGTTGTTTAGCTTACCATAACTGGTGAATGTCAAGGGTTTTCTGGTTTTAAAGTGTAACCATAACATCTCTTTAACAAAGTTTTTTCAGTGAATTTCATGGGTTTTTGTTAGTCCAGCTTAACCATAACGTCCCTTTAACTATGTTATTTCAGTGAATTTCATAGTTTTTTATTAGTGCAAATTAACCATAATGTCCCTTTAACAAAGATTATTCAGTGAATTGTATAGGTTTTTACTAGTGCACCCTTAATGTGCTACAAGTTCCTCAGATTATACTCACCCCCAATGCACTAAAAATGGAGGGGCCCCCATACAGGCACAATGTCTGGATATGTGCTTTTTCTCATGACTCACTTTTAATTAGTACATGGACACCACATCTGTTCTATGGACACTGAGTGCATGCGCCCTGCGATTCCTGACCGATGGGAGTATGCGGCCACCCGTCAAGACCATAGACGGCCGTGGTCATCATGGAGTGTCCGTGAATGGTGTCCACAGCCATGGACATTTTTAAAGTGCATTTTCCAGAAATCTACAGTGTTTCAAGCTGAAACGTTACCCTTCCACAGCTCTCAGACCGTTCTTTATTCAATCTGGTACATTTTTACAACTTTTTAAGGCCTTTTTGCGACTCGGTTGTCCGCAGACAGCGTGACTGTCAATGGGCGGATCCTCTATAGGGACACACCCATTACTTTTCCTTATTCTCAATCTGGCTATCCAGGAGAGAGCACCAGCTTGCAGTTCCTGGGTTCCTGTTTTGATGCTTTGCAGATATTTTTTTTTGGAGAACATCATGGCATCTGTTATGGCCACTTCTGCTCCCCAACCACCCCCACCATGACCAAGATGACCACCATCTACAGGGCCTGTAGAGGGGGAAAAGGCATGGTGATACAGTAGAGGAGGATCAAAGAAAGATGAAGATGAGGTAGATGCAGTACCTATCTCCAGCACCCGGAGAGAGTCCTGGGTGTGGCCATTTTTCACCACTCTAGGGAGTGTACCAAAGGCTCAGGCAGCCATGGTTCAATGCACTAAGTGCAAACTTGTACTCAGTTGCAGAAAACTGGGCTTGTACTCCTGTGGGACCACCTGCATGCAGTGCCACACCATGTCCAACCACGTGGGGCACTGACGAAGGCGCTACCTTTCTCAGGGAAAAGTAGGTTGATGCCCTCTACCCCATCTCCTTCGACTGCTCCTGCCACTACAAGGGATACTTCTTTAGGTTAGATGATCTCAGCGGCAGCCTCACAGGCCACACAGAATGCTGTTGACCCTTACCTTTCAAGAGTCACAGTGCTATGTTTGTACTGTGAAGCACCGATCTGTAGGGGGAAGCAGTTGCGGAGTGCTTTCAAGGCTGTGGTCAAGGAGCAGGAAAAACACTGCCAGCTACTTGATTAAGGCCCGCCCAACATCTTCCTCTCTCCACCTGCCCCATCGTTCCTGTGGTTGGTGCCCCTTCCCTCCCCTAACTTGCTTGTCCTGCAAAAAAAGCCCGAAAAATTACAAAACCAAACAAAACACTTAACAAGGTTAACTTAAAAAAGGAACAATTGTTTCAATTGCAATAAGGGCATAATATACCATGATTTGCAGTCTGCATAAGCTGGTGAAATAGAATGGATTCACAATTTGGTATGGATACATATACAAATCATTCATTGTGGATGTTCTCTTGTGAAACATGTTTGGAGAGAGTGCATGTATGGTTCCATGTGTATGAAATCTGGAGGATTACATTTATAGGGATGTTTTTGGTTTGCAGTCCTTGTAGTAAGTACATTAGGAATGCTTGAGGGTCTTCTTGTGTGTTCATAGTAAATTGTACCATTCCTGCACAGTAGTCCTATGTTTGCCTTATTCCTGATACACTGTAAGTGCTTTCAGGATTTTTTGTGGTATTTCTATGAAGGACACGCATTTGCAAACACAAGTGCTCTGAGCCGTTTAAGTAAATGTTGTGAACAATTGGTGGCAATTGGAAGAGAAGACTGATTGTTACATTTGCATAGCAATTTGCTCCCGTTGTGTTGCTGAATTTAAATGGACCAGAGAGTAGTGCCTCTGCATCCCTTGATGGGCCTGCAGTTATTTTTTGAGAAGAGATATGTGTCTCTTTGTCTTCTGATGGACATGCAGTTGAGTTTGCACTAGACAGTTTTGTGGTTGTATTATTTGATGGAGAAGCAGTTGGTCATTTTTTCTTTAGTGGTATTGTTTGGAGATCAGTTATATATTCTCTTTGCATTAGTTTTATTTTTAAAGGTTTTTCTTTTTTGAGGTACAGGATAAATATGTAGATGGGGCTGAACAGTGCACATAGCCTGTTGTATTCTAGAATTCTAGGGCGCAAGGAATGTCAGCATTGACTTTCTTTGCATAAAAGTTAACTAAGAATAGACAATTGAGTGTTCGAAGACATGAACATGCTATGTAACTCATACCTTCTTTAAAGACTGTTGCTGCCAATGTCAATCAATGTGTGATCTAGGGTTAGACCTTGCGATTTGTGAATAGTGACAGCATATACACGAGACAGAGAGAATTGCTCCCTACGTACATACATGTCTTTGAAAAGAAGGAAACATGCTAATGTGCAGCCAGTTTATTTTACTTGTGTAAGTTTGTCAAAGTGGATATTGACAAACTGAATGTTGTTGTTATGTGGAGATGCTTGGAAGCCAACAACTATACCAATTGCTCCATTTACTAAACCATGTTCTACGTCAAAGTTACATTTTAGAATTACTCTGCAGTTTAGACACAAAGTAAATTTCTCCAATCCAGATGTGTTGGAGATACATTTTTCTAAGCTATTTAGTTGTGCTGATGGAGTGTCATGCAGTGCACTTCTAGTGTGTCTATGGAGCTGATATGCACTATGGGTTGGATTTCTTTTTTTAACATTGTCATGTTGAATTGACTACAGATTGAAGGGTTGGCATTACTGAGATGCATTTTATATTTTGCTGAGTTCCTTGTTGCATGACATCAGGAGCAGATGTGTTTTGCCCATATAGCTCATGAATTAGTCTACTTTTTAGGATGGATTTTACATCTTCAGTAAGCAGACCAGTTATAATGCTTTTAAAATTGTTAGCATAGGTGAGGTCTGTAGACTGATACATGTTTTGAGTTAGTTCTTGTACTGAAAATGTTGGCAGGGATTTACATGTTCAATGCTGCAGTGTGCTTTATGGCATTGTTTGTGTCCGAATGTTTTGCAAATTGGTTGACCTTTTACTGATGTTAACTGTAGGAGGTCTATGAAAACAATAACGTGTTTTCCTCCAAACAGTTCTTCGTTGTCGGTTATTCAGACTTCTTGCATTCTGAGGTAAATTATAAATTAAAGCCAACAAGAGGTTGGAAACCATGCTTAATTCATCTATTAGGAGCACATACATTTGTTTCAGAATTCTACATACTTCAGTAGCAGCTTCTGCTGATCATCTGTAGTATTCTAATTTGTTTTGGTGTTCTACTGGAAGGAGCAGTAGTCGGTGTAAAGTTACACCTCCTATGTTATAGGCAGCTAAACCTGTGAGAGCTGTTGCAACAGCCAAAAGGTTGTTGTTTGTTAAGTTTTGCTGATTATTAAGAATATTTTTCCAAACCAGCTTCACCACTTACACACAGGAGCAGAGGTTTATATTTTTTACAGCTACACGTTTTAGTTTCTTGTTTAAAACCATGTTCAATTTCTTCTATGACTTCTCGATAAATAATGAGTTGTTCATCATTTAGCTGTGATTTGAGCACTGCTTCATTTAGAATGAGAGGTTCTCCAAGTGGTTTCTGGCTTCCTGTAAGGAAAGTTTGACTACCCTCAGGAGTGTCTTTATGTAATTGAGCTTCAGCTTCTTCCTCTTGTTGGTGTTCACTGTTCAACTTTAGTTTGTATTGTTTGAAATTGCCTTTTGTATACTGCTTTCATTTGTTTTGAATGCAACTTCCAATGAGTCATAGTCACTGAATAATTGTTGTTCTTTTCTCCAAGGTTTAAAAAGTTGCAGTAGGGCATGTAATACAATTCTCTATGTTGCAGAGATTTAAATGATAACTTTATATAATTAATTGGGATGGGTTTGGTAGTCGTACAGGCACTTGTTTTCCAAAACAGAACTTCTGTTCGGGTATTATGTGTCAGTTAAATAGTTTTTTAAATGTCCTGGCTGCTGGGATCTATCTTTTGGGTGGATTTCAGTACTCTTTTTTGGGATGAAGCTGGACCAAGGATTAGCCAGACAATGTGTTCAGATTTGCCATATAAGGTTGCACCTGTTAAACGGTCTGCAGTTTATAGCCCCTGCATCCTCTATGGGAGAGCATTTTTATGCTGAAGCTGTACAATTTTTGTGACAGTGCATTGTCAGATGATATGTCATCCCAGAGATCTTTTAGCTATGTTTTCTCAGCATTGGTGAGATACGCTGTGACATATCTTGTAACTGAAGTGGAATTGTCTGCAACGAATTGTATGTCTATGTTTGCATTCCACAAGAGGACAATGATTGCATTGTTATCATTGATGTACTTGGATGCTTCATCCCTTTTAATGTTGTATGTGTTTTAGGGGATTTGCCATTTACAGTTTGTCTAACAGAAGGTGTCAAGCTTTCCACTTGTCCTTTTTTGCAAACTGGTCTAGGGAAGCCAAAGCGACATTTGGTATAATATTTACCTTTGTATTTATATCTACGTCATCAGTATTTGCCACATTTAGGTTTTTGTAAGCGTAAGATTTGTGTACATAGGTGGTTTCTGAAGGGATGTCGCAGGTTTTGTATTTTTCAATATACAGTAAAACAGTGGTGTCAATGTCATGGCCAAATTTGGGAGCATCTTTTATCCATAAAAGCATGCAGATGTGTGGTGCTCCTTTGAATTGATATTCTGTTCTCCAAAAGATATGTTGCACTTCTCTGAGCAGAGGGGTAGCTTTATTTCAGATGAAGTTGCAGCATGGCAATGAAGCGATGGTGAAAGTACCTTGATACATTGACGGGGTCAAGAGAAAAGAGTTCTCCTGGTGTTTTTATATCTATTCTATCTTTATTTTGGTTTGCAGTGCGTAAGAATTTGTGCAAGTCATCCCATGCGTACTCTGCGCAGCTTAAAGTAACAAACCATGTGGGTGGGCCTAGGTTCCTTAGCATACAACGTACATCAGCGTGATGTCGGAACCAGTATTCTTTTGTAGCGTGCATGTTTGGCAACAGATTTGTTATACTTGACTGCGAAACCTCATCTTTGTGTTATTTTTTGAAGTAATTGTGTAGCAGAGATGTTTACACAATTAGAGCCTGTTTTTAATGTATGTGCCACTCCATAACATAGAGTTGCTAGCTCACTTTCTAACAGGAGGCAGAAAATTGATTCTACTTTTGTCTGAATCTGAGGTTTTCAGAATACATCTATAAAGAGCAATATTCTGATTCACTAATTTGTGTGGACCTTTCATCATATCTTCCTCCTTTCCCTGTAGAAAAGAGTAAAGGAAAAGAATGTGCTTCAACACTTTTTTCCCAAATGCTCATTGGGGATCCTTTGACTTGATGCATTTGATATGTTTCTAATGCATCTTCAAAGATGTCTTTTGAGTGTAGTGGCTGAACTGTATACTGGTCTAAAATGTTGGCTGAAGTAACAGGATCTACACTTTGAAATTGGCCAGTTGCTGGTGAATCTTGAATTATTTGGTTGGTTTATTTTAAGTTTTCCTCTATGTTTATATCTGTGTATTGGCAGGGCAATCTTGATTCCCAGAATGCTTACTTCACCTACCTAAATAATCAACACCCCACCATTAAATTCACTATGGCACATTACAATACATCTATTAGCTTCCTAGATTTGGAACTCAAGGCACAACTGGGTCATCTCAATTGTACACTATACAAGAAGGAGGCGGATAGGAATACTACTTTACATTTTACTAACTTCCACCCCAGGTCTCTCAAAGAAAATCTGCCCTACAGTCAATTTTTGAGGTTGCTTCGTAACTGTACCCAGACATCGGATTACTATCAACATGCCAATAAATTGGCGAGTGATCTGAGGGTCAGAGGATACCCTAAGAAACTGGTAGCGCATGCCCTGAAAAGAGCCAGATTTACACCAATGGAGAATCTCCGTACACCTCAGGTAAGGAATTTGACACAAGAAAGGATCACCTGTGTGACCACATACAATACACAATCATTTGCTATCAAAAAAGCATTACTGAAATATTGGCAGATGGTTGATACTTGTCTACCAACCTCAGGGAAACCAGTGTTTGCTTTTAAGAGATCAAGAAACCTCAAAGATCAACTGGTGCATTCATCCTCACTGGCAAAATCTAATGTGAGTCAGAGAGTGTTGCGCCCTTTGTTGGGGCACTTCCCTTGTGGAAACTGCAGGGCATGCCAGTTTACCAAAAAGACAACAGAATATGGAATATTCGTTTCTTATCAAATTGTAAAACCAGCAATGTGGTGTATTGCATCCAAAGTCCTTGTGGCCTGGAATATGTAGGCCAGACAAGTAGGCCGGTACATATAAGAATCAATGAGCATTGCTCCAGGATACGATGTAAAAACCATTGGGCTGCTTTATCACCACACTTTGTGGAATACGCACACTCTCCGGATGAGATGCACTGGTGGTTACTGGATGTGGTGAAGCACAGCCTAAATATGCAACAAACGCTGCGTAATAGGGAATCCAGATGGATTTTCCGGTTACAGACATTGGACAGGTCCAAAGGGCTGAACGAGGAGACCCCCACTTTCCAGGTACCCCCATAATAGTATTCATGTGGATGATGGTATGACCCCACTGGCCTGCAGTCCCAGGATGCTAGCACAACCTTCCCCAGTGAGAACTTTTTGGCCAAAGGCTCCCCCCATTTTTCGAGGTTTCGGGACTACAAGCACCTTGATGCACCAACCCAGGCGGAGTAAGGGGCTGGACGGTTCACTCAGACCTGGTCACTAGGACAGCATTGGAATTCAATCACTTTAGTACCCTGATGTACATCCTAGCTGCCAGCATCTGCCTTGTTTACATAACGCAGCCTTTTTGTAATAATTCCCCGCTGTTCGTCTGCACAGTTCTGCATAACTAGTCCGAGTTCGGGTGCAGTACACTGTTTTGTCCACCATGGCGCTGGTCCGGCTGTTCTTGCACGTGGACTATAAGGCCTTCCGAGGCCTCTATGGTTGTCGGCACTTCCTGGTAGAAGACTTTGGAGCCGAGATGGACGAGAGTACGGGAGACTCTCTATCCATTACAAAGTAAGTCCCCTCTGTGATCCAGGTACAGACTGGCCATGATTGCATTTAGGGACACTGCCATACTGACTCCCTGTCCCTCTTCCTAGTTTGTGGACATGAATGCCACATCTTGACAACACGTCCCTGGAGCAGTACTTAACGCATTGACAAATCGCTGACCGCGCTGCCCGCAAGGAATGCAATCACATTTCCTTTTAAATACCTGATGCACGAAGACTCAGATGGCGAGAACGCTTCATCTGACACAGGTATCGGATGTAAGACACAACATGATTGTTGTGTGTTGTATGTTGCCCAAGGGACTAGATTACTAACCACCCTGTCTGAAGGTCAGGGTTAAACCCTGTGCATTTAATCATTCTTTTGCTTTGTCTATTAAATAGGGCTGGTGTGCCTACTGCTCCCCGTGGCTACATCGAAATGAGGCCCCAGTGTTCTCTAGCAGCAAACCGAATGTGGTTGGGTTTAGAACTGTAAGATAGTGGTCCAACCCCTTACCCCTGGATTCGAAGCACTCAGAATCCGTAAGTTAACTGCCAATCCTTTTCACATAGGGGGATCACTTTACCCCCCAGGTTTTTCCAGCTTTTTCTGGTTTCTTTCTCTGTTCACTGGTTTCGGAGTTTGTTTTGAGCACATTGGGTGAATACAGAGCACACAATCACTGCCATTGAGGGCAGAGTGCATGATTGTAGGTAGCACTTGATTGCATGGGTTTTGAGGCTTCATCCTTTGTTCACCCCTAGGGTGGCTTTTGACTGTAAGTACAATGGTGGAAAATATGCATGATACCAGTTGACATGCGACCATACTCTCTCCTTGTTTGTTAAGGTGGCTCATAGGTAGTTGGTTAACGTCAACTGGGTAGCACTGGTTCTAGCACAGACGGCTGGTTCCGCCTGGGGCACAACACAGCAGTCAGTTGCCTAAATCTTTTAACTGGTTTTGACATAACTCTTGTGTCTTTTTATCAATTCATTGGTGTATATGTGTTTATTCCTCAGGGGTCATCTCTTTGTGTTTCTAACTCTGGTCCTGGGGAAGGCGTTATCTACATCTACCAATGCTGAAACGTAGGACGTACCTGCTTTTGCAACATCCTTCAAAGCAGTTACCAGTTGGCTGGTTTCTAATATGTACAGCCACTCTACGTAGACCCGAGTAGATCCTTAGATTATTTTGTGTAATCTCGTATATTTGGTTCTTTTAAGTCTGAACATCTCACACCAATTGGCAAGAGTTATAATTTCTAGTTGGTATGTGCCACATCTTTGGATATGTGGACCTGTTATAAATGCTAAAATAACAGCACATGTTTATGCAATTGGAAAAACATTGTTTTGCATTTCAGATATGTGGATTTGTTACTAATGATGAAATAACAATATCATTGTATGAAAAAAGAAAAAAAATAATCTGTTTTTTATTAAGTTGAGCTTTTTTTCAAAATATTCTTTGTTTTGGTCTCTGTTGTAGCAAATTGAATTCTTTTGTTAATATTGTCTTAATAATATTGTGATCATGTTTTAGGTTATCAAATTGGGTATGTTTTCCATGACAATACGGCATATGAATGAATGCATTTTTGACTTTGTAAATATACAATGATTATTTGCTGAATGTTTGAAGCATATCACACACTGAGCATAGTGTGTAGGTGGAGAGATTTGCTCACATAGACAGACAGAATACAATCAATTGGGTGTGGATTGTTATTCTCTAAATATTTTTCGTGCTGGGACATCCTTTTTTTTCCTTTTTTGTTTACTTTATAACTGTGTAGTATTCATTGTTTTCTTTTAGATATTGTAGGGCATGTTTAACTTTGTTCAAGTCAACCAGCTGTTGTCAAATTATTTTGTCTTTTGGTGTACGCCATTAACTAGTACAAAGATTGGTTGTTATACTCCTAGAGTGTATACATTTTCTTTAAGATTTATTGGCAAATATACTACTTTGCCACAGATGCCCTTTTGTGACTTGGACTAAGGTAATTTGGCTGTTTTAGTCTGCAGGTGTATTATAGCTTGAAATGGGTGTACTGTTTGGATTATAATGCTCTCGTTAAGTTGTTGGAGAGCCTTTGGAAGTGGGAATATTTCTTAGTTAGAAGTTATTACTGATGGCATTTGGTTATTGTCAAGCTTTGTGTTGCAGTACATGCAAATGATTGAGGGGTCAGTTATTTTTTATTTATTTTCTGTTGTTAAATATAAAGCTAATTGGAACCATTGGGATTCTTAATTGTCCTCTTATTTGTAGGCCATATCTACTGTTTTTGTGCTCTTTTTATAAAAGTTCTCCGACAACAGACACATATTTGATCTGATATTTCAGCAGATGTGTTTTGAAACTTAACTTTTTCTTTTGTGTATCTGTTTGTTAGGCGGTTGGTGTGTGTGACGTTTTCTATAATGTTTTCTGAAGTTACTAAATTGTCAGTTCCAAAGTAATTTACTTTGGATTTGCTCTATTTTCTAAAGGGGTTCTGTAGCTGTTCCATGTAGGAGAATGTTATTTACATTTTGCAGTTCTAGAGCAGGACTTTTTGCATAGTATAGTTGATTCACAAGATTCTGTATAGTAGAATGGTGTGTTGCTAACATTTTGATGTGGTGGAAGGTGCTTTTTCAAGCATTTCCCAAAATGCAGGCTAATTAATGTTCTTGCAGACCAGTGTGGCTGCGCACTGGAGAGGAGTCCATGGTTTGTAAAGTTTTCATTCTATTTGTGTCTTTTAGTTTGACATAGTGATTGAGGAATTGTCATAAACCTTTAAAGGATTGTTGCCTTACATTACACATTGAGCTGCATGTCCATTTGTACAATGGACAGTTTATTTTGGCGAAAGGAATATTTGGTTGAATGTTTCTTGGGGACATTTTTCCTATAATGGTTTCTTTTGCAATATGGTGTCTCCCAACATTTCATATACTCGGCCATCACTGTCTATCGCAATATTTTTTGTACTGGTTTATAATCTTTTTCATTGAAATATGAGTCTGTACTGCTTGCGTGAATCCATTCACCTTCACAGAAGTTTGAAAAGTTATCTATATTGACATTGTGCATGTTTAGAAGGACCTTTGTAATGTATAAATTGATGTACTTAGTGGTTTAATTCTGTTTAAAATCAATATAAACAATTTTCTCTTTAGTAGAAATGTGCTGTCAATTAGAGCTCAAAGGATTAGTCTCATGCAGTAGTTTTAAAGGGTAGATCGTGACTTCTCAGCTTGTGTTATAAGATTGTAAATACCTCTATGGTGGAACATTTTTTGTAACATTATTTTTTTGGATTGCTTTATGGTGGTTATGTTAACACTGGTACATATAGGTCCATCAGTAGGTTTGATTTGCTTTTTATATTTTTTTACTTTTAGTTATTGAAAGAGGGGCTTCGCCTTTTTTAGTCACAGCTGGTTTTGTTTTTTTCTAGTGAGATTACTAGCTCTTTTGTTTTAATGTTTTCTATAAAATGTTTTAGGGGTAGATGAGTATATGGCTTGCTTTTATTGTTATCTGCTCTATTTTTTCTTTCTTTTCTATGAATTTACTTTTTATTAGGCATTGTGTTGTGGCTGTTGGAAAAAAATAATGTTTGGGTTTGAAAGCTGTGGAATGTATACGGCTTTATTGTGCATGGTGTGTGTCGGTGTGATTGTAGAAAATAATAGTGTGATGTGTGATTGTGTAGTGGAATGATAGTTGTGCTTGTGAAGGTTGTATGAGTAAGAGTGTGTAAAGGTGTGGTGGGTTTGGGTTAGTGACTAAGAGAGTGGTGGTGTGAATGAATAAGTAGGGACATTGTGCTGTTTTGAGAAAAACAGTGGGTGTTATACTGGTGGTTTTGAGATGTGAATAGAAAGAGTGTTCATGTTACAATATAATGAGTGAGAACTAAATACATTTTGTTGATTTGAAAAGAATACTCTAGGCTAATATATAGTGACACTACATTGTTACAATACTTTATTAATGTAGCATGTGAAGAGTGTTCTTTTTCGGTGGCCATCTTCTGGAATTTTCTTCTTTCCTGTAATTGTAAAAGAAAGTTAGTGGGTATATGTGCTAATGGTCAAGTACTTTCAGTAAGAGAGGTTGTTGTTTATGAAGATAGGAGGAGTTGTTGGGAAAAAGAGTCAATAAAGTTGTGGTATGGATGGTGTACTAAAGTATGTTCAGTATGTTGTTAGAACAATTGGAGTATGAGTAGTGTAAGAAAAAGGTGCATATGTAGGTTACATTAGTGCTGCTGATTTTAATGAAAAAGTGCTCTGTTTGTTGGGCAAGGTATCTGTAATGTGTTTCAGTGTTTTTTAAGAATAGGGAAAGTGTGGCCTAGTGGTAATGCAATGGCTGGGTTTTGTTGCAGCAGTGTTTTGTGTCTTATAGTAGAGGTTGGAAAGAAGAATACTTTATATGTTAGGTGAAGTGTTGTATATAGATACTTTGGTGGTATACACACATGTGTGAGCAGGCAGATAATGGTGGTAGTGTAAGGGGTGTAATTATTGAGGTTGGAAAGTGTGACCTGTTTATGGAATGGAAAATGGAAAATGGTAAAAATTGTTTACAAATGTTTCTTTTTAGGAGCATTTTCATGAAAGTTCAAAAATGGATATGTCCCTGGGGCTTTGGATGAGAGGATTACAACATTCTCGCCCTTCATCAATTCCCCGTCATGTCAAATATCAGCTGACCTATGACATAGACTCATGACAACTACCCACCTGTCACTCACGCTGGCCCTGGTAAAATTCTTGATTGTCATTTTTGGTAGACTGGAAGAGGTGATGAAGGCAGCCAAGCTGAAAGTAGAGGAACTGCTTGGAACTGCATAGGGTAATCACCCAAATTGTACCAACAATCCATGCTGGGAGAGGGTACGCAGTTTAGCAATGGGTGTAGAGAAATCAGTGATGAATCTGTGAAGGTAACTCCACCAAGTTATTTGTAGCGGGAATAGAGATAAACTGATTTTTGGGAACTATGTTGTGAATTCACTTTTTATTTGTAAGGAACATTTATTTTGTGTCTGGATATTATGAAGTGTATTGAAATGTTTTTTTTCTTTTGTTTTTTGAATAATATGTAAAAGTACTATTTGTACTAAAAACATTTTTAATTTAAAAAAAAGAAAACATGCATGTGCGTTTATAGGAGCACTGTGTGCAACTTTTTTGTAAAATAAAATAAATTCTGATGGAAAAGATTTGTAGCACTTGGTGTGTGTATGTTTAATATGTTGGCAGTACATGCATACTTGCCAACATAATCCATTCAAATCTGTAGGTGCTTATGTAGTGCTAGTTTTTTTGTTTGCATTCTGGGACTTGGAGTTCCACTTTTCCCATCATAAAACTTGGACTACAAGTTCCAGATTTCACAGAAAAAACAGGACTGGATAAGCTCTTACAGATTGGAATGGCTTATGTTAGCAAGTATGCATGTACTGCCAACATACCAAGTGCCACTTAAAAATGTTGTGGAAATGTTTTGCATCTGCTTTTTCTTTCTTTTAAGAAAATGTTACACACAGTTCTGCTATAAATGCACAAATGCATTTGTTTACTTTCATGAAAAAGCTCCTAAAAAGAAAACATTTTTAAACGCACAGCATTTTATATTGTTAATTCGATGTAAATGTCAGACTTTTGAATATTCCATTCCAGTCCTGTTTTTTTCTTCGCATTGTGGGAGTTGTATTCTGGGTTGTAAAATGGGCGAAGTGGAATTACAAGTCACAGAATGCAAAGAAAAGAAGATTTGATAAGCACCTACAGATTGGAATGGGTCATGATGGTAGGTATGCATGCACTGCCAACATATAAGTGTACACAACTGGTGCCACTTAAAAATGTTCTACACATGTTTTGCATCTGCTTTTACTTTCTGTTAGAAAAAAGTTACACACAGTGCTGCTATAAAGGACATGTTTAACCTTTATCAAATTGCTCCTAAAAAGTAACGTTTTTAAAAGCACTTGTAAGTATTTGCTGCTTTATATGAGCAGATGCTGCAATGCATGGATTTGGCTGGAGTGGTTAAAAAAGAGAATATGCTTATTACAGGGTAAGTAGCAGGAACCTGTGATATATATATTCAGTGGAAAAACGTTGTTAAAGGGACGTTATGGTTAAGTTGCACTACTAAAGACCTATCAAATTCAGTGAAAAAAATGTTGTTTAAGGGCTGTTATGGTGTATTTGTCCTACTTAAAAGCTATCAAATTCACTAAAAAAACATTGTTAAAGGGACATTATGGCTCGGTTGCCCTAAGAAAAACCTATCAAATTCTGTGCACACATTTTTGTGAAGAGACATTTCACTTACTCTGTAGTAATACCAACCTATCCATATTATGGTTACACGTAAAACCGAAACCCCCAGAAATTCACTAGTTATGGTAAACTAAGCAACCATAACTCGCGCCACCACTGTGCACTGCTAAGACTAACACCCATGACATGTAAGATGACATCCCAAATGCCATTGATGACATCACTGGTGACAGCAAGAAAACAGTCAAAAAGCACTATATTTGTAGAACTTACCCTTCTCATATGGTCTTACACTAGTTTCTTTATGGTTTACTTACATCATTTGACACATATACGTAGGGGAAGAAACAAGCCTGAAACACAGCAATTATTTCTGTGCATGAAGATAATCAGGTAGGTTATGACCACTTTCTGGTAATAGTGCTGCTTTTTTGCTTAATTTACTTTCCCTGTGTATGCTTATATGTGTATGCATTGTGGTCTCTTTATATTTTGTGTCTAGTAGTACAATTATGTAGTAAGTGAGGCATTATTAGCTACTTAAGACATGTTTACAGTACGCAAAACTCTGAAATGAAAGCATTCACCAATTTACCATCCAACATCGCAATATGTTGAATATTGCACCTCTGTGGTGCATGCTGCAGAGAATGCCTACGTTTCTACATGAGTAGGTTGATGTAGTAGAAAGTACTCTGTAATCCAATGGTTTTTATAGCAATGCATTGCTCAATGAACTATGCATGTCATGATAGTTGTCCCAATGAACTCTGATAGTTTTCTGGAAACATTATAATGACAATCCCTTGTGGAGACGTTTAATGACAAATAACTGTACATGTGATGTCATCCGTTATGTCATCAATGCCATTTGTGATGTCATCAGTGTTAGTTTTAGCAGTGCACAGTGGTGGCGGGAGTTATGGTTGCTTAGCTTACCATAACTAGGGAATTTCTGGGGTTTTCGTTTTACTTATAACCATAATATGGATAGGTTGGTATTACTACAGAGTAACTGCAATATCTCTTTACAAAAGGTTGTGCACTGAATTTAATAGGTTTTTCTTAGGGAAACTGAACCATAACGTCCCTTTAATGTTTTTTCAGTGAATTTGATAGGTTTTTAGTAGGGCAACTAAACCATAACGTCCCTTAAACAACAATTTTTCACGGAATGTGATAGGTCTTTAGTAGAGCAACTTAACCATAACGTCCCTTTAACAACGTTTGTTCACTGAATTTCATAGATTTTTGCCAGGATACCCTTAGTTTGTAACCATGTACCGTACAACATACTGAACCCGCTGGCACCATGTTAATGCGCACAGCAGTCACAGAGTATGCATCTAGTAGCGGACATCGGGTGGCATCCAACCTACTTAGAAAGGCACAGGTTCTCGTACATAGTGGTACCGTTCAGCAAACACAAGGAACATATACAAACAGCACCATGTATGTGAATTGCAAGGGAACATAGAGTAGGTCTGGAAACTGTGAAGAGGAAGTGCCAGGCATCATCCGCACTCCAGCCACCCCCTTCGAAGTGCCTGGAATGTTCATGCCAAAATATGTGACGTATAGAGGACTGATAAACTAGCAGAGAGCCGCAGTTGGGCTCTGCCCAGTGCCTATCGGAATAACAGCACCTATTGAAGTACCAACACCTAAGACAACCTGGATAGTAAGGTACCCATTGAGAAGACCATATCTACAGACAAAACAAAATGACGTTTGCCAGAATGAAATACCTGAAGAAGCCAAGAATATCCTAAAAGAAGACGAATGGTGATGTCATGAGAAAATTAGACTGACACACATGTAGAAGAGATAATGACTAAGAATACTGACAAAGAGATGAAATAACATGGATAAGTAACATCTTGAGCCTTAGGTGAAACAGTTGATGACAAGATGAATAAACTTATGCCATATGCACAATGAAGATATTCAGTTAGTTTAAACGCGTACAGATGCAAGAAACCGCAGGAAGCAAAGAAATCATGAAGCTTGCTTAGCCTTAGTAGTGAAATAGATTGCGGCAAGCACCAACTATACATATATCTACGTCAAAAGTACTTTATAGATGAGTGGAAATCCACTAAGCACGTGAGCAGAATTGAACAGAGGTTACTAAAGGTCTCAACAGGAAAGTGCTGCAGCAAACAAATCAAGAATTAAGACGGAGAGAAACCAGCTGAAGGCAACCATGCAAGGAGGCCATGGTCGTATCAGGCTGGAACAGGCTAGCAATGGATACATTTAAGGAGACAAGGAATAGAGTCTCCTGTTCAGAAAAGTCGAGATAAACCACAGATGATAGACGACTGGCAGAATGGAATCAAATACAAGAAAGTGCATGAAGAAGAGGCCGATTTCACAGTGTCCTAATCACCTGGCAAGACCGGCAGAAAGGGATGAGACTTCCACACCTACGCATGGAGCCCTGTCATACCCATGCTCCTTAACTTTCTAAGACAAAGAAGCAGACTCAAGGGCAAACTAACAAACAGTAATTGACACATGACCATTGAGGTGATAAAAGATTGTGACATAATTGGAGGGAAGCTGGGTGCACACTTACTCCCTGCACCTGGCTGATTATTCTGCATGCTGCTAAGCATAAGTGGAAAAGTATGAGTGGGATTGATGCCAACCCAATCATAGTGGACCGTGTAATGAAGGGTTCTACAGAGAGTAGAGCCAATGGGACGTCATACTTTTAGTGACATTTACAGTGGCCAGTTTGAAGGAAGGGCTTAGTTGCCCCACCTGACATTGATTATCCAATCCCCTCTCCCCGTTAACATATACAGATACAGTACCCATGTCAAAGTTACCTTCCTATAACCAATCAAGTTGCATGTTAGGTTTTTCAAGATTACGCCTCAATGATGACGAGTCTTTGATATGAATATTGTGTTTTTTCTAAAATTTGTTGGAGATTTAAGCGAGAAGGAAGATCGAGCGGTTGCTGATGTTCATTTAACTCCCGTTTTTTGTACTTGTCATTAACTGGACTCCCTTTCCAAACTATTGAGTTGTCATTATTATTTGGTGCAAAAGTATGAATCTGCATCCACATCTATCTCAAGAGTGCTGCTGCACATCTTAAAGGGCTGTTTGGAGACCCCTAGTCTTATGGGCTCCATCCAGTTCAATTGGTAGCAGAGATTAGATGGTTAAGATTAGATTAGACACCCATTGACCGTCGACAGAAGTAACTTCGGGTCCTCAGCAATATCAGAAGTCCTTTGCCATCCGCATCAAAGAACGGGAAGCTCCCCATAGATAGTGGCTCATTTAATTATGAACGCTGCAGGGTAGGACTGAAGGGACCTTTGCTTTCCCCCAAGAAACCCTTCCCACATCTACGAGCAGCGGATCGGACAGACAGCAAGTAGATGTGGTAACGAAGACAGTGTTTCCGAGCATCCGGAGAGGAAAAACATGCAAACGGTGAGTGAAAAAGACTGAATGCTTTGGCGAAAAGTTGCATGTCTTAAAAACAAGAAAAGGGAAGGTAAAGGAGGCGGGACAAAAATAACGTCAGAGTAAAAATATAATGTACATAAGGGGAAAATATTGACACAAGGGTGGCCGAGCAATAGAGAGATACCGGGAGTGACCGAGGTAGAGAGTATGTACCCATTTGCCTAGGTTTTCAAGAGTGCTAGAAAAAGCATTCAATTAAGGTCCTGAATTGATAGGATGACGCAGGAGAACAGAATCGATTAAAGACAAGCTGAAAGAAATGGGTTTAAATTCCATGTCAGAATACAATTAGGGTCAGAATGCATCTGAGGAAGGAAGACGCCATGAGATTTGTGTAGCCGGCCGGAGTCTGTCTTGTCTGTTTTGTGTTTTATATTTTTTCTTCTATGATGTCGTAAGGTAAAAAAACTTTTTTAAAGTAGCATGAAAATTGTGTGATTGTAATGATATGATGTTGCATGGCATGGATTGATGGTTTTAGTTAACAAAAGTAAAAGTGAACTTTTTGTTGCAAAACGGGATTGGAGCTTTGCAACGATTGGTGCTCTCTCATATTGTTGATCATGTTTGTGAAACTTGTGAAACCTAAAGCATAACAAAGTGTTATACAAAGATAAGATAAACAGGTTAAGCATGGAAGGCATTACCCCATTGGCACACATGTGCAAACATCTGCCGAAACATGTACCTAATCTTAAACAGTACAGTGCAGAATGGGTTAAAGGGACCGCAGACAAGATGTTTATGCCATGGCCCCAAGAAGGATTGCTATCTAAAACGGTCCTACAGCACATGATGACTTAGGCAAAAAGTTAGATAAACGCCTAGCTAGTTTAGAACTTTGGAAGATGTACCAACAAGAAAAGGAGGAGGAGCCACCGTTAGATTGGATACTGAATATATGCACAGAGGGGGTTAGAGAGTCTTCTGCGCCACCCGCCCCATCTGAAGCGAAAAGCAAAGCTAGTAAAGTCGAAGGATTATACCCGTTGAGGGAACTTAATGCAGCCGCGGGATATAGCAACCCAGCATATGAGTCACCTACCCAAAGTAGTGATGAAAGCCCAGAGAAAGACAGAGACAGAGAAACATGGGTTGTAAATGGGTTGTAAGGATGCACAGGAATTTGCAGGTAAGTAGTTAAAAAACTATTGAGGTACTTCAGCGTTAAATAGTTTCAACAAAAATCTTCACGTGCACCTGGCTGGATCTGTGCTACCAGATCAGTAATCATGAGATAAACGAATAGGTGACTCGAAACATCGGGGCACAAACCTGGGCACAGTGTTTTACAACTATCAAAAAAGTTCAAGAAAGCAAGTTCACAGGAAATGGTTTTCCAAGAAAATCATATATTAATCAAATAAGGTACATACATACAAATTAATAAATTGATAGACATTCAATAAGGGATTTCATTGGGACCACTCAGGTCCAAACACAAGTAAAGGCCATGTATTTCAGGCAGGAAAAGTTTTTTTGAAGGAAAAATATCTTAAAGTGACTCAGTAACACAACTGTAGTTCTAAAATTCCATGGTAGTTAGTTAATAACTGCATTTCATCTGTAATGTTATCTTGATATCTTGATAGGAGATATTGTGGTTCAATGACAGATGTTGTTTGCCCCCCTATCATATACTACGCGTTTCGGGCCTCTAACACTTCTTCAGGTATGAGATATCCAGATTCAGTCCTTCTGAAAATTCAATAAATAAGGTAGGTATTAGTTATGTGTTGGAGGTTAAAGCACTATAAGTTTCCTAGTTAGTCAAAAACAAGGGGTGAGAAATGCCTGAGAGTAACTAAATTACTGCTGTATTCCTAAAGTAAAGCTTATAAAATAATAATAAATATGGTAAGGAACATCACGTTTCTGAATCAATAGCTGTGAGAGAAAGTAATAGGTCTGGTGCGGTAACAGTCGCTAAAACAAGCACAGTGTCCCGCTTGCCAGACCAATATGTAAAGTTGAAAAGATTACTTAAATGGACTCACCCTCTCAGGTTAGAACTGTTAATTAGATCCAAACTGGTATAAAATATAGGTTTCTCGATGTGACATGCTTCTAAATGCAGTCCTTAGTAAGCAAATTTTTTTTAAGGCGTAAGTTCCTAGGTGTGTTCCTGGTTAAATACAGGGTGCTTCAAGCCAGGAAATATCACGAGATGCACTGAGGGAAGTAAAATATAAATGTGTCAGGATGTCGTATACAGACAAAGATCCATTGGTTTAACATGATAAAACAATAATTCACAAAGTGCTCACCCATAGGGATGTTCTGTATGTTGTACAAGCAATTGTGCTCTGATATTTCTGTGTTCACGCCCAGTAGGGGCGTATCGAGACACTCTGTTGCAGCGTTCAGTTGGAACTAGGAGACATGTCAGTTCTCTAGTCATAGTAATCTAAGCTAAATAGTTCTACAGATTTCCGTCGGCTACATACATTATGCTTCCCAACTTACTTAATGTGGATTCTTGTGTAGACGCTGTAGAGTCTGTTCGGTGTATGCTGGCGTTGCTAGGTAACGGCAGTCCAAACAGATACTAGCATAGGGGTAGAGCTATAATACGTGTTTGCGCGTCCTCCATCTTGGGTGGAGAAATGGCTGACTTCCCTTCGTTATGTGTATATGTGTAATGTAGTAAATCAAGATAACAATCTGTTAGCATGTTTGATCCTTTTTGTTAACAACATCAGTCAGTGTATTCCTGGATGTAAACTATAATGACATCATAATTATAGTTTGCGCATATTTTAACATGAAAATGGTCAGTGACATCTCTTTAGAGTGATATTTTTAAATATGATTAACAGTCATCCAATGTAATACCATTCTGGACAACATCTATTGTACCAATATTTTATAAAGACATGTAACACATTCTATGTACTTCCAACATAATTATTAAGCAAGATTGGCCCAATAGGAGAATTCTAAAATCTGGAAAGATTCTTTTCGAAAGAAGTTTAAGGGGAGTCTAATAACATATATGGAATTTCTTGCATAACTTAACTTGTTGCTAGGTTACTTTAAAAATAACACAGCAGATCCCACTTGCTGGTTCATACCTCTCAGATACATAGAGTCCAATTTCTATATCCAGAAGGTTTCTCTTTGTTGTAAAAGTTTGGGGCGATTGCCCCCACGTCTTGGTAGCTGAACATGCTCCAGTATTATAAATTGTAACTGTGCCACTGTATGTTTATTTTCCTTAAAATGCTGAGCTACTGGGGATTTCGGGGGTCCCTGGCAAACATTGGATTTGTGCTCTCCCCATGTTTTTTGGCTTTCCTTCCTGTCAAACCGACGTTATAAAGGCCACATGGGGATTTGATCCCATAAATGACATTCATTGTGTCGCAGGTGGATCTATGTTTAAGTAAAATTTTGGTGCCTTTGTAAAGATGATTGATAGAGTTTCCCCTAATGACATTATGAGAACAATTGCAGTTGTTGCAAGGTAAGGTCCCTTTGAATGCTGTAGCGGGCAATCTCTTGTAACTGAAGTCCGATTTAATCAAGTTGTCCCGTACGGACCTACTCTTGTTGCATGCAAACATTGGAGTGGTCGGAAAAAGTGATGCCAATTGTGGATCTAATGACAAAGTATTCCAGTTTCCTTTAATGATTTTCTTGATCTGTCCACTCAGTTGGGAATATGTGGTAACATAGACTAAGTCATTATTTCTCTTTTTAGCTCCTGGTGCTAATGCCTCATGACGCAGTATATTCTTCACCTTTTCTGTGTCCGCTTGCATCTGGGTGGGGTCATAGCCCCTTTTCAAAAATGTTGTTGTAAGTAAAGTTGCTTTCTTGTCAAACTCACTCTCTTCAGATATAATTGTTCTGTAACGCATTAATTGACTCAATGGTATACTTTCTATGGTTCATTTCAGATGAAAGCTTGAAGCGAGGAGTGGCTGTCCCTGAGATGTTGAGCTTGCTTTGTATGTAAACTTGATCCTGGGTGCAAGTGTGTTCATGAAGTCAAACAATTATTGAATTTCTGTTTCATATACCAAAAAGATTGTCGCTGTATCGCACAAGAAATTTAAATTGTTTTTTTTCCAAGTCGGGTTGTTAATCACCTTAATATCTTCAAGGTAGGCCATATAAATATTGGCATAACTTGGAGCCATGGTGTCTTCCATTGATTGCCCGGAGATCTGAATGAAATATTTGTCCTCAAACATAAAAAAATGTGTTATTGAGTACAATAGTGAGTAATTTCATGATGAATAGTCTGTCACTCTTGAATTCATTATCTGTGTTTAGTAAGGCCCATTCAACTGCTTCTAATCCAGCTGGATGTGTTATGTTCATATGAAGACTGGTTACGTCCATTGTAAATAGAAGGTTAGTTGATCAATTGTAGTTGAGAGTTCCCTATGGGTGAGCACTTTGTGAATTATTGATTTATCTTGTTGAACCAATGGATACGCAAGATCTTTGTCTGTATACGACATCCTGACACATTTATATTTTACTTCCCTCAGTGTATCTCATGACATTTCCTGGCTTGAAGCACCCTGTATCTAACCAGGAACACACCTAGGAACTTACACCTTAAAAAGAATCTGCTTACTAAGGACTGCATTTAGAAACATGTCACATTGAGAAACCTTTATTTTATACCAGTTTGGACCTAATTAACAGTTCTAACCGGAGAGGGTGAGTCCATTTAAGTCATCTTTTCAACTCTACATATTGGTCTGGCAAGCGGGACACAGCGCTTGTTTTAGCGACTGTTCCCGCACCAGACCTATTACTTTCTTAACAGCTATGATATGATATGATATTTTATTTATATAGCGCCTATACACAATGTATTTCAAAGCGCTTTAAGGCAAGGAAGGGAACAAGGGAAAATACAACGACATTCTTACAGGCCATGAACAGTAAGGATGTGAAATTAACTATCGTACTCGGCCTGACGACATTTAAGATAGTGCAAGTGCTAAGACATAGATAAGGAAGGGAGGGGGAGAGTTGGAAGGAAATGGAAACAGACATGCGACTACCGTACTAGGCCTGACGACATTTCTGGTAGAGCCGGAGGAAAACAAAAGGTGAGGGAGAGGGGTGCCAAAAGGGAGGAGAGGAACAAAACAAGTGACTATCGTACTAGGCCTGACAACGTTTCAGATAGTGCTGGAGGAAGGGGGAACAGTAAGGGGATAGGGGAGCGACAGACGAGGTTGCTATAATTGTAGGTCCAGGGACAATTCTGATAGCGTAAGTGCATAGAGGAAAGTAAGGGGAGGAGGGGAGGAGATAGATACAAATACAATTGCAGAAGTCAGTAGTAACACATAATGTTGCAAGCCCGGATACAAGATGAAGATGGAACAGCATGAATCAGGGCCACCATGAGTACAAGATGCAAAGGAAGTCCAGCATGAGAGTTGAGAAAGGGTGACGCACCGTGAATCAATGAAGTTCATAAAAGTAAAATCCTGCATTGGCCACAAGACGTGATGTTCTTCACCACACTTTTTATTATCTTATAAGCTTAACTTTAGGAATATGGCAGTAATTTATTTATCCTCAGGTATTTCTCAACCCTTGTTTTTGACTAACTAGGAAACTTATAGCGCTTTAACCTCCAACACATAACTAATACCTTTTCTAGGATCAGTTTGGTATTATACATCAATATCAGAATTTGAGGAAGCTATTGTCTATAATGTGAAAAATCAATTGTATAGGAAAATGGTGGTGTTCTTGGTATATTATGCCAATACAAGAGCAGGGTAGTATCACTTTTGAGTCAGTCTGGAACAAAGTGCCTAATGGTGATTATCTTATTATATGTTTAAAATCTCCACTCAGTACAATAAATGTTGACACTGTTCTTCACCAAATCGTTTCTGTTTCCACAAAATGTGTTCACAAATTTATGTGAGTGGTTTTTCAGTGCAGGTTGGGGAATCCTTTTATCAAGTACTCTCCAGCAAGTGGGTAGGGGACCCACTTTCCCCTATAAACCGCTGCCAACAATCTCATCTCTTGGGCCTAGCGCATAACCAAATAGGTACCCCACTTCACCTTTCTTAGTTGTTTCCTTGGTAGGTGCTGCTAGGGCTTTTGACCATCTTCAAGCATGGCAGAATAACTTTTAAATTGAGAAGATGACAGAGCAGCCCTTTTCGCGCCACGTGGCACTGATCCCTTCAAAAGTAGGTCACCAGCACCAGAAACTTTAGCGACTAAATTTATCAAATTGCAACATTTAAGCAAATAAGAAATTAATAAATACTGGGAACAAGCTACACTCAAAAACTATTTAGAACAAAACATGATCCCAGGGGTCTGAGGATCCTCATCTTTCCAGATTTCACAAATAGTGAAGATCATGACTTGGCAGCAGAATGGGAGGAAAATATAACAAACTGTTCGGAACACATGATAAAATTACTTATCAAACATGCTGAGGGAGAACACACACGCATCACTAAAGAAATGGATGCGATAAAACAAGAGATTACATCTATGAAAAATCCCACTGCACTGCAACCAAAGAAAATAATTACGAGAAAATGTACTTGCTTTTGAAAGAGTACCAAGATGATGTAAAAATACGCAAATTGCGCAAATTCTATAGAGATGATAGGGATTACAGTAGCGATCGTGTGTATACCTTTCAACCAAAATATGATGGGGATCTTACTCAGGTCAAAACACCAATTAGCACACCGGTGACATCAAATTTGGACTCAGAAATTGAAACAAAAAACCACACTAGAAGGCAGTGGAGCTCCCATGTCTGACTCGGTTAGTTCCAAACACAACAGGCAAGGGTTTCTCGTAGAGATTAAAAGATTTTAAAAAGGCAATGTTATCGCATACAATACTGTTAACAAACAAGTCAGATTTCGTGCCCGTTTAGGGCCCAATATCACAACCACCACCATCTCATCAGAGGAGGAAGAGGAAATGGAGCAAAGCAGAGACATGCAATCAAACATCAACATCAGATTGCTCAGATCAAGCTCCAAAACTCTGGTACCAAAACCGATTCTAAACACTTAGTGATCAATATCTCAGATCGTGTTTTGAATCAACATGAAATCCAGCTCTTAAACTATGGACTCTCCTTTGCCCCAACCTGCCCAGCCGATCTAACGGAAGTACAAATAGACTTATACAAGTTCACAAGGAAACTTAAACTTAAAAAGTTCTTCCACACAAAACCAGTAATGAACAAACCAATAGTGAGGCAAGCCCCACCGAGCACTTTCAGTATTGCGGACATAGAAAATACTCATCTTTTACTGTCTTTGTCTGATGACACACCTAAATCATTAACAGAAATTCTCAGTGAATTAGGAATACACCAACGTAATATAGATCTTTTAGAACATTGTCCGAAATCTAAATTCATGCTACCTTCTCCATCAGAGAATGTAATTGACACTTCTTATCAAGCTGTGTCCAATGAGTTACATGATTACATTGATGGTAAATTTCGAGGTCTGTCCAACCTATCAAATGTTGAGAGACGAGCATTACAGGACTTGGCGCAGGATGACAAAATAATCATAAGAGAAGCTGACAAGGGAGGGAATATTCTCATTTTGAACACTGAGGATTACATTGCAATAGCCCTTGAGCACCTTGCCACTCCAGGCTGCTATAAGAAACTACCATCTGACCCAACAATTGCCACAGTAGAGGCTCTGATTACATTAGTGCAGCTCTGGCACTTGCAAGGTTTGCTCACTGATCAGGGAAAAGAAAAGCATTCCTCATCAGACCCAAACCATTTATGCCCAAAATATATTTCTTGCCGAAGGTACACAAACAGTTTGGTCACGTACCAGCAGTAAGGCCGATAATGAGCAGACAGGCTTAGGCTACAGAGGGTCTATCCGAATATATTGATTCCTCAAACAAAGAATTGCTAACCCAAATCCCAGCGTACCTGAAACATACCACCCATACATTGAACCTGTTACATCAAATTGTCTGGCAACCTAGCTTTTATCTAGCGACTTCGGATCTGGCTCTAGATACTATTGATTTCACCTTCAGGACTTTCTCTGCTTCTTACATGACCCATGTGCAATTAATAAAAAGTTTATTAGATTTTACTCTCAATCACAATCAGTTCATTTTCAATCACAAATATTATTCTCAAACCAGCGGCATAGCCATCGGAGCGGAATATACCCCTGCGCTTGCTAAATTGTTCATGGCTTATTTTGAGCATAAATATATTTTCACTGAAGATGGTTTTTCCCAGGAAATTCACCTGTGGAAACGCTATATAGATGATGTGCTCTTAGTCTGGAACGGCACTCAAGAAAAATCTCACCTTTTCTTACAATGGGCCTCATTACGACCCAGGCGGACTTCGCGGTGCTAAATGCACCGCGAAGCATGGCGGAAAGCCGCCGATAGCGCCATGGGGGTTGGCGGATTTACCGCCCCATTCCGACCTCGGCGGAGCGGTAAATCCCCAATCCCCATTCTGCCCTTCCCCATTCCCATTTTTGCCCCATAGGGTATAATGGGAGTGGGGAAGGAGTTAATTACGCCACCGTAAAATACGGTGGCGTAATTAACAACGAGGTCCCGTAGCGCCATGGTTTTCTCCGGCTGGTAAAACCAGGCGGAGAAAACCTCCATGGCGCTACGGGAACTCGTAGTATGGCGGAGAGGTACGCCATGCACTACGCTGGCGTAATACCCTCTCCGCCAGGGTCCTAATGAGGCCCAATATCTCAATTCTAACAACTTGGCATAGAGTTCATTGGCCAAATACATCCCTCACATATGGTCTTCCTAGACCTGGATATATCAATTGTACAAAATACTTTACAGACTAGAACCCACAGGAAACAGACAGCAGCCAACTCCATCTTGCACGCAAAAAGTTGTCACCAAAAGAGTGTTATTGCTAACATCCCAAAAGGGGAATTGTTTTGTGCCCAAAGTAATTGTAGTCAAGATGAGGCATTTGAAATAGAATCTGAATGTATTGGCAGCAGGTTTCAGGAAAGAGGATACTCACCACATTTAATTGGCCTGGCACGATGTAACACACGGGATATAGATCGGGCAGCTATTCTCCAAAAAGAAGCCGCACCTCATAAACATTTTCCTGATCAGGTGACGTTTATAACGACCTACTCTAGTGACAGTGCACAAATTTACTGCCTGCTCAATAAACATTGGCACATTCTTAAATTAGACAGTGACATCACACAGTACATTTTGGAGCGACCCAAGATTATATATACCAAATTACCTACCTTGCAAAATAAATTGAGTCCCTCTTTCCTCAGACCTGATACCAACAAACATTTGCATTGGCTTTGTAATCCCTTTTCTGGCTTCCACCATTGTGGCTCTTGTAATTTCTGTAAATTTGCACTATCACCCTCAAAAACCTTCACATGTCATGGAGGAGTACAAATGGAAATCACTGACTTCATCAACTGCAAAACCAAATTTGTCATATACGGAATTGTGTGTGTGTGTGTGGAATAAGGTATATGTCGGCAGTACCATTCGGTAACTCAGGCTTAGGATCCGAGAACACCTTTCCAGTCTTAACAACCAGGACATTAAACTCCCTTTGGCTACTCACTGGCAGACAGAACATCAGCTGGACAGCATCAGCTGGACAACTACCAAGACATTCACATTGTTGGTTTACAAGTGGTGAAACAACATCCCAGGGGAGGAGATTGCCAACTACAGCTGCACAAGCAAGAGGCACAAATTATATGCAAATTACAATGTCTGAAACTTGGATTAAACAAAGAACATGAACTTAATGTGTTTCTGTGAAATGGGGGTCCAATTGTTATAACTGACCCATGTAATTTACAGCTCCTGTATAAATCCTTCAGACACTGGGTTTTTGCTATACCTATGCAACGTAAATCCTTTGATTACATTTTACCTTTAGTAATTATCAATTATCTGCTCTCAATCGTATCGCCATTAGTGGCACAATGGACAATGTGTCCATTTAATTGGAGGGTGCAGGGTGTACCTTTTCCCTGCGGGACCAAACATCTATGCCAGAAATTACTTGGGAATTGAAAAATTATTATTGCAACCATGTTTACATTGCTTTCTTTTTCCACAAGACTAATTGTGAGTGGCATATCACATCATGAAATCTATATTATTTGTACGATATGTGCTGCCTAGCTTGCATGGAAATTCAAAAAAGTCATTTAGCCAAAAAGACCATATCATATAACTTTATTAAACAAGGCTGCTTTGCCTTTTTCTCTGATATTGCATATATACCTTTAAGAAAACAGACCAGAGACATCATATCACTTTCCATTGGCTATCATTAGTCATGTGATCACACATGTGACCATTCACATGACCTATACTCAAGTATATATGAAGTGACTCCACTATTTGTCAAACCTTTTCGCTGAACCGTGACACATGAGCGCATCGAGGCACTGACTAGGAGCTGTCATTAAAATTTTTCTGGTGAGCGTTATTAGTGAGGGTTTGCTGCTTTAGCATTTTGAAAGGGTTAAATCTATTTGGGGAGTTGCTAAGGAGTGTTGCTTTACTTCTTTTTGTCAGGTCACTCAATAATTGCAGGCACTGGCTTTTTCTCCATTTTTGGAATGTGCGCCACTGAGCGTTGTCCTTAGTTTCAACCATAAAAGGGATTCGAGGTGAGTGGCATAGTTCACAGCAATATATGCTGAATGTTTTTTTTGTGGCAATACTCAGGTTTCTGGTCCTTTGTTCAGTGCCATTAATCAATGCTGAAATTGATTATTTTCAGCGGTTTCCCATTACATTATCACACGTGCCTAATGGAACAGCAGTGAATTGCGAGTATTTCACCCGGACACTGGAAGTAATATTTGGAGCATACTTTGGCATGGGATTGATATTAAGACCTTGTTGGTGAGCAACCATGTGTTATTGTGATATGACTGCACAATTTGCAGCATGAACTCTCAGTGTTTTATTTAAACGTTGGCTATTTCTCTCTCTCTTCTCTCTCTTCATTCATTAACATACCGTCTTTTGATCTGTCGGTTTGTTACATCTGGTCTTCGCACTCCATATTTCTCTAGCTCGCCGCTGTGTAAGAACAGGTATTTATTTCCAGTCTCCTACATTTAAAGCATTTATTTGTGGAATTAGCGACACACACCTAATTCATAGACTGGTATCAGATCTTTTTGTGAAGCAGTTATGTTTACTCAGAGAACATTAAATGACATTTAAACAAATTAGAAAATTCACAAATACAATGGGAGATGTGACATGGTTCCCTGGGGCAGCTTATTCCTTGCACCCTCCAATGTTGCTTTTTATCATGCGTTTGTCAATCATGTTTCTGCTTAGAATTCTTATTTTTTCTTGTGCTATATGAATCAGTCATCATGCGATGATCAGTGCTATGGGGTCAAAATAGTCAAGTTAGCATTGGCATACAATGCTCTGAATGTTCACAGTGCAAATGTTGCTTTATGTACATTTGGGATGCAGCCAAATAGACCAACATGCATTTTGTCTATGTCTTTTTTTGCCCTCCCTTTCCTTCTTTCTTCTCCATGTGCTCTGACATACCATCAGTATGAATACTTGGCATTTGCTTTATCTCAAGAAAGACCCGGTTGTATGAACACTTGGCATTCGCTTTATTGCAAGGGCTTTGAGATGCAGCAATATTAATGATGCAGCTGTGTGATATGCAAATAGTGTTTGTGGGTTGAATCACGTATAGCACCCAGAGAATTGATAACTAGGACATGCCCTGAGGAGGACCCGATAGCAGGTCGAAACACGTGTTGGGCTTACTTATAATAGTATTTGGTATGAGACACTCATATGATAATTGGGTATGTTCCATGATTGCTTTGGTATAATCCATCAGATAATTTTGCATCTTTGTTTTTGGCAACAAGTTGCTTGTATGAAAATTGGGCCTTTTCTAGGATCACTTTGGTATTATACATCAATATCAGAATTTGAGGAAGCTACTGTCTAGAATGTGAAAAATCAATTGTATCGGAACATTGTGGTGTTCTTAGTATATTGTGCCAATACAAGAGCAGGGTAGTATCACTTTTGAGTCAGTGTGGATCAAAGTGCCTAATGGTGGTTATCGTATTATATGTTTAAAATCTCGATTCAGTACAATAAAGGTTGCCACTTTTCTTCACCAAATAGTTTCCGTTTCCACAAAATTTGTTCACAAATTTATGTGAGTGGTTTTTCAGCACGGGTTGGGGAATCCTTTTATCAAGTAAATAACTAATACCTACCTTATTTATCGAATTTTCAGAAGGACTGAATTTGGATACCTCATACCTGAAGAAGGGTTAGAGGCCCGAAACGCATACTATATGATAGAGGGACAAACAACATCTGTTATCGAACCACAATATCTCCTATCAGGATATCAAGATAACATTACAGATGAAATGCAGTTATTAACTAACTACCATGGAATTTTAGAACTACAGTTGTGTTACTGAGTCACTTTAAGACATTTTTCCTTCAAAAAAAACTTTTCCCGCCTGAAATACATGGCCTTTACTTGTGTTTGAACCTGAATGGTGCCAATGGAATCAGTGATTGAATTGATATTTGAAAGCCATTATTGAATGCCTATCAGTTTATTAATTTGTAGGTATGTACCTTATTTGAGTAATATATTATTTTTTTGGAAAACCATTTCCAGTGAACTTGCTTTCTTGAAATTTGTGAACAAATTGAAGAAGTTATATTGAAATAACTGATACATTTCTTTGCAATTTTTGATAGTTGTAAAACACTGTGCCCAGGTTTGTGCCCCAATGGTTTGAGTCACCAATTCCTTTATCTAAAGACAGAGACATTACCTCCAAAGTCCCAAAAGACAAGGAGAGACGAGAAAAGGAAAAAGGAGACCAAACACAAGGAAGTACATCTCTACATATGGGAAGAGAGCGAAAGAGATGAGGATAGGACTGATGAGATGGCATTCGCATAGAACAAATGGATGGGAGGTCAGATTTTATTGAAACTGGATGGGAAAGGCATTCAGGATATGATACAAAAAGGAGAAGGGATGCATTAGAAAGGAAGGAAAAGGGGAAACCGACCAAGAGATGAAGGGGTTAAGAAAAAGATTAGATAGAAACGAGAGCAGTTATTTCGTGATAAACAGGTCAGAAAACAGGAAAAGGCAAAAGAGCAAAGAAACCGTGATCATAAGCAGAGAACAGCTGATGATTGAGATAGAATAGAACAAAGGAGAATAGAAGTAGAAGAATAAAAAGATATGGGAGAAGAGAATAAAAAGACAAAGGGAGGTGGAAATGTGAAGGGCAATGAACAAAGAGATGCAAGGAAGCAAGAAGAAGACAGGGTCAGAAAGGAAGCAAGGAAGCGCAGAGACTTCGATGACGACCTAGAACGTAAGCAATGACAGAGAGCATGAGATATCGCATATCTGGAAAGAGAGGTTAAAAAACCTGATCCAGTAATAGACTGGGAAGATATATAAGAATTCTTTCCTGAGTACGATTCAGTACCAGGCACATCTAGGGCAAATATCAAAGATGTCTTCGACACCAGAAGCATCAGGGAGACGGTTGATAGAATAGATGATGAGATGGGGCTAGAACAGGTACCCCAGAGGGAAGGAGAGGATGAGCGTCTTGAGAGCACTCAGTTGTACGATACTGAGGATGCCTCCCGAAGTAGCAGATATAGAGAGCTGTCATTAGATCGGCTGACTCTAACCAGAAATAAGGAGGAAGAGAGAAGTTGCACGAGTTTGGCACAGACAATATTGGACGCAGAGAGAGAAGAATGTGAAGAAAGAGAAGACGAGAGAAGACGTGAAAAACACTTCTATAGGGGAAAGGGAATGAGATGGTCAGATTCTAATGGGACTGCACGCAATACATCAGAGTCAGCCACACAATCAGATTGGCATGAAGGAGCATCATATGGTCAGGGGGGGTGTCTCCACCACCCTATGTGAGCAGACTAAGGACATTCCCAGGTAGACGGCAATGCAGTATTATTACCCCTGCAGTAGACATAAAAATGATGAGAGAGGAAAAGGAGTGTCATTTTTCACAGTTCCGTTTACTAGAAAAAGGAGGAATGAGGCCACAATATGTACTTTGGCCTCACATGGACAGAGAACACCTGAAAAATAAGATCCCAATGTTGACATCGGGAGCTGGAAAATTGAAACATGAGTTAGAAAATATGACAGGAGGGAACACGTTAGCTGTAGGGGATATTAAGGGTCTTTTAATCGCCATACTTGGTGATAGAGCTGAGGATGTGTGGACACAGGCAGGTTACCCTGGAGTGACTACGGTTAATGACGGAGCTCCGTTTAACAATTGCAGAACCGCAGTATGGAAAGCGCTTCGAGTGCTATACCCGGACACTTCTGATATGGGAGCTATAATGACATACAAGATGAATGAGTCAGATGATCCTTTGCTTTCCATTCCGAGTTTCCAAAATGGCTGGGTGCTGGAAACTCGTGAATCTTGGGGGAAATCTATACCCGTGCTTTACTATATATTATGCCAAGGGCTGCCAGAACAGGTACAGAAGCAGCTCAAGAAATTGGTGGGGATTGAGGCTAAGCCATGGTCTGAAGTTGACCATTGTGCACTATTGCAGGCTGCTGCAAGAGAAGAATTGCAAAAAGGATACTGCACAAAAAGGGGAAGAGGCTAAATTGGTGCATAAAAAATGATCAAAGTATGCCATTGAGGGGGCAATGATAACTAATACAGAAGGATCAACCGTGCAGCAGACCAATATCCAAAGACAGCTTGATCAAAGCAATAATGGGTTTTACCCAAGAGAAAGAGGCTTTCGAGGAAGAGGATGGCAGAGTAATCAGGGAGGTTTTCAAAACAATCAAGGAGGTTTTCAAAATATGCTAAATGGAAACCAGGGTATGCAAAATGGGCATAGAATCAGACCACCGCCAAGATGTTGGATGTGTGGAATGACAGGGCATTTAGCACGCACATGCAGAAGTCAAGGAATGGTGCAAAATGACCAATTCACAAGAGGAGGCATGGTGAAACCATCTGTGTTCGCACAGCAGGGTGGAAATCTCAGCTTTTCTTACAATATCTCAATTCTAACAACTTTGGCATAGAGTTCATGGGCCAAATACATCCCTCACATATGGTCTTCTTAGACCTGGATATATCAATTGTACAAAATACTTTACAGACTAGAACCCACAGGAAACAGACAGCAGCCAACTCCATCTTGCACGCAAAAAGTTGTCACCAAAAGAGTGTTATTGCTAACATCCCAAAAGGGGAATTTTTTGTGCCCAATGTAATTGTATTCAAGATGAGGCGTTTGAATTAGAATCTGAATGTATTGGCAGCAGGTTTCAGGAAAGAGGATACTCACCACATTTAATTGGCCTGGCACGATGTAACACACGGGATATAGATTGGGCAGCTATTCTGCAAAAAGAAGCCGCACCTCATAAGTCTTTTCCTGATCAGGTGATGTTTATTACGACCTACTCTATTGACAGTGCACAAATTTACTGCATGCTCAATAAATATTGACACATTCTTAAATTAGACAGTGACATCACACAGTACATTTCGGATCGACCCAAGATTATATATACCAAATTACCTACCTTGCGAAATAAATGGAGTCCCTCTTTCCTCAGACCTGATACCAAAAAACATTTTCATTGGCTTTGTTATCCCATTTCTGGCTTCCACCATTGTGGCTCTTGTAATTTCTGTAAATTTGCATTATCACCCACAAAAGACTTCACATGTCATGGAGGACTACAAATGGAAATCACTGACTTCATCAACTGCAAAACCAAATTTGTCATATACAGAATTGTGTGTGTGTGTGTGCAATAAGGTATATGTCGGCAGTACCATTCGGTAACTCACGCTTAGGATCCGAGAGCACCTTTCCAGTCTTAACAACCAGGACATTAAACTCCCTTTGGCTACTCACTGGCAGACACAACATCAGCTGGACAGCATCAGCTGGACAACTACCAAGACATTTGCATTGTTGGCTTACAAGTGGTGAAACAACATCCCAGGGGAGGAGATCGCCAACTACAGTTGCACAAGCAAGAGGCACAAATTATATGCAAATTACGATGTCTGAAACCTGGATTAAACAAAGAACATGAGCTTAATGTCTTTCTGTGAAATGGGGGTCCAATTGTTTTAACTGACCCATGTAATTTACAGCTCCTGTATAAATCTTTCAGACACTGGGTTTTTGATATACCTATGCAACGTAAATGCTTTGATGACATTTTACCTTTAGTAATGATCAATTATCTGCTCTCAATCGTATCGCCATTAGTGGCACAATGAGCAATGTGTCCATTAAATTGGAGCGTGCAGGGTGTACCTTTTCCCTGCGGGACCGAACACCTATGCCAGAAATTACTTAGGAATTGAAAAAAATATTATTTCAACCATGTTTACATTGCTTTCTTTTTCCACAAGACTAATTGTGAGTGGCATATCACATCATAAAATCTCTATTATTTGTACGATATGTGCTGCCTAGCTTGCATGGAAATTCCAAAAAGTCATTTAGCCAAGCAGACCATATCATGTAACTTTATTAAACAGGGCTGCTTTGCCTTTTTCTTTGATATTGCATATATACCTTTAAGAAAACAGACCAGAGACAACATCTTGCTTTCCATTGGCTATCATTAGTCATGTGATCACACATGTGACCATTCACAAGACCTATACTCAAGTATATATGGAGAGCCTCCACTATTTGCCAAACCTTTCGCTGAACAGTGACACATGAGCGCATCGAGGCACTGACTAGGAGCTGTCATTAACATTTTTCTAGTGAGTGTTATTAGTGAGGGTTTGCTGCTTTAGCATTTTGAAAGGGTTAAATCTATTTGGGGAGTTGCTAAGAAGTGTTGCTTTACTTCTTTTTGTCAGGTCACTCAACAATTACCGGCACTGGCTTTTTCTCCATTTTTGGAATGTGTGCCACTGAGCGTTGTCCTTAGTTTCAACCATAAAAGGGATTCGAGGTGAGTGGCATAGTTCACAGAAATATATGCTGAGTGTTTTTCTTGTGGCAATACTCAGGTTTCTGTTCCTTTGTTCAGTGCCATTAATCAATGCTGAAATTGATTATTTTTTGCCGTTTCCCATTACATTATCACACGTGCCTAATGGAACAGCAGTGAATAGCGAGTATTTCAACCGGACACTGGAAGTAATATTTGGAGCACGCTTTGGCGTTGGATTGATATTAAGACCTTGTTGGTGAGCAACCGTGTGTTACTGTGATATGACTGCACAATTTGCAGCATGAACTCTCAGTGTTTTATTTAAACGTTGGCTATTTCTCTCTCTCTTCTCTCTCTTCATTCATTAACATACCGTCTTTTGATCCGTCGGTTTGTTACATCTGGTCTTCGCACTCCATATTTCTCTAGCTCGCCACTGTGTAAGAACAGGTTTTTATTTCCAGTCTCCTACATGTAAAGCATTTATTCATAGAATTAGCGACACACACCTAATTCATAGACTGGTATAAGATCTTTTTGTGAAGCGGTGATGTTTACTAAGCGAACATTAAATGACATTTACACAAATTAGAACATTCAGAAATACAATGGGAGATGTGACATGGTTTCCTGGGGTAGCTTATTCCTTGCACCCTCCAATGTTGCTTTTTATCATGTGTTTGTCAATAATGTTTCTGCTTAGAATTCTTACTTTTTCTTGTTCTATATGAATCAGTCATCATGCGATGATCAGTGCTATGGGGTCAAAATAGTCAAGTTAGCATTAGCATACAATGCTCTGAATGTTCACAGTGCAAATGTTGCTTTATGTACATTTGGGATGCAGCCAAATAGACTAACATGCATTTTGTGCCTGTCTTTTTTTGCCCTCCCTTTCCTTCTTTCTTCTCCATGTGCTCTGACATCCCATCAGTATGAATACTTGGCATTTGCTTTATCTCAAGAAAGACCCGGTTGTATGAACACTTGGCATTCGCTTTATTTCAAGGGCTTTCAGATGCAGCAATATTAATAATGCAGCTGTGTTATATGCAAATAGTGTTTGTGGGTTGAATCACGTATAGCACCCAGAGAAATAATAACTAGTACATGCCCTGAGGAGGACCGGATAGCAGGTCGAAACACATGTTGGGCTTACTTAGGATTGTCTTTGGTATGAGACACTCATATGATAATTGGGTATCATCCATGATTGCTTTGGTATAATCCATCAGATAATGTTGCATCTTTGTTTTTGGCAACAAGTTACTTGTATGAAAATTGGGCCTTTTCTAGGATCACTTTGGTATTATACATCAATATCAGAATTTGAGGATGCTACTGTATAGAATGTGAAAAATCAATTGTATAGGAACATTGTGGTGTTCTTAGTATATTGTGCCAATACAAGAGCAGGGTAGTATCACTTTTGAGTCAGTGTGGCTCAAAGTGCCTAATGGTGATTATCGTATTATATGTTTAAAATCTCTATTCAGTACAATAAAGGTTGACAATTTTCTTCACCAAATCTTTTCAGTTTCCACAAAATTTGTTCACAAATGTATGTGAGTGGTTTTTCAGCACGTGTTCGGGAATCCTTTTATCAAGTAAATAACTAATACCTACCTTATTTATCGAATTTTCAGAAGGACTGAATCTGGATATCTCTTACCTGAAGAAGGGCTAGAGGCCCGAAACGCATACTATATGATAGGGGGACAAACAAGATCTGTTATCGAACCACAATATCTCCTATCAAGATATCAAGATAACATTACAGATGAAATGCAGTTATTAACTAACTACCATGGAATTTTAGAACTACAGTTGTGTTACTGAGTCACTTTAAGACATTTTTCCTTCAAAAACAACTTTCCCACCTGAAATACATGGCCTTTACTTGTGTTTGGACCTGATTGGTCCCAATGGACTCAGTGATTGAATTGATATTTGAAATCCATTGTTGAATGCCTATCAGTTTATTAATTTGTATGTATGTACCTTATTTGAGTAATATATTATTTTTTTGGAAAACCATTTCCAGTGAACTTGCTTTCTTGACATTTGTGAACAAATTGAAGAAGTTATATTGAAATAACTGAGAAATGTCTTTGCAATTTATGATAGTTGTAAAACACTGTGCCCAGGTATGTGCCCCAATGTTTTGAGTCACCAATTCCTTTATCTAAAGACAGAGACATTACCTCCAAAGTCCCAAAAGACAAGGAGAGGCAAGCAAGTACATCTCTACATACAGGAAGAGAGCGAAAGAGATGAGGATAGGACTGATGAGATGGCATTTGCATAGAACGAATGGATGGGAGGTCAGATATTATTGAAACTGGATGGTAAAGGCATTCAGGATATGATACAAAAAGGAGAAGGGATGAATTAGAAAGGAAGGAAAAGGGGAAACCGACCAAGAGATGAAGGGGTTAAGAAAGGATAGACTGAAACGAGAGCAGTTATATCGTGATAAACAGGTCAGAAAACAGGAAAAGGCAAAAGAGCAAAGAATCTGTGATCATAAGCAGAGAACAGCTGATGATCGAGATAGAATAGAACAAAGGAGAATAGAAGAAGAATAAAAAGATACGGGAGAAGAGAATAAAAAGACAAAGGGAGGAGGAAATGTGAAGACAAATGAACAAAAAGATGCAAGGAAGCAAGAAGACAGGTTCAGAGAGGAAGAAAGGAAGCACAGAGACTTCAATGATGACCTAGAACGTAAGCAATGACAGAGAGCACAAGATTTCGAATATCTGGAAAGAGAGGTTAAAAAACCTGATCCAGTAATAGACTGGGAAGATATAGAAGAATTCTTTCCTGAGTACGATTCAGTACCAGGCACGTCTAGAGCAAATATCGAAGATGTCTTCGACACCAGAAGCATCAGGGAGACGATTGATAGAATATATGATGAGATGGGGCTAGACCAGGTACCCCAGAGGGAAGTAGATGATGAGCGTCTTGAGAGCACTCAGTTGTACGATACTGAGGATGCCTCTCGAAGTAGCAGAAATAGAGAGCTGTCATTAGAAAGGCTGACTCTAACCAGAATTAAGGAGGAAGAGAGAAGTTGCACGAGTTTGGCACAGACAATATTGGACTCAGAGAGAGAAGAATGTGAAGAAAGAGAAGACGAGAGAAGACGTGAAAAACACTTCTCTAGGGGAAAGGGAATAAGATGGTCAGATTCTAGTGGGACTGCACCTAAGATATCAGAGTCAGCCACACAATCAGATTGGCATGAAGGAGCATCATATGGTCAGAGGGGGGTGTCTCCACCACCCTATGTGAGCAAACTAAGGACATTGCCAGGTAGACGGCAATGCAGTAATATTACCCCTGCGGTAGACAGAAAAATTATTAGAGAGGAAAAGGAGTGTCATGTGTCACAGTTCCCTTTACTAGAAAAATGAGGAACGAGGCCACAATATGTACTTTGGCCTCACATGGACAGAGAAAACCTGAAAAATATGCTCCCAATGTTGACATCGGGAGCCGGAAAATGGATACATGAGTTAGAAAAAATGACAGGAGGGAACACATTAGCTATAGGGGATATTAAGGGTCTTTTAATCACCATACTTGGTGATAGAGCTGACGATGTGTGGACACGGGCAGGTTATCCTGGAGTGACAACAGTTAAAACCGCGCATGACGGAGCACCGTTTAACAATTGCAGAACCGCAGTATGGAAAGCGCTTTGAGTGCTATACCTGGACACTTCCGATATGGGAGCTATAATGACATGCAAGATGAAGGAATCAGATGATCCTTTGCTTTCCATTCAGAGTTTCCAAAATGCCTGGGTGCTGGAAACTCATGAATCTTGGGGGAAATCTATACCCGTGTTTTACTATATATTATGCCAAGGGCTGCCAGAACAGTTACAGAAGCAGCTCAAGAAATTGGTGGGGATTGAGGCTAAGCCATGGTCTGAAGTTGACCATTGTGCACTATTGCAGCCTGCTGCAAGAGAAAATTGCAAAAAGGATACTGCACAAAAAGGGGAAAAGGCTAAATTGGTGCATAAAAATGATCAAAGTATGCCATTGAAGGGGCAATCATAACTAATACAGAAGGATCAAATGTGCAGCAGACCAATATCCAAAGACAGCTTGATCAAAGCAATAATGGGTTTTACCCAATTGGAAGAGGCTTTCGAGGAAGAGGATGGCAGAGTAATCAGGGAAGTTTTCAAAACAATCAAGGAGGTTTTCAAAATATGCTAAATGGAAACCAGGGTATGCAAAATGGGCATAGAATCAGACCACTGCCAACATGTTGTATGTGTGGAATGACAGGGCATCTAGCATGCACATGCAGAAGTCAAGGCATGGTGCAAAACGACCAATTCACAAGAGGAGGGATGGGGAATCCATCTGTGTTCTCATAGCAGGGAGGAAATGGAGTTGCGCAGAATCACACGGTGCAGCAGCAAACGCCGGGAGTACAGCAAAGTTTGCAACCCCAGAATGTGACAAATTTTCCTCAGGGACAATCAACACAGTCACCAATGCAACTGTCACAAACAACAGGTACAAGACAGATACTGAATTCAGGAATGAGAAATGCCACAAGTGACGGGGCAAATCCGTTCACAGAGAATGGGACAAGATTATACATAGACTAGGACAACTCACTGGGAGACCTGGTGTGTTCTATCCTATCAGTGACACCGAACCCTCAAGAAGAACCAAGGGTAGATCTCTGTATAGGGGAAAAGAATATTCTTTCCTAGTTGACACAGGTGCGACACGTTTGTGTATACGTGAAGGCAAGTTTTCTTTGTCCCGCAACAAGTCATGTTCCTTTTACAACTGAACTTCCAGGCTCCATAGGAGAATGTGACATGAATGTGTCACTGCTATATTCAAGGCAAACCCCGGTGAATATATTGGTACAAGACCTAATGACAAAGTTAAACATGACAATCTTGTACAAGGAGAAAGGCATAGTATCTTCAACTCCAGGAATGCATTATTTGAATTATGCAAAATTATTAGAGCATAGGCAGGACATATGGCTATGAGAGCTATTCCATTGGAACCAGAAATATTACCTTATGGAGTATGCATATTAATGTCATGGCTACCAGTCTTTGCAGACAAAGCAATGAGAACCCCAGATGAGTTTTTATTCAGACCAAGGATACCTATGCATGAATAAAAGGGACAAGTGTTTCCCTTGACAATACAAACTGCCATAGTGCGAGGAGAGATGACTCTGCTTGACGGTTGTGATGAGGAAGGCAGACAATGATGTGCAGGTATCGCCATTGGGGAAGGTTACAGATTGACTGACGTCACTGATGACTATCTGTTTGAAGAACAAACAAGTGAAGATGAGATGACAGTTGAGGTTAATCTCATCTATTTGGTGAAAGTGATCAACAGAGAAGTGCCTCAGAGAATGATGCTGGCACAAAAACGTCCTGAATATTTTGATGACGACATGGCAAAGGTGCGCTTATGATGTAGGCTTAATGAAAGGAGTCGGAGAAGTGAAGATTAAATTCAAACCAGGAGCAACTTTACCAAAAGCATGACAGTATCCCATGTCTAGGGAAGCAGATTAAGGGATTTTTAAGACAATTTCTGCCATGATGGAGCAGGGTATCTTAGTGATGTCAGAGTGATCATGCAATTCTTTGATTTATTATCCATTGAAAAAAGGGAAAAGGGGGTCTTGGAGGCTAGTGCAAGATCTACGCCCGATAAACCAGAAAGTCAAGGCCGAGTTTCCGCTAGTCCCTAACCCATCCACGATCCTATTTAATATACCTGTTGAAGCAAGGTATTTCACAGTGATTGACTTGAACATGCATTTTTCTCAATCCCATTGCACAAAGACTCACAAGATTTGACATTGTTCATGTTTAGACAAGTTCCTCTGAAAAGCACAAGGCTGCCTCAAGGGTATTGTGAGTCTCCTTCGATTTTCAACAGAGTCCTGCAGATGGACTATATAACATTAGAGAGTGCTGTCTTGTAATATGTGGATGACATTCTAATTTGCAGCACGACAGAGGAAAAGTGAAGACACGATTCTATTCAACTATTGACTATACAGGCTGAGAAGGGATATAAAGTTGACAAAGAGAAGTTACAGTATTGTCAACAAGAAGTGCTGTATAAAGGCCAGCTAATTTCACATGAGGGAAAAATATGACCCCTGAAAGAGCTGAAGCCATTTCAATGACAGCCAAACCACACACGATAAAACAAATGCAGAGTTGTGTCTGATTATGCAACTATGTCAGGGCATGGGTCTTTGCCAACAGTTCCTATACCAGACCCTTGTTACAAGCCATTAAGAAGGCAAAGGCAATGAAAGAAAAAATCTGTGGACCAAGACCATGGATGAAGTTTGTTGAACTAAAAAAGGGTCACTTCCCATGTGAACAAAGTTTAGCTGCCGCAGCGTTCGCCATAGAAAAGGCTACAACCATTGTGATGGGATACCCAGTGACGTTGTTTGTCGAGCACGCATTATTTGCCATTTTAGGGAAACCAAAAGGCACATTGACATCTCAGAGAGCTTCTGCTCATGAAGTGGTCATATCAAATCCAATGATTAAAATAGTTTGATGCAAAATAGTGAACCCAGCTATGTTTACAGCAGAGCCAGTCACTGAAGGAGAGCCAATACATGATTGTGCGAACTATGATGAATTCTATGATGAGATTCCCAGAGTGAAAGAAAATGCATTGGCTAAAGGGTAAATTGTCTTTGTTTATGGTTCTTCAAGGATCAATCAAAATTATGGACAGAGATATACAGGCGCCGCTGTGATGAAGCACACAGCAAATGGGGAATATTGAGTACTCTTTGGTTCACGATTACCCTCACACTATTCAGCACAAGCTGCTGTCATGGCCACTTGTCATGGGACCAGTCCTTCTTCATCCCCGGGGTCCCATTGGACTCGGTCCTGGCACCTCTGGTGCCAGGCTCATCTTAAAGTGTGCTCTGCACACTCTAGGCCCAGGGCATGTACACTGGGCCGGGCATGGTCATGGATCAGAACTGGAAGGTACGTGCCATAGGCCCAAAGAAGGGCAAGGTGGGGTTGGTAGGCGGAGCTAATGGGAGGGGCCTGAACCAGCCTATATAAGGCCAGCCCATACACGTGCCCTTTGCTTTGCGTTATTCTGCTTCCAAGCAGCATAACGCTCCCGCTGTACTCACCGGTGCCTCTCTGGATGTTCTCTGCCTCATCCCGAAGATTCTTCAGAGAAAACTTCTTACCTGCAGTCTTCCGCCCATCTCTGTGAGCGTCTCCACTCCACCTACTCCATTGCTGCAGAATGCTCTTACCTGCAGTCTTCCGCCCATCTCTGCGAGTGTCTTCACTCCAGCTACTCCATCGCTGCAAAACGCTCTTAACTGCGGTCTTCCGCCCATCTCTGTGAGTGGCTTCCCTCCAGCTACTCCATCGCTGCAGACGCACCTTACCTGCTGTCGGCCGCTCCATCTCTGAACACGCATCCTGCCTTTTACCAGCCGCTACTTCGCTGAGAGTGCGCATCTTACCGGTTGCCAGCCGCTACACCGCTGGGCGCTCCAGTCACTACACCGCAGAGCGCGCCTCTTACCTGCAACTCATCGCGGCCAGCGCCGGACCCTTCTTCTTGCCTCCATTCCATCACGATCAGAGTCGGAGACTTCCTCCTGCAATCTTCATCGAGGAACTGCACACCATTCTTTGTCAGCGACCGACATCTATGAGGAAACAAGAACAAACAGGTTAGAACTCATATGCATTCGCATGGCCTCATAATACAATAGACTAAAGCTCCCTTATATACGCCATCTTAACTGTGACTGTAGGGACTCCTTCAGCCTCTAAGGTCTCCGGATTCTCTCCAATCCAGATTCTTTTCCAGCACCTATGGAAATGAATGAGACATTACTTTAAAAGCAGAATACAAACACTTTAATCGAACAAACTATAATCAAACAAAAGACTTACCTTATATGTGGATTTGTCGCAGCTGGTCTGGATCAACACCCCCATGGACCAGTGAAGTAGCTTGGTCGTCCATTCTACGTGCCCCTGCTAAGGAAAGCAGGACGGATAGCTGTTCATCACAAAATTGCAGGTCAGCGTCTATGGGAAAGTGCTTGCCCAACGTACTCTGGAACGAGAGAGCTGGGGGAAGTCACAATACCCCCACTCCATACTCATTGCTTCTCCTCTTCATGCCGGGGCAACACCTAGCTCCAGAACCGCAGGTCCAACCATTCTCAGAAGGGGAAGGTGATTTCGAGGAGCCACTTCGAGGGAGGTCTCCAACCACACCCCAACGCCCCAACGGAAGCTAGGTGAGCGTAACAGCTGCAGAATTATTGGCATTGAGACTCTAACTCGAGAGCCATACAGACGAGGAATTGATGGTGTACAGTGACTCTGCCTATGTGACATCAACAGTACATGCAGGCCTAGCGCGCTGAAAAAGGAGAGGCTACCTCCGAGCGGATGGCACTCTAGTGCAACACGCAGCCTTATTGGACAGGCTCTTTAAGGCACTACAGCTCCCAGTGGACATAGCGGTCGTGAAATGTGTCACCCACACAAAATGGACAGATTTTATCTCACATGGAAATCTAGCAGCAGACACTGAAGCCAAGCGTATGGCGAGTAAAGACAAAATAATCATGAGAGTGGGGATAACTGATGTGCATGAGAGAATGATTATTGCACGAAGCGAGCCTGAAGCGAGCCAGAAAGCTATAGCGATTTGGCAAAAACTCAGTTAGTGGAGCTCCGATGGGAGGCACCACAGGAAGAGAAGAACCTTTGGAAGTGACAAGGGTGTTCTTTAAACCCCTCCAAGAGCTTGTGGCAACAAGACAGCACTGGTAAACCGGTGATACCTCTTAAAGATAGCACTGGAACAGTTACACTATCCAGCGCACATGACAAAGGAGAATCTAGCAGCAAAGATTGCTGAAGACCAGTTCATACCGAACTTGGCAGAACACGTTGCATTTTTTATAGTGAACTGTATAGTTTGTCAGCAGTTCACGGCTGGGCATACACTACGTGTGATTAGAGGAGTTATCGCAAGGCCTAATGGGCCTTTTCAGCACTTGCATATCGATTATTTGGATATGATTCAAGTATGTAACGGGTACAGGTATCTAATTGTTGTGGTTTGTCCATTCTCTGGATGGATAGAAGCAGGTCCATGTACACACCCATACTCTACCTGTGCGGCCAAATTCTTGGTGAGGGAGGTGTTTCCCAGATTGGAAGTGTGTGAAGTCATGAGGTCTGACAATGGTCCTCATTTTGTTAATGCAGTATTTAAACAAATTAGCTTGTTGCTTTGCATAAAGCACAAGTTTTCTTCGGCGTATCATCCTCAAGGGAATGGCATATGCGAGAAGTTCAACCGCTTGTTAAAGGAAAGGATAGCCAAGTTGAAGCTTACTCTGACGAATGGATGGCTACACTGTCTTCCACTGGCACTGTATGTACTAAGTAACCACCCTGGTTCTGATCATCATCTCACACACAAAATCATGACAGGCAGAAGGATGCGGATGCCATTGATACCTCAAAATAGAGCTAGATGTGATGCCCAGCCAACAGGATAATTGTTAGGATTGGAAATGCAAAACTACCTGAATTGCATGACATCTTGTCTTACTGTAATTTCAGGGCAGCTGCACTGACGACAAGAAGGGTGCAGGGCAGCACAGAACACAGAAGGAGATGCTAAAATAGACCAAGTTCCAAAATTACAAGTTCCTCCAATGTTCCCTGGTGACACGGTCCTGGTGAGAAACCACACAAGAAAAAAGTAGGACGAGCCGAGGTTCAAAGTGGAGGATGGTACACCCTCTGCAGTCAAGTTAAAGGGCTTGGATCTTTCTGGGTGACATCAAGCCATACATCGGAGAAGACCCTCTGCCCATACCCCACCACGTAGAGACTACGGACAACGGCAAGAACCACAGCACGTGCAGACGAGATCCATGATGAGGAAGAAGGACACATGACCAGCAAAGCAGAGACAAAGAACATTTTGTGCAAGTTGTGGCTTAGTTTTGGACACTTCCTCTGAGCAAAATAAGGGAAAAAAAGGGACATAAAAACACAGACACTCTGTGCATCCTAGTTGCAAGGTGAAGAAAAAGAATTGTACGTGTAAGCCACAAAGTAGCTTGTTGATTTTGGACTTTGGACTGAGGCACAACGAAGCCTTGAAAAGAAAAGATATGCCAGATTTTGAGCGAGGATACATAAATTGGAAGAGAATACAGTATCCTGACTCTTTCGATACAGAAGCCTTATTCGGACTTACTCATGGTGTCACACAATAGTGACCTCACCAAAGACATTCTGATCTATTTTAAGCTACTATTGAGGTCATACCCATCGTTGGTGGGAAGAGTTACAAGCATAACAGAGTTTTTTCAAGACCCTGAAAACGAAAAGACAATAAGGAGGCTGCTCACAATGATTGCAGAGCAGTTTTTTTTTTTTGCATCCGGAATACAGTGAGAACAGGACAAATGTCCCTGTCACAAGAAGATAGCAGACAAGCTAATAACATATTTTTTCGCTTGATTGACGAATTTCCAGAACTTGTGGGGCACATGCCAGTGTTGATGTCCTCACTTTTATTTGAGACCCAGCAAACTCTACACAGATGAACATGCTCCTGCTTGGTATCATAATGCAGGTCGAACCTTATAATCATCAGCAGAATCACCCGAGAAGATTGTAAACTTTCCTTCGAGGGACAGATAGTGAATGTGTTGCCAAGGACTTCACTCTTGTGTATACTGACAAGGGAACAACATGTCGTCTGGATTGAAACAGATAAGAGGCATTGACTAGGAACTTAGGAACTGGTCTATTTTGAACACGCAAATTAAAACTTGCTGTACTTATCACCTCATTTGGAACTTTTGTTAACAGAAAAATAACTATTTCCAGTGACAAGAGACAGTCTATTACTCAGACAAAGAGGATAATCAGTCCAGCACTCGTGACCTGCGAACAGAGGTAGCAGAATCCAGATAAAAGTGGTAATGTTTAGCACACATTAAAAGTTAGTTTTGCTTTCCTAGATGATCGAGATGGGAAATCAGAACAGTAAAGTTGTACTCCCTCATGAGGAGAGACGTTCATATTGGCCAAGGAAAAAATGCTGTAAACTAACTTACAAATGTATTATTTACATATACATAGTATTCATTATCATATTACTATCATTGACGATTATAACTGCATTTTTCATTGGTGCACAAAGCGTTCAGGTTCCGGTGCACCCACCTAATGATGCCCGCATGAAACCTACAGAGGTACCCAGACCTTACATAGTCATTCCAGTTCCCAGAAATAATGACAGAATGACTGAACTTGAGATGGATGTAATAAATAATGACACGCGCACAAAACCTGGGATAACAAATGAATTGCAAAGCCAGAGACTGGGTCGGCTAAGTAAACCTGAGAGGGTTGATGAAAGACACGTGCACACAAATACTGAGTACATACACACCTGGTCTAGTGTCAATGACTGGAGAGTTTGACAAAGCTCAACAAGAAGTTTTTCAACAAAGGCTGTTATAAAACAAAAGGAAAAGGAACTTTTAAAGAGACAAAAGAACTCTAGAGAATGAACGAGCAGAGAAAGCATCGACGAGCACGCCTAATCCAGTGATTAAAGGGTCAAGATTAATTCCTGCAATACAATCACACGAAGGGATAATGGCAGAATCAATATGGAAATTCATAACCAGGACCAAAAACAGACAGGAGGACAAGGAAAGACTTAGCAGACCTTATCCTACAAGAATGATACAGATGTGTTTAAGGATGTGGTTATAGCAAACTACAGGAAGACCTTAAGAATTAGAAGGAGCAGACAAGAAGACAATAACGAATTGAACGATTACTTGGACAGCACAGCACACTCGGGAAACAACATATGGTACCAACATGTGAAGGAAGTTGGAAGACAAACTTCAGAGGAAGTATGCTTTGTGTGGGCACTCCTACCTTACATCATGGGAAGTCAAAAATCTTTGTAGCTTTTGAAGTAGATGTGCAGACAACACACTGTCACATATAGCAATGTGCACAATCAGAGGCCAGTTCATGGGGAGTGATGCTTCGCTCAAATGGGCAACTGAAGCGACTGATCCAGATGAAGATGATTATGTCCAAGACATAAAGACAAGAAACAATGGCAAAACAAAGAACATTGTGATGAGATATGAACAGCCTGGAGTTAAAGGAGCAGAGATCAGAAGAGAAACAAACAAAAAGCTGAATGTCAAAGGGAAATCTCCAGAAGAAGCTGGAAGATGGAAGAACAGAGGTCCCATGCAAATCTGGGGAACAATGCTTTCATCAGATAGATGGGACAAAGGAGTAGTGATCTGCAGAGCATGGATGATCATTGCATACTATAAAGAAATGTTTGAAAATGCACTAAGGATATTCAAACCATTATGGTCAAGACTGGCAAGATTGCTAACATGGGTTAAAGAAAAAGGAGGACCCCTATAATTCCAAACTGTGCTTCAGAAACAATGGTACAAGAAAAATGGTGGAAAATAAGAACTGTGGACAAATCTTCAATGCTACAAGAATAGTACATGGTACTGCAGTGATCATGGATCATTATTGGGCAAGTGGATCCAAAGCATATATCAGGTTGCCAAAGAATTGGGGAGGTATATGGACATTGGTGAATGGCCATGTTCCAGGGTTCGTGATTCCAAAAGGTGACCTGAATATTGACAGTTTCCCGAAATGGATGCTCACATGAGGAAGAAGAGATCTGTGGAACTGATAAGCCGAATGAAGAGAGAAAATTATTTATCTACCAAGTCAGAAGAAGCCTTTCATGCAATCCCATATGAACACAGGTTGTTCAGCTTGACCTCATCAGTGTTCACGACAATCCTGATGCCAAGAATTCAGATTGGAGCAAATACTAAATTGTTGCAGAAAACCAGATGGGAGTTACTGCAGACCATCATCACAACCATAAAGGGATTCAATGCAATCAAAGAAGATTTAAGAGCGATTCGACTAATGACTCTGCAGAACAGATATGTACTAGACATGATCACAGCTATGGATGGAGATGTTTGTGCAAAAATCGGAGAATCATGTTGCACATTTACACCATCTCACGATGACGAAAATGGGACATTAACAGAAGCCATTGGTATGTTGACAAAACTACAGAATCAGATGATCGATGAAACTGACTAAGTTGATGATGACAGTTGGTTTGGATCACTGTTTTCATGAGTTCCACAATGGATGGCAGATGCATTCAAGTTCCTAGGAGCCTTGTTGGTGATGATATTGCTTGGATTCTGTGTTATCAAGATAATAATCTCTCAGTGCCAGAAAACTGCAAAAAAAAGGCCATAGGAAAGAAAATCATGATTGACGTCGAGTCAGGATGGAAGCCTAGGGACCTGACTGACGAAGAAATAAGAGACTTTGTGAATGCCAGCATTTATGCACCAGAAGGAACAAAGTTTCGGTATCCAAAGAAACATAGAAAATGTGTGTGAAAATGGATCTATTGCAATCCAAGTGGAGAATGTCAACTAATGACATGGAACAAAGATGAGCACGTAAGAACAGTACGATGTTTAAAGGGAGTGATAAAGATGTGGACCCCAAAGGAACATTTCTGCAGACCTAGATGTCTAGATCCAGAGGATGACAGAAAAGTGAATACAGAGAAACAAGTAAGAGTGGTCGATGAATTGCCCAGAAGGGGGGAGTGAAGAGAAAGTGCCATGCATCATCTGCACTCCTGCCACCCCCTTCGAAGTGCCAGGAATGTTCACGCCAAAATATGTGACGTATGGAGGACAGATAAACCAGCAGAGAGCCGAAGTTGGGCTCTGTCCAGTGCCTATCGGAATAACAGCACCTATTGAAGTACCGACACCTAAGAAAACCTGGATAGTAAGGTACCCATTGAGAAGACCATATTTACAGACAAGACAAAATTATGTTTGTCAGAATGAAATACCTGAAGAAGCCAAGAAGATCCTAAAAGAAGACGAATGGTGACATCATGCGAAAATCGGACTGACGCACATATACAAGAGATAATGACCTAAGAATACTGACAAAGAGACAAAATACCATGGATAAGTAAAATCTTGAGCCTAAGGTGAAACTTATGCCATATGCACAATGAAGATATTCAGTTAGTTTAAACGTATAAAGATGCAGGAAACCGCAAGAAGCAAAGAAATCATGACACTTGCTTATGCTTAGTAGTACAATAGATTATGGCATGCACCAACTATACATATATCTACCTCAAAAGCACAATAGATGACTGAAAATCCACTACGCAAGTGAGCAGAGTTAAACAGAGGTTACTAAAGGTCTCAAGAGGAGAGTGCTGCAGCAAACAAATCAAGAATTAAGACGGAGAGGAACCCAGCTGAAGGCAACCATGCAAGGAGGCCAAGGTCGTATCAGGCTGGAACAGGCTAGCAATGGATACAATTAAGGAGAAAAGGAACAGAGTATCCTGTTCAGAAAAGTTGAGATAAGCCACAGATGATAGACAACTGGCAGAATTAAATCAAACACACGAAAGTGCATGAAGAGGCTGATTTCACGGTGTCCTAATCACGTGGGAAGACAGGCAGAAAGAGATGAGACTTCCACAACTACGCATGTAGCCCTGTCGTACCCATGCTCCTTAACTTTCTCAGACCAAGAAGGATACTCAAGGCCAAACTAACAAGCAGTAATTGACACACGACTATTGAGGTGATGAATGATTGTGACATAATTGGAGAGAAGCTGGGTTGCAGACTTACTCCCTGCACCTGGCTGATTATTCTGCATGCTGCTAAGCATAAGTGGAAAAGCATGAGTGGGATTGATGCCAACCCAATCATGGTGGACCGTGTAATCTAGGGTCCTATAGAGAGTTGAGCCAATGGGACGTCATACTTTTAGTGACGCTCACAGCGACCAGTTTGAAGGTAGGGCTTAGTTGCCCCACCTGACATTGATTATCCAATCCCCTCCCCCTGTTAACATATACAGATATCGAACCTATATTAAAGTTACCTTCCTATAACCAATCAAGTTGCATGTTAGGTTTTTTAAGATTACACGCCAATGACGACGAGTTTTGTGGTATAAATATTGTGTTTTTTCTGAAATTAGTTGGAGTTTTAAGTGAGAAGGAAGTTCGAGCGGTTGCTGATGTTCATTGAACTCCCTGTTTTTTGTACTTGTCGTTAAACGGACTGCCTTTGCCATACTATTGAGTTGTCATTATTATTTGGTGCAGGAGTACGAATCTGCATCCCCATCTATCTCAAGAGTGTTTCTGCTCATCTTAAAGGGCTGTTTGGAGACCCCCAGTCTTATGGGCCGGCTGAGGTCCATTCAGTTCAACTGTGTGCTTATGGAAGAAACAGAACAAAGGCATCGGGAGTGCACCGTAACATAATGCACCAATAAGAGAAATGACGTCTGCCTTTGACAATCTTACTGCACTGCTGCTTTACATAGGATCAAAGAATGAACAGCCACAGTAAGGACTGAAAAGAACTAAGACCAGAACTTGACTACAACGTAGTAAGCACACTAAAGTTTGGATGATAAGTGCATAGGTGGTGCAGCATACACTGGTAGATAAGCATATAGTTTATTTTTGTATGCAGCAATGGCAAGCAACTTAGAGTGGCCGGAAAAGAATTTCCCTCATGACGAAATCACTTATGATACTGGCAAACACTGCAGTCTGAAAAGTGAAATATTTAATATCTATTGCTTCATGTACACCTAACAGTTTTTTTTTTTCTTTAAGAGAATACATTGGAAAGGAAAGCAATGCAGCAGAAGCGGCAACCCTTTCCCAACAACATATGGACACAGGAAAGGAAAGAAACTCTGTGAATAGCAAACTGGACAGCCTGGAAGCCAAAATGGAACAATTGGTGAAAACATTTTCTACCTCCAAATATTATGTACAAGGATATATTATGTGCAAAATGAAATACCACTGCCCAACCTGCACATGTACCCGTTCCCCATTTCATATCCTGCCATTCCCTCAAAAGCCATGTGACCAAAGATGTTACAATGATACCTCAATCCCTTCCTGCCCTCACAACCAACGTGTACAAATCCCCAATTTCCCACAATATGGATCCACTTCTGCTACTCCTTCTCTCTCCTAATAGTATTTATGAATGTGTGAAAATGAACATTAATATGTACATTATTCCTCAGTGTATATGTTGCTTTTCCTTTGTTTTTAAAATCCTCTTATGACTCAGCGGTGCACAGTACTGGTGGGAATGACTTCAATTAAGCAAAAACGAGGTGTCCTACGGACACCAGACCTGCCCGGCCTATCCGCAATCACAATGGAGGTATCCGTACCACACCATTACGAACCGCATGTCTGCACCTTGTGAACCACCTAAAACTAGTTTTGGGAGCAGACGTTTGTCCGTTAAACAAGTACGCACATGTGTATCACTTCCTCTGTCCCCTGATAACACCGCCCCTGTCCAGCATATGCGAAGAAACTTGTAACAAACTTTAAGTAGTTTGAGGCGCGCACCCACGTCCTACATGTAGCTGTACACATAAACATCCCACCTACTATACCCTACAAACACCCAGCGAGTCCCAAAATGGTTGGCGCATGTGTGTCGCACTATTAATCAGTCTAGAGATCCCAGTGGTGTGCATAGGACACCTATGCATATGCGCACAAAGTATTCTGCCCAAAACGCGTCCTGCGGACAGCCGTCCCGATCGAGAACATGCACAACTTCACCATGGGGCCGCACCCAAGCTGCGCATGGTCCCCAAGGTCGCGGACACAATCCAGACCCTCAGACAGTGGAAAAGTACAATGTTCTATGATCTACGGAGTGTTATTGGGAAATTACACACTTACAAACACCCCACATTGTGCCATTGCACATGTATGTATTTGGTTCAACGATGTAGGCCTCTTTGCCGGTTGCAAGGACTCTGCAGTAGCCCTACAAAATGTCACATCCCAGAACTGCTGCGCATTCTGTTTGTAGCTTTTCAGAACAGAGTAGTGGCCCACATAGCTTTGAGCTGTAATTGATTTTGGGACAATTTCTGCTATGCTACATTACCTTTGCAGGTAATGGCAACCATATCAGCCCGGCTCACTACGCACAGTAATGGAGAAAAGTATTAACCCCCCTTCCTGTGAACCACACCCTCAGTACTGATAATCCCCACTGTCCAATTCCCAAAGGCAGCATGCTGAAAACGGTAGTATGTGGCACATGCACTTCCCCAGGTACCGCAAAGGCTGCACCCCAGTAAAGCAGTAACAGTCCTTCTTCCCTTTCTAATATCTTATTTCCAGCACCCCTCATTCGGTACTGATAAATAGCCACACAGACATCCACCAATCACAGTAAAAATCTGTCCATGTAACACTATCAGTTCAGTACAACATTCCTCTGCGTAGAAACCACACCCAGAAATGTTATTGTGCAATCCCTTGGCCTCCACAGTCCCATTTACTTGCCTGACATCCTCAAAAGGGTGTGTCGCTTTCATGCTGTATGTGGGCATGAGGGAATAGATTGCAACCAGAGTATGGGATTTCGTCTTCAGTGGTGGCTCTTAAAAGAGCATTTTTGTAAAATATATTTTTAGATGCTTCTAAAGAAACACCTTTATTTTTGGTTTGTATAGCGTTTTCTGTTTTCTTCTCCTCCTCACATTCTTAAAGTACATTTTTTAACGCCGCCTGTAGATGGGCAAACAAAAGAGCATCACCAATGCTGGACAAAGAAATGCCATTTGCATGGAAACACACCGCATTTCAAGAATGAATGCTGTCATTGTTGCAGAAGAACATCCCACGAGCGGACAAAAAAATCACACATGGTTCTGTTGATGAGACCCCTTCCAGCCTCTGGCTGGGAACAACATATATTAGGATAGTCCTATACTCTTCTTGGTGGTATGGCAGAGAAAACCACCTGGGCAGTGGGAAAAAAGTCTCTTCACTGCATTTATCAACCTCTTCAGTTGATGGAACAAATGTGAACAAGCCATGTAACCCAAATGCGTGCTGCCATAATGCAAAACGACAATGTGCATTGTAGTGAAACTGGCTAATTGTCTGCAAAGGTCAAGCATAATGCCGAAACTGCATACATGGACAGTGCACCATAATGCGTCCACTCCTTCCAAACCGAAATCACCATCAACGTGTCTTTCCTGGGCACACTTGTGCAGATCTGCCACAAAGGCATCACCCAAAATCAATACAATTCGTTTCTCCATGTCAGCCCTCCCCACTATGCAGAGTAATGAAAAATAGTATTACCGCCCCTTCCTGTGGCCCACACCCTCAGTACCTGATTGGATAATCCCCACAGTCCCATTTCCATTGGCCAGCATGGTGAGAAGCGCAGACTGTGGAACGTGCGCTTCCCCAAGTACCGTGAGGGCGGCGCCCTAGTAAAGCAGGAGCAGTCCTTCTTCCCTTTCCACTATTTTTTGTCCAGCAGTACTTCATTGGGTACTGTTAAATGGTCACACACGCATCCACCAATCACAGGCAAGACGTCAGCATCTAACACTGTCAGTTCTGTACAACACTTCATATGTACCGTTGCACATTCAGACTGCAAGTTTCGTGTGAACCGAAAGCACCTCCAGTGCAAAGTTCAGTAAAACTATCCAAGACTTCTGCATCCAGATTCATACACATCGCCAGGAGTGGGGGAATACATTTAAACCAGGGTAGGGGATTTTGTCTGTAGTGGTGGCTCTGAAAAGAGCCTTTTTATATTTATTTATTTATTTAGATGCTTGCACAGAACCTTGTTTGTTTTTGCTCTTTATCTCAGTTTCTGTTTCCTTTTCCTCCTTACATTTTTACAGGATTCTCTTCCACGCTTCTTGCACAGTGTAAAACAAACAGCAGTGCTAATGGCGGTCAAAGAAATGCCATTTGCAATGAACCAGTGAACATTTTGCTCATTAATGATGTCATAGTTGGTGGAGAACATCCCAGCACTGCACAGGAACTGACACATGCTTCTGTTTATAAGACACCTTCCGACCTCTGGATAGGGACAAATTACACCGGCATAGTCCCATGCTCCTCTTGGTGGTATGCTTGAGAAAACCATCTTGGCAGAGGAAAAAATCTGCATCACTGCTTTCATCAACTTCTTTAGGTGACGGAGCAATCATCCACATGACAAGTACCCCAAATATTGACCTCCAAAATGCACCACAACAACATCAACAGTACCAACAGAGGCCTCACATTTGCAAAGGTCAACCATACTGCCGAAACTGCACCCATAGACAGTGACCCAGAAAGCCTCCACTCATTCCAACTCAAAATTAACAGCAATGTCTCTTTGCACGGCATACCTGTGCAGATCTTACACAAAGGTATCACCCACGATCAGTACTCTGCGTCTATCCATCTCTGCCAACCTCACTACACAGTAGTGGGAAAAAATAGTACCGCCCCTTCCTGTGAAGCACACCCTCAACACCTGATTGGATAATCCCCACAGTTCCATTTCCATGCCCACCATGCTGGGAAGGGCAGTACGTGGCATGTGTGCTTTCCCAGCTACTGCTAGGGCCGTGCGCCAGTAAAGCAGGGACAGTCCTTACCTTTCCACTATTGTTTTTACAGCTCTCCCTCGTTAGGTACTATCAAATATTCACAAAGGCATGCATCAATCACATCCAATACCTCTCCATTGAACACTATAATTTCTGTACAGCACTCCATATGTACCGTTACACACTCAGAGTACACGTCTTGTGCGATTTCAAAACACCTCCAGTTAAAAGTTCTCCAAAAGTATCCAAGCTTTCAGCCTCCAGATTCACCCAGAGTGGCACCCATCATCACTAAGTACAGGTAGCAATATTTCTTTTCCTCCCAGCACTCCAGTAAGTGCAAAGTACCAATACTTAAAAGTGCAGTACAGTAGTCAGTAATCTGCACAATGCACACTACCCAAGCACATAAAATATCTAGTTCAACCCTATCCACTTCTGTACACACTGCATTTCAACACAGCACTCAATGGACACACTGCAGGAGTGTTCACGCCATAAGCTCCAGTCATGGACTAAAAACTGTAGGATAACGATCACCACACCAATGGAACCAACAATATATGCAATGCTCACAAACCAAACACAGAACACAACAATGGTAAACATACTTGCAAGCAGGCCACATAGTTGTCGGTGCAAGGGCTCCAGCCATGCATCCAAGATGCTAGGGCCTCACCACACACAACACAAGGTAGTACAACCTATGTTTAAATGCTCATGTCATGTGCAATGCACTCCCCAGCTGCAATTGAGCCTGCTAACTTTCACCCTGTCCACATGTTTGCATGCATGGCTGCATGACATTGCGTTTGGTGTGGTGAACGGTATGTGGGTGGCTGTGTATATTGTCCACATGTGGCTCCCTAATGTGCAACACGTGCAATGACCGACAGCATATGGTAATGTACGCATAGCACCTCACTTCGGGTGTTCTACCAAGTCTAAAATATCCTCCACAACCATTCTTTAAAGGTCACCACCATCGAAGAGATGCAGAGTTAAACCTGCATGGCTGCATTATGTTGTGGTGGCTGTGGTGAAGGCCTCGGCTCTTGGGTGCATGGTCTAGGCCCTATGACCTCTTGCCAGGCACCCAACAGTGTAGGTCTTGCCCACACCCAGCACAACATAACAGCCATGCAGGTGAACATGTGGCCAGGTGCCACAATCCACAAATGTAACATAGGCAGTGACACTTCTACCCATCCCCTGCACCATAATACAGCAATGCATGCACACATGTAACAGTTAGCAGAATCCACAAACATACTACAGGGTCTGGCATCCCTACCCACTTCTAGTCACATAGCATTGTATTACTGTCAACCCAACCACAAAATCTTCACAGTGACCCTGCTCCTAGCACTCTAATAGGTGCACAAAACCAATACTTCATGGTGCAGTACAGTAGTCAGCACTCCGCTCAATGGACAGTACCAAAGCCGATAAAATATGCAGTTCAACCCTATCCACTTCTATGCACACAGTACTTCAACACTGCACCCAGCGGACACACTGCAGAACTGTTCACTTGATCAGGTCCAGCCAGGGACTACACACTGTAGGATGTGCTAACAATCCCCACAACCATGGAACCAACAGTGTATGCAATGTTGACAAACCACACATACAAGGCAACAATGTGAAACCTACTTGCAACCAGGGCACATAGTTGTCGGTCCAAGGCCTCCACCCATGCATCGAAGGGTCTATGGCCTTACCGCACGCAATACACCATAGAACACTGTATGTTAAAATGTTCATGTTAGGTGCAATGCACTCATTGATCAGCCATCAGTCACCATGGAAAGAGGTTGCTGCAACAGCTATCATGCCGTAACGCATTCTGCCTGCATTCACCACACAAGATAGTTGCCTGTGGAGATACCCGCAAATTGACATAATACGCACGGATACTGCGGGTACACCACTGTCTTCTTCCACCTAATGAGATATATCAGATGAACCACTCCCCCACCCTTTCCATCCCTTCTTCCCACCACCACATGATGTAAAGTATGTTTTCCAGGCCCCTTCCGGTGCTGCACTGTCCTCCAATACACCATGGCAGCATTTCCCAAAAATGTTGATTCACAGCACGCTTTCCTCCTGCCAACCACCACTGCATCCAATGTTGGCTGACATCACGGCGTACTGCAAGCCAATGAGACTTTTGTCCACGGAGCGAACAGGAAAATGGGTCCGCAGAGCGAGATATCACTAATTTTTTTAGATATACATTTCAGTTCTTTACAACAAAAGTACTGGTCGGATTCCCACCAAATACACAAAAGCATGCTTTTGGAACCAAGCCCCCACTCCTGCTGCAAATTTGGTTACAATCCCTCCAGCCGTTCGGCCTGTAGGCATGCGCAATGTTTTTGCCCATTCAGTCTATGGAAAAAATAATTAAATAGGGACCCCCCTATAACTTTGCCCCTCTCCACGAAACATCATCCAACTTTGCCAAATAATTCAGCGGCCCCGATATACTTTTTTGGCAAAATTCATCCATGGGGAGTTATAAGCCGCCCAAAAAGTGGTCTTCCTATGGGTTTAGCAACTTAACCATAATTACATGGCCGCTACCATGGGCCGTTTAATAATTTGTAAAAGAGTTTCAGAAAATACTTTAAAAAATATAAGCATACCTGTAATATGTATTGTTAGATGCAGATGTTGAATCTGGAAATAGAAATATGGGAGAGTTTCACAGTAGTTTTTGATGAAGGTGGCTGTGATTAACCGGATATATGTACTCTCAAAGTTCAAGTGTACATCTGAAGTGTTACGCTGAGATGACAGTGTTAGGTGTCGAGTTTTTGGATGTGATTGGTGGACGGATGTGTGAGTGTTTGAAAGCAGCCAATGAGGGAGTGTTACACACATGAAAGCAGAAAGGGTAGAAGGGCTGCCCCTGTGCTAAGGGGTACGCAGACACTGTGGTAGTTCGCAGACAGCATGTGCACATTTGGGTCTTTCAAGGATGCCTGGTATACAAAGGGGACTGTGAAGATTAGCCAATGAAGTGCTCTGGTTGTGGTTTAAAGGAAGAAAGGGTAGCAGGTATTTTGATTGTTATGTGTAGGGAAGATGGATGTGGCTATTGCTAGGAAAAAGCTCACTCTGTGGATGTTGGGAGATTGTTGGATGAATAATTTGAAAAGGTATACTGAGTTGTGTGGCATCTCTGGTACTATTTGATTGGAGGGAGTGGAGGTTTGGTAGTATACAGTGTCTGGGATTATCTGGGTGAGTTTACTATCATTTTGTAAGACTATGGCTCACTTTCAATGTCCTGATATTATTGTTGTGCATTGTGGAGGAAATAGGTTGGGCTACGTTACTCCACTATTTTTGCAGGTTGCATTCAAGGATATGTTGAAAAGCTTAATGGATCTATTTGGGATTATTTTTTCACAAATACATCGAAGGGAAGTATGGAGGTACCCAAATGTGTTATGTACACAATTACAAGCAGTGAGGCACCATTAAATAAAGGTGTATGTGGTTTTTTAAATGTTGTAGGCATGGTATCTTTTGAAAATGAAAACATCAAGGTGGATGGTACAAACAATTTTCGGAGTGATGGAGTGAATTTTACTGATTTTGATAAACATTTGTAGTAGTTCTAGCAAATAAAAATCAGAAAAGCAAAAAAAATTCAAAACAGAAAAAAACAAAAAAAACCTTCTCTTTTAAGAGCCACCATTGTACAACAAATTGCTTAAATAATGTTTAAACCTTACCACCCATTCAATTGGACGTTCTGTCCACGGACAATGTGGTAGTCGTGGATGGCACGTGCCACATCTGGGTCTTTTGAGGAGAGGATGTCTGGAATGAAAAGGGGACTGCAGAGACTGCAGACAGTCGTGGATGTCCACATACATCCGCATATCAGCCAATCAGGTATTGTGGGTGTGATGTACAGGAAGAGAGGGTGGCAGGAATTTTGTTTGGTGAGAGCACTTAAGATGGCTATGGCTGTGGGCCTCATTACGAGTCCAGCGGTAACCGTGGCGGTAAAACCGCCTGGTTACCGCCGGACTCGTATTACCATTCCGCCTCCGTGACTCCCGGAATTACCAGGGCATTACAGCCCCGGTGTCCCGGGAGTCACGGAGGCGGAATGGTGTTAATCCCCATTCCCATTGAGTCCAATAGGACTCAATGGTAATGGGGAAGTGGAAACACCGGCACCATTTCGTGATGGTGCTGGTGTTTCCACGTCCGTCTGCAGGCGGAAGGTGTTCAACCCGCCAGGTCAGACCTGGCGGGAAGATCACCTTCCGCCTGCAGGGGTCAGGATCGGGCGGTCCGGAATTAACAGTGGGGGTGGGTTTACCGCCACTGTTAATTCCGGACCAGCCGACCCGTAATTAGGCCCTATGTCTTTGAGTAGGCAGTGTGTATGGATTTTGGGGGACTCTTGGATCCATTGGCTGAAAGTCTATCTGGAGGGAACAAGCAAAGTGATACAAATCAGGATGAAGAGGAAGATGAAGATGAGGTGGAGGAAGACCCTATCTCCAGCACCCAGAGTCAGTCCTGGGTGTGGTCAATTTTCACCAACATTGGGGATGTCCTGAAGGTTCGTGCAGCCAAGTTGAGATGCACTGAGTGCCACACCAAATCTAACCATCCGACTGCTCTGAGAAAGGCAATACCTTTCCCAGGGAAGATTATATTGACTTCCTCCCTCCACCCCATCATCTTCATTTGCTCCTGTAAACCACAAAGGATACTCCTTTGGGACAGAAGATCCCAGCAGCGGCTTCACAGGCCAATCAGAAAGCTGTGGATCCTTACCTTTTGAGGGTCATAGTGCTATGTTTGTACTGTGAAGCACCAATCTGTAGGGGTGAGCAGTTTTGGAGTGCTTTGGAGGCTGCGGTCATGGAACACGAGTAATACTGCACCCCACCTTAAATTTAAGGCCTGCACCTCTTCCTCTGTCCTTGTGGTTGGTGCCCCTTCCCTCCCCTACCTTGCCTCTCCTGAAGAAAAAGCCACACAAAAAATACAAAATTGAAAAAACACAGAAAAAGGTTCCTTTAGGAGCCACCTTTAACAGTTAAAAAAGAAAATCGAGAAAGAAAGTCACAAGCCCCAGTGCAGCCTGCATAGTCTGCAGACAGCACGGTAGTCCGAAGATGTCTAAAAAATTCCAAGCGTGGGGTGGGAAAATTGAAATCATCTTAAGTGTTTTGCATTAAAAATGGTGGGTCTTAAAATAACCTTTTTTGTGTTTTTGGTTTTTCATATTTTTTATTTTATTTTTTGTTTTATGAACTGAAGTAAGAAACATTTTACTGAATTTAATTATATCTTCTCACTTTCACAAAAACTGCTTCAAAGCATTTTGAATGACTTCCACAGAAATCTATTCACCCACATCAGTTAGATGGACTCTATCTCTTCCAAAAGTGTTGGCAATATCAAATGTAATGTTCTAATTATGAAACAATGTCATTCCAACATCTCGCAGAAAAACACACACAGCTTTATTGACGTCACACCTCACTTTTTCCATTTGCGGACCAAATAAACTTGAGCGCATCCAAATCTGTCTCTGCGTAATGCATGAAAAAATCATTTTCGAATCAGGGAACATTTTCTTCAACTGTTCCCACCACAATGGACAATAATAATGTCCGGATGTTTCAATTCAACCATAGTTGCACAAAATGGGAGTAGGTCTGCCCATTTCATGTTTCACACTCCATACCAGAACACTTACAAATCAGGGATTCCAAGTTTTTTGGCTATTCCACACTGCTCAGCATACACCTTCAACCAATCGACCCAAGAGTCCCCCAAAACACACACACTCTTCCTTCTGAAAGACATTACCATGGCCATTTTCAGTCCTCTCATAATTCCTACTATCAAAACTTCTGCTGCCCTCTCTTCCTCTACATCACACCCACGAAACCTGACTGGCTTATCCTCTGATGTCCTTAGACACCCACAACTGTCCGCGGTCTCCGCAGTCCCCTTTCCATGCCAGGCAACATTAAAGACCGATATGTGGCACGTGCCATCATCAGACTATCGCAGTGTCTGCGAAACTCACGACCACTCAAAGGGGTGATTTGAGTTATTTAATCTTTAGTGGTGGCTCTGAAAAGAATCTTTGTTTTGGTGGGTTGTTAACAAACACCTTTTTTTCCTTTGTTTTGTTTTTATGAACAGTAGTACTGCTGTACACTCTACATCTTACAATTTTCTTACCTTAACTTTTTTGATGTATTCCTAATGTTACAAAGGAAAATTGCATTTCTGACATCTGTGAAATGAACTCCATCTTGGCAAAAAAAAATCACACCATCAGACCTTATATTGTAATTCTGAAAAAATCACATTCCTGCAGCATATAAAAAAGCAGATACAGCTTTATTGACAAGCTGCCTTGATTCTTCCATTTGTGGGATGAAAAAGTTTGTTGGACATCTCCATGTTTGCTTCTGATTTATTTCAGAAAAAAATATCTTGGCAGCAGGAAACAGTTCCATTAGGTTGTCAAAGAAATCCTTCAGGTCAACCTGCAAATACACTAGAGTCACCATCCCCACACTGTCCCCTCCACAATGCACAGATACAATGCCTGGACATTTAAAGTGAGCCATACTCTCACAGAATGAAAACAAGGTTTTGCAGTTGAAGCCAGACACTATATGCCACAAAACATCCACTTCAGCCAATCCAATACTTCTAAAAATGCCAACCTTTTCAGCATACACCTTCAATGACTGAATTGATGAGTCCCCCAAAATCCACACAGTCTTCCTTATCAAACACATAGACATAGCCATTTTCAGTGCTCCCACAACACCTGCAAACAAAACTCCTGCTACCCTCTCTTCCTGTACACCACATCCAGCAACCCTGATTGGCTGATCCCCACAGTTCCCTTTCCATGCCAGGCATCCTCAAAAGACCCAGATAGGGCATGTGCCATCCGCACAATACTGCGGTATCCATGGACCCTGTAACACAGGGGCAGCCCTTCTACCCTTTCTCAACACTCCCTATTTGGCTGCTTTCAAAGAGTTACACATCCATTCACCAAACACATCCAAAACCGCCACACCTAACCCTGTCATCTCAGTTCAACAATTCAGATTTACACTTGAACTCTCAGAGTACATATCTACGGTAAATGAAAGGCATCTGCATCAAAAATGACGGTACAACTGTCCAAGATTTCTATTTCCAGATTCAACAAGAACTGCATCTAACAAAACAGTACAGGTATGGTTATAGTTAAGAAAAAATCTTCAACTCTTGTCCCTACAGATTCCATCAGACCACCACTCCTTTACTCACTAACCCAACACCATCACACCTCTGCAAACTTTTATTCTCATAACCTTCCCAACCACACCCAATGTACCACCTCAGCATCAAACAGATTTATTCATCTCTGCAATCACACCCACACACCCAGGCACATACATGCATATACATTGCACAACCTTCCAACCCAAACGTTCTCTTTTCCCAACAGACACAACAAAATGCATAGATTACAACTACAGCTACACCATATGGTCATCCACTTCTAAAACATTTTATAGAAAACCTTTTTTAAAAAGAGCTAGTAACCTCACTCAACAAAACTAAACTAGTCAAGTAAAATAAAAAAATGTACACAGAAAAGCAGACCTACTAACAAACCTAACACTGTATCTTCCAGTGTTAACGTAGGCACAGTAAAGCAATCCAAAAAATGTATGTTACAGAAAATGTGCCACCGTAGAATTCTTCACAATCTTATAGAAACGGCTCAAAAGTCATAATCTACCCTTAAAAACTACCACAGGCCTCTAATCCGGCACACTCTAATTATAGAGAAATAGAGAACATCCAACGTAAATACTTTTGATCTGAAGTTGACTTAGAACATTCTGTAGCTTCAGAAAACATAACCAAAAATCTCATAAACACCAACGTCCTGATAAAGACATACAGAAAAGAAATAGCTATGTTTCAAAACAAATCTGCTGAAATACCAGATCAAATATGCATAGTTGTAGCAAAACATTTGATTAGAAAAACACAAAAATAGTACATATAGCCTACAAAATAGAAGACAATGAAGAATCCAATGGTTCCATTTAACTTTGTATCTAACAGTAGAAACTAAATAAAAAACAACTGACCCCTCAACAGTTTCCCCTTACTGAAACACAGAGCTTGGCAATAGCCAAATGCATCACATGCTATCCCTAATAACTTTGAAATATCCCCATTTCCGAAAGCTCTCCAACAACTTAACTTGTATGAAAGCATTATAATCCAAACAGTGCACCCATTTAAAGCTATAATACACCTTCAACCGAAATCAGCCAAATGACCTCCATCTGAGTTACTAAAGAGCATAAGTGGCAAACTAGTATATTTGCCATTAGATCTGAAAGAAAATGTACAAACTCTAGGAGTACAATGAGCAATCTTTGATTGTACCAGTTAATGGTGTACCAACAAAAGGCAAGATAATTTGGCAACAGTTAGTTGACCTGAACAAAGTTGAACGTGCCCTACAGTATCTAAAATAAAACAATGAATAATACACAGATATAAAGTTAGAGAAAAACTTAAAAGAAACCAACCCAATAATTCACCATCAACTGGCCAATTTGAATATGTAGATCCTGTTACTTCAGCCAACATTTTAGACCAATATACAGTTCACCCACTACACTCAAAAGACACCATTGATGATGCATTAGAAACATATCAAATGCATTAAGCCAAAGGATCCCCAATGAGCATATGGGAAAAAAGTGTAGAAGCACGTTCTTCTCCTCTACTCTTTCCTACAAGAAAAGGAGGAAGATATAATGAAAGGTCCACGTGAATTAGTCCATCAGAATATTGCTCTTTAAGAATGTATTGTGAAGACCCCAGATTCAGACAAAATGTCGAATACATTTTCCATCTCCTCTTTGAAAGTGAACTAGCAACTCTATGTTATGGAGTTGCACACACATTAAATAAAGGCTCTAACTTTTAAAACATATCTGCTACCCAATTGCTTCAAAAGATAAAAGAAAAAGATGAAGTTGTGCAATCAAGTATCACAAATCTCTTGGCAAACATACATGGTACTAAAGAATACTGGGTCCAACATCATGCTGATGTGTGTTGCGTTCTAAGGAACATAGGCCCACCCACATGGTTTGTTACTTTAAGTTGTGCAGAATATGCATGGGATAACTTGCACAACTTCTTACGCACTGCAAACCAAAATAAAGATGTATTGATGCAAAAACACCAGAACTCTGTTCTCTTGACCCGCTCAATGTATCAAGGTAGGTTCACCATCCCTTGTTTGCTACGCTGCACTTTATCTGCAATAAAACTACCCCTCCGCTCGCAGAAGTGCAACACTTTATTTGGAGAAAAGAATATCAATCCAGAGGAGCTCCACATATCCACATGTTTTTGTGGATAAAAGATGCCCCAAAATTTGGAGTTGTACAGTTTATTGAAAAATACATTACCTGCGACATGCATTCAGAAACCACAGACAGTGAATTACATACACAAATCATACGCTTCCAAAAACATACGTTTGGCAAATGCTGGTGACGTAAATATAAAAACAAAGGCAGATACTATACCAAATGTCGCTTTCGCTTGCCTAGAACAGTTTGCACAAATGGACAAGTAAATATCTTGACATCTTCTTTTAGACACAGCACAAAAGGTAATTCCCCTAAAAATACATACAACATTAAAAGGAACAAAGCATCCAAGTACAGCAATGCTTACAATGTAATCATTGCCCTCTTGTGGAAACATAGACATACAATAAATTGCAGACAATGCCACGGAAGTTGCAAGATATGTCTCACCAAACCTGAGAAAACAGAGCTAAAAGACCTCTCGGATGGCATATCATCTGACAAAAACTATCACAAAAATTGTACAGCTTCGGTATAAAAATGCTCTCCCATAGAGAATGCCGGTGTTACAAAGCTGCAGACCATTTAACAGGTACAACATTATATGGCAGATCTGAACAACAATGTGTGGCTGAATCTTGAACCGGCTTCATCCCAGAAAAGAGTACTAAAATACTACCAAGAGATAGAAAACATAGCCACACATGATCCCAGCACCCAGGACATTTTAAAAAAACAATGTAATTGACACATAATACCCAAACAGAATTACTGCTTTGGAAATCATGTGTCTGTACGACATTGCCCAAACCTACACCTACAAAAACAATGTCACACCAAATGAGACAACTGGCAAATATTCAGTCTCAATTTAAAAAGGAAGCTTAGTGAAACTCACCAAACTCAGTCTAATCATATGAAGTTTATCATTTAAATGTCCACAACATAGGGAACTGTATTACATGGCCCTACTTTTTAAACTGTGGAGAAAAGAAAAATAATTATTAGGTGACTATGACTCTTTTGAAGCTGCATTCAATGCAAATGAAAGCAGTACAAGAAATTACAATTTCATACAATATAAACAAATGTTGGACACTGAATGCCAACAAGAGCAAGAAATTGAAGCTCAACTACACAAACACACTCCTGAGGGCAGTCATCCTTCCCTTACAGGAAGCCAAGAACCACTTGGAGAACCACTCATTCTAAATGAAGCAGAAATAGCCATGACTGAGGTCGAAAATACCATATATCAATATAAACAATCTGAGGAAGAGTTGTCAGTGCTTGAATCGCAACTAAATGATGAACAACTCACCATTTATCTAGAAGTCACTCAAGAAATTGAACATGGTTTTAAACATGACACTAACACGTGTAGCTGTAAAAAGTATAAACCTCTGCTGCTGTATGTAAGTGGTGAAGCAGGGACTGGTAAAACATTATTAATTAAAATAATCAGAACATTTCTACAAAACTTAACAACCAACAAGCTTTTGGCTGTAGTAACAGCCTCCACAGGTTTAGCTGTCTACAACATAGGCGGTGTAACTTTACATCGACTACTGCTCCTCCCCCTAGAACACCAAAAAAAATTGAGTGATACAAATGATCAGCAGAAGCTGCTACTGAAGAGTGCATAATTCGAAAACAAATTAAGGATCCTGATAGATGAAGTAACCATGGTTTCCAACCTCATGTTGGCTTTAATTCATCTCAGAATGCAAGAAGTCCTAAAAACCTACGAAGAACTGTTTGTAGGAAACCATGCAATTGTTTTTGGAGACCTCCTACAGTTAACACCAGTGAAAGGTCAACCTATTTTCAAAACATTAGGACACAAACAATTCTGCAATACCCTTTGCAGCATATTGGAAATGCAAATCTCTGCCAACATTTTCAGTACAGAGAACTAACTCAAAACATCCATCTGTCTGCAGACCTCAACTATGGGAACAATTTAAAAAGCATTAGAACTGGTCTGCTTACTAAATATACAAAATACATCTAAAATAGTAGACTAATCCATGAGCTATATGGACGAAACACATCTGCTCCTGATGTCATGGAACAATAAACTCAACAAAATCTTAAATGCATGTCCTTAATGCCAACCCTTGTAAGCTGCAGTCAAGTCAATGAGACAATGCTGAAAAAAGAAATGCAACCCATGCTGTGTATCAGCTCCAGAGCCAAACTAGCAGTGCACAGCATGACACTTCCTATGTGTCAACAAGCAACAGGACAACTAAATAGCTTAGAAAAATGTATCTCCAACACAGCTGGATTGGAGAAAATATTGACTTTGTGTCTAAACTGCAGAGTAATTCTAAAGAGTAACCTTGATGTAGAACAAGGTTTAGTCAATGGAGCAATTGGTACAGTTGTTGGCTTCCAAACATATCCAATTGACAACAACATTCAGTTTATAAACATCCACTTTGACAACCTGGCAGAAATTTAAAATATTGGGCAGGCAATTGCACATTTCCTTCTTTTCAAAGATAAGTACATATGCAGAGAACAATGTTCTCTACCTCTTGCATATGCTATTACTATTCACAAATCACTAGGTCTAACAATAGATCAAGCATTGAAATTGGCAGCACAGCCTTTCAAGAAGGTATGAGTTACGTAGCACTTTCATGTCTGCGTACACTCACTGGTCTATTCCTAGTTAACTTTGATGCAGACAAAGTCAACAATGATATGCACACCCCCTCTTGATATGCACCCTGTACCTCAAAAAAAAAAAACTTTTAAAAAGACAAGTAATACAAACAGAATCTATAACAGATCTCCCAACAATACTGCTAAAGAAACAATGACCAACTCCTTCTGCATCAAACAATACATCCACAAAACTGTCTAGTACAAAGACTACTGCACGGCCATCAGAAAACAAAGACACAAATGTCTTTTCTCCAGAAAGATCTGCAGGCCCATCAAACGATACACAAACAGAACTCTCTGGTCCATTCAAATTCAGTAACACAACTCAAGTAAATTGTTATGTTAATGTAACAATGAATCTTCTCTTTCAATTGCCAACAATTGTTCACAACATTTACTTAAATTGCTCAGACCAGTTGTGTTTGCAAATGTTCGTCCTTCATAGAAATGCCACAAATAATCCCAGCAACACTTACAGTGTCTCAGGTATAAGGCAATAATTGGACTAGTGTGCAGGAATGGCAACATTTACCATAAACACACAGGAAAATCCACAAGAATTCCTATTGTACGTACTACAAGTACTGGAAACCAAAAACATCCCTATTAATGAAATCTTCCAGATTTCATACACATGGAAACATACATGCACTCTCTGCAACCATGTTTCACAAGACCACATCCGTAATGAACGATTTGTATATGAATCCATACCAAATGCAGAATTCATTAAATTTCACCAGCTTCTATATTATGCCCTTTTTTGAAATTCAGACAATCACTCCACCATACAAATAAACGCACATAGCCAATATGTCATACTAATGCTTCTAAGGTACCAAAAATAACTGTAAGCTTACAGGCTTCACGCATGGCCAAGTATCTTTTAGAAAGAAATCCTTCACAACAGTGGGTATAGTATACCACACTGGTGCCACAACCACCTCAGGGCACTAAACTGCTTTTGTAAAAAAAAATAAGTGGTTGGTTTGAATGTAACAATACCTCTGTTACTCCAAAACATAGGTTACCAGCACATTTAACAAATGCCTAATTAATATTCCAGCAACCCAAATGTAATCACTAAACTGTAGCACAATTAACAGTTAGAATACACCAAAAGGCATGTAACTATATCCATAATACTACAATAGTACTTTCCAAAGTCAATCTAGTTAGAATACGCCATCAGGTATTTAACTACTTGAAAAATACCCTTCATTCCAAAACATGTCAAATACGCCATCTGAATTCTTATACAAAAACATATTTTCTAACCTCTAATGTAGTTGGAATACGCCAACAGGTATCCAACTAATTCAAGCATTCTCTTAATAACAACATACTTCAAACAAACATACTATCACACTTACACTCACATAAATGTAATCAGGTTTTTTTAATCCAGTATAGATTTATTTCCCAATAACCCAATGATTATTTAATATCAAGGCAACAGCAGTGCATCATACACAAATGTTTAACCAAACATAGTAGAATGCACGGTTTGTGAGGGTCTAAAAAAATGTATATGTAAAATTGTATACAACTAAAGCTTTTAAACTATCCTGCTTAACAAATTGTACTGTTTTTTCTGCAGAAAATAAACCAGAGATTCCAGCTTCATAACGCTATGAAACTAAGTAACCTACAATTACTATACACATATTACTACTGTGGTCTTTCTGGGCATACTCCTACTACATTACCTATAATTAATACACACATATGAAACTAAGTAACCATAGCAAGTATAATCAAATACATATTCTATGAGCACCATCCTCAATTGTACTATAATCAAAACTACCGTATACAATCCAATTACATAATTCCCCCATATTACAAACACTTTGTATTTGCACTACATTACCTATAATTACTGCACACATATGAAACTAATTAACCATAGCAGGTATAATCAAATACATATTCTATGATATGATATGATATGATATGGCATTTGTAATGCGCCTATACACAAGTGTTTCAAGGCGCGACGAGGCAGGGGGGGAACAAGGGGAGACAGACAACGATCCTACTAAGCCAGGTGTCATTCAGATCGCGCAAGTGCAAGGGTAGAGGGGACTGGTAAAAGTGCAAGGGGAAGGGGAGAGGGTGAAAAGTGCTGTACATGGTTAGTAGAATACAAGATAAATAATAGGGCCAGCTGGTGGCAAGTGCAAGGAAATTGCAGTACATGGTTAGTAGAATACAAAATAAATAATAGGGCCAGCTGGTGGCAAGTGCAAGGTAAGTGCCGGGAGAAGGGGCTGTAGGATACAGAGACAGTCCCATAGTGCAGGTAGGCAGTGCAGGGAAGAGTGGCTGGGCCAAGGACCGAGATCGGTGAGTGGCCCAGTAGCAGATTCAGTGCAGGTTCAGTGATTTTAGCAGGGGAGAGAGGGAGAGAAAGCGGAGGCAAAGAGGAAGGTTTTGAGGTGCTTCCGGAACCGGAGATGGTTCTCCTCAAGTTTCAGGGAGGCAGGAAGGCTGTTCCAGAGGGAGGCCCCTGCTGCGGAGAGAGCTCTACCCCAGCTCGTTGCTTGGAGAAGCGGCTGACCCTGAGGTAGTTGGAGGTGGATGAGCGAAGAGCTCGAGAAGGAAGATATTTCGGAAGAGAGAGTTGAAGGTATTTTGGCCCAAGGCCCCAGAAGGCCTTGTGGACAATGCAGAGGGTTTTGAACTTAATCCTCGCAGCCACTGGGAGCCAGTGTAGTGATTTCAGTCCTGGAGAGATATGTCCCTGGGCTTGAGGCCAAGGACAAGTCTTGCAGTCCTGTTCTGGATGAGTTGCAAAGGGCGGAGAGTAGAGGCAGGAAGATTTAGATAGAGGCTGTTACAATAGTCCAGCTTCGAGAGAACCAGGGATCTGGAGACAGTGAGCTTCTGGGGGAAGGAGAGGAAAGGAAGGATACCTCTGAGGAGGTGTAGCTGGTAGTGTGACTTCTTAGAGACGTCAGATATGTGAGTAGAGAAAGAGAGTGTGGAGTCGAAGATGACCCCAAGGTTTTTTGCCTTGCCGGTAGGTGCAGAAAGAGGGCCAAGGGAGGCCGGCCAGAGAGCTGCAGGGAAGGAGGGAGGGGGTGTCCGATAAGTAGAATCTCAGTCTTACTGGCATTAAGGCAGAGGTCGTTGGCAGCACACCATTCCTGGATAGCAGAGAGACAGTCAGAGATGAGGGAAGGGGAAGAGGAGGCCGAGGGTATCCTGAAAATGATCTGGGTATCATCCGTCTAGCACTTAAAGTTGGGACAGAGAGCAGCGATGCAGTGAGCAAGAAGAGCTAGATACTGGTTGAACAGCCAGGGGGAGAGGTTAGATCCCTGGGGGACACCACAGGTAGAGAAAAAGATGTCAGAGAGGAAAGAACCCAGTTGGACCTGGGAGAGTCGATTGGAGAGGAAGGAGGTCAGCCACGCCGGAGCCTGACCAGTGATACCCAGGTTATCACAGAGACGGTTGAGCAGGATGGTGTGGTTGACAGTGTCAAAGGCAGAGAGAGGTCGAGCAAAATGAGAACACAAGGGGTGTTAGAGTCAAGGTTAGAGAGCAGGTCCTCACGGATGTTCAGGAGAGCACGTTCCGTGCTTCTGGCAGCTCTGAAGCCTGACTGATCATCATGAAGGCTACCAACAGATTCAGCATGGAAATGAAGCTAGGAGATGGCCAGTTTCTCCAGGAGCTTGCCCAGGAAGGGAGTGATAGAGATTGGGCGATAGCTGGGCATGAGGGGTAGGAAGAGGGTTTCTTAAGACGGGCGTGCACAAGGGAGTGGTTGAGGGGGGATGGGAAGACTCCAGAGGCGAAGGAGTGATTGCAGAAGTCAGCCAGAGCAGGGGCCAGGGAGTCGATGTGGTCCTTGATAGTTTTGGAGGAACAGGGGTGGACCTGTTTTGATGAGACTTTCATAGATCGGAATTGTCTCGAAACCTCGTCAGCAGTAAAAAGGGGAAAGGCAGAGAAGGAGGGAGGAGGGGTGGCTGCCGAAGGGCCAGAGGGAGAGCAGGGAATAGAGGGGGGAGCACTATCCTCACTTGTACTACAATCATAACTACCATATACAGTTCAATTACATAATTCCTCCATATTACAAACACTTTGTACTCCCACTACATTACCTACAATTACTGTACACATATTACTACTGTGGTCATTCTGACCATACTCCTTCTCCATTGGCTATAATTACTACACACATATTAGTACTGTGGTGGCCATGGCCAGTGGCCAGACTCTGGGGGGCATGGTCACAACCACCAGAATACAATTGACCATATAACAAGTATGTATCATTCACCGTCAACTAATAAAACTCACCCTGACCCCCCTGCAATCGAAATGATGTCCGCAGAGATTGAAATTGACCGCAGGCTCGGCGGATTCTGCAGACCCTTTTTCCACCTATAGATACAGCTCCATATCATCTTTATTCCACTCCCCTGCCCTTTCCAAACCCTCTTTCACCCACCAAATAACTGTGTTATCCAAGCCTTCCATTCATGGCGCTGTTTGCAAACTACTGTGGTGTCTGTGGACCGTAACAACGCCTGCCCAATCGTTTTCCACCTACAAAAATAGCCCCATATCATCTTTTTATCACTCCCTCACCCTTCCCAGACCCTCTTTCCACCACCAAGTAACCAAAACTGTGTTTCCAGACGTTTTCCCCACTGGTTTTTGTGGTAAGGTGGGCCGAGGGCAGACTCTTCTCTCAGGAATGGTGTGAGGTGATAACAGTAGCAAACCAAACAGTAAAATAAAAATGCAAATAACTAGCTAAAACACAACAGAAACCCACCCCTGTAAGAGAACACAGAAAAAAGAATAGCACTCTCGAAACTTGAGCAGGGGTGATTTTAAAGGATTTGTCTTTTCAAGAAAAGGTGTGATATGGGTCACTATGGTCCCAGAAATTGGGCCAGGAGGAACACAACCTCTCAAAAGTACCCTGTTCTTGATCTTGGGTGTTTCAACAGTGTCAAACCAGGCTTCTCTGAACTGTCATTAAAGTTGAACATGGTTTGAGTTGATTTCGATACAGAGCTCTAAGCAGCATTTGTGCAGGGCATTTAAAAGAGTCCTTCATATTTAGATCTGTGGTTAATTTGGATCAACAATGTTTCTGCTGGGTCAAGGCAGCATTTGACATTATTGCTTGCAGCGGTTTGAGTATATTTGAGTCAGGTCAAAGTGAGGGCCTGTTGATTCGATGCAGTGCTCAAAGATGCAGTAAGTCAAAAGGCATCCACAAAGTTGAGGTGGTGTTCAAGCAGAGGTGGCCAGGAGTGCTGCCGGTGAGATGGCCCACTGAAAAGTTGTAAGCAACAAGTTAAATGTGCCGAAGAGTGCCAGAAGCTGCACTATGGGTCTTGGGACAGTTTGAAGGCTTTGAGTACAATACATTCAGTATGAAGACTGCTTGAAGCAGTGAAACAGTGGTCCTTGCTGCTTTGGATATCTGAGGTGCCTGTAAGTTTCATTGCAGGGTTTCTATGAAAATATTAGTCCTTTTTGTTCTGCCTCCCTTGGAGTTTGGCTGGAACATCCAGGGGTTCCTTTGCCTCCATTGATGAGCTGAGTTCCATTGCAGCTGGCAGTGTGGCAGGCCTTGGTCCACATCAATTACCTTTATTCCCTGGATTGTGAGCAGACAGATCTCTCCTCTACCTTGGTCTACCTGTCTTCACTTCTATGGCAGAGGTCCTTGGAATGGGCTGCATTCCTAACAAGGATCCATAGATGTATTCCTCTTAGTGTCCAGGAAAGAATCAAGGAAGGAGTGGAAGAAACCTTTCATTATAAAGGCAAATTGTCCTTGGGGATTGGACAGAAAGTAGACTGCTGTAAGAGCTGCATTTTATGTTGCTCCAACACGTGAACCTTGCCTTCCTGCATAATACCCATAGAGTCTTGCTCCACAGGAAATTGAGGGAGTATGAAGTTAAGTTCCACAGAAAAGGAAGATGGTGAACCAATTTCTCAAGTCAATTGCCCCCGCCCTGGCTACCCTAGCCCCATCCTCTTTTGATGACTGTACTTGAAAGGCCCTTTGGTGTGCAGCACCATGGTGTGAGTCTGGCCTTTGTTATGTTCTTACAGTTTAACCTGCCAACAGACAGACAAGGCAAACATTATTACATTTTGGATCAGAATTGCAAAAGTTAAAATGCAACCTCTGTCTGCAGTGACTTTCAGTCACAGCAGCTATCAGAAATGCATGTGCGACCATTGGACATGACCTGTGCCACTGAACTGTAGGTGCTGCAGTTGTCATGAAACATATGCATTGAGGCCACGTGTATGCACCATGCTTTTGGCCTGGGGCTTTGTGAATGGAGAATCTGATTAGCAAACTGCCCATTCAAAAACAGAAATACCTGCATCATTTTTTATAAACATTTAAAAAAGCTAGGGCTTTTTTGCCTTCCCCAGATGGCATTCCGTCACAACAACAAAGTCCCTACTGTAGGTTCTTTAAAGAAAGGAATAAGGGACCAAACATCCCCAACCCTGTGGAATTCATTATCCATGTACATTTTATAGTCGATATGATTTTGACGTTGGTAATATGGTTCAGCAGGTTAAACGCTCCTTGATGTGATCTGTGTTTGATCAGCAGGCCGCAGTTTCAAATTGTGGCAAAGCCAGCTTAGCCTTTTATCCTTCCAAGGTCGATAAATGAGTACCAATTTCGATTGGGTAATAATATAAAGTATATCAGACTCATTACTATAGGAGGTTGAGCTGGAAGAACAATGAAGATACATGCAATGACGCTACAGCTGCTCGGGACCTGGCTGGAGGAGGAGGGAAGGCACTGGTGGTACCAGGTTAGGAACGGGTTAGAATCTGGCCAGGTAGGGGATGGATGAGAATGTGATCTACCAAATGGAGAACCAGTTAAAGTGCCTTGGAAAGGAGGCGTGCGGGTCATGGAGGACATACGAGTGTGGGTTAGCCATCAGAAAAGCACAGTAGAGAACTGAAGGGTACTTTTGGGCTTGGCAAGGGGAGAGGTTTTATGGGATCTTGCCATTAAAAGGAACACATAATTATTCAGGAGAAATAAATACAGAATAATTCTAAATGTCTACTTACAAAACTATTGATAAAGTTAATATTAAGGTGAAAATGTTATAAAAGTTAAATTCAATAAGTAAATAGCAGGCACCCTAAATATGAATGTGCTGACAAGTAACATGCTCACAAATTATTGTATCTATGGACATGACCAGAAAATACATCAATGACTAACACACTCGCAGTATTTCATGTATGGCTAGCCCTTCTGTGCAGCATTGGATGCACACACACAAACACACCAACACACACACTGACTAGAAATCCAACGTTGCACCAATTTACACACGATGTTCAACTTCAAGCAGGCAAGTCTCATATAAATACGCAAAGGAAGTTATCAGACACACGATGAGATGTGCATGTCTCTAAGCAGGCAGTCAGAGCGACTGCTCACCAGATCAAGGAAAATAAACACCACGTCTTAATGATGTGGTTGCAGCCACTTTCTTCATCAGCTGAACTCTACATTAGGGATATCTACTCACAACCACACAGAAGGCTCAAACCATGTCACGTATAATCCTACAAATCCAACACTCCATATGGTCAATAAGTGTGTAGGATTTGCCACAGGAATGGTATGCTTCCAGTATACAATGATGCAGAACATTGTTGCCACTATAACAATTACACTCAGTCACAGTATGATTTTAAACGGCTTATTGAAGTATAACTATACTTTAGACAGAACTATGTCCCAACAGCAACTGAACTCCAACCTTTCAATGTTTCATCTATACTTTCTAATAGCAGTCAAAACATTCTATAGTACTGACATGCTTCCATAACGACCAACACCATGAGCAACGCATTACATTACGATACTTATCTAGGATATGCACCCACCACACAGCACAAAATATCACCCCTTTCCACACAACTGCATACAAAATCCCGTACTTGCCCGACCCCTCACTCAAAGAGGCACACTTAACTATGCTGGACAACATTTACGGTCCAGAAAACATTGCAGTATTCAGGCGGAAATAATCCGTTTTTACTCTGCATTTGCATTGTGTGATCTCGATCCAGGACCGCAAATGCACAACATGGTCTCCCTAGAATATCTCCAAATCAGCCTCATACCACACTTATAACTCTTTGACAGAAGATTAGAGCACTTTCTGGGATTGCACTTTCATGACTAGCTATCCATTTCTGCTGGTGGATTTAGGTATTTGACATACACAAATTCCACTTACACTGCTTATGACCAAATCATTCTGGCCAGTCCAAACTGTGAATGCTGATTCCTGGCAGAGCCAACACAGGCACCGCCGGGATAGAAGTGATAGAGGAAAAGTCAAATGGCAATCATGCTCATAGTGGTGGACCCAAAAAATAGCACAACTGAGGAAAAGTAAGCGCAGACAATCTCCTGCGTTTTACCTCATCTGTGCCATTTTGGAGAAGATTCCATGCATGGAGCAGAACTGCCCCGTGAAGAGAAGCTGGCAACTTTTCTGTCAACGTGATATTTAGATGCAGTTGCAGAGTCTGGGACCCCTGCAGATATTCCTGGAATTATTTGCATGTAAAACAGGGATTTGCGTGCAGTTCTGCCCGCAAATCCCCATTCGTCAAACAGAGATTTGCAGGCAGAATGGCATGCAAGTCCCTGTTTTACATGCAAATAATTCCATGAATCAGGAGCTGCTCTTTTGCACAGTCTGTTTATTGTATGTGTAGAGGAGCAGGTGATTGCCTCTGCAGGAAGTTCCGCCGCCATTCTGCCTACATCTTGGAAGACAGAAATTGCGAAATGCGAAACGCCAGTGATGGTGCCCATTCCACGAAGAGCCTTCATGACAAGGTATCAGTTGAGAAGAACTTATGTGATGTACCCTTGCAGAGATGACAATCTCTTGGAGGAGGTCCCCAAAGGAAGAGGAAGATAAGAAGAAAAGAGGCTGGTGACATCACAAGAAATTAGCGTGACGCACTGAGAAGAATGGTCGAAGAAGGAGATGCATAGAATTTATGGAATCTGACGACGAAGTAGAGAATTGAGAAGACTTTCATATGCGGAATGAATATTGCACATGTGAAGAGCACTGCAGAAAATGCAAGCCATTTCATGACTGCACAGATGCTGTAACCAAGTAGATTAAGTAATTATAAAGACTGGCTATACCTAGTGAATATACTACAGGCAGTGCCGCGATTATATAGAATTCTGGACATTGGTGTTGCGTAAGCTCAGACCCATGAAGAAAGAAAGATCAGAGGGCTGTGTTGCAGCAAGAAAACAGCTGAAGCCCTAGGAAAGGCCTGGAATAACTGCCTGGCCTGGTGTCAAAGAATGGAGCAGCCAGGACCTGGCTTTATATCCTTGTAAAACAGTGGACTTGAGAAGCTGAATGTGCCCTTGTTAAGGTGTGAGGAAAGAACACCATGATGCAGTTTATTAATTGAAGACAATTAAATGCTGCAAAGCAGGAAAATTTGGTCTCCTGTCACGTAAGTCTGTTATACTGAAAACAAATCTACCTCTGTCCTAGCCCTTCATGGGCGACCACTTGTTAGTTTCCAAAACTACCTCAGGGGGGTGTGGACGACTATGGCCCCCCTGCCAATGTATCTCAGGGCGATTGTGCACTGTGTTACTCCTAAATTACTATGCTATGGACACACAAACATACCCTCTAATGCTAAGAATAGACACAAGATAAGATACAACATGCACGACAAACCAGATCAAACACTAAGAAATGACACAAGAAATAAGATAACAATGGACAGATATGAAAACACACAAGTCAGTCTCAATTATAACAATGGAATACATTTATTCATGCACAGCAAGGCATGATGCAAACACTACTATAATATAATAATGCAAATCTATAATGCCACTACAATGCTAATAACAATGCATGCCTAATAACAACAAAATCAGCCTAATAACAATTTACAAACATCAGCATTTAGTATTCCTCTCCAATCCACACCACACATCACACTCTCTCTCTAAGACAATCCCTGTCTGATTTCCTCTTCTATGAAAACAACATCTCTGTGTGAGTGTCTGTCCTATTTCCCCATTGCATGTGTTTTATTCAGATCAATTAGGCCTCATACTCAATATACTCCCCTCTGCATGTGCAAGCTTCCCAATCTCGAATGTGTCCCATCTCTCTCCTCTCCAGCTCTCTTTCAGCCAGCCAGTTAGTCACGGCCACTCTCCTTGGCCTCTCAGTGGTCTGGTCTCCTGCCAGTCTCTGCCAGTCTCCCTGCTAGATCAATCTCATCTGCTCTCATCAGAATGCTTCCCCAAGCTGCATGTCAGCCGATTCCCCAAAAGCCTCTCTGCCAAAACGCCTCCAAGCTGCATGTCAATGCCACACCAAACGTCTCCCTCAATGGCACTGCTTCCTTTCATTCCCAAACGGCTCTCTAATGTCAATTTCAGGCTTCCAGTCATAGTGTCAAATGGCGCACTCTTTCTCCATGGTTACATTTAGCATTCACTTGTTTCTGTCAAACCAGCATTTCTCGAGCCAAGCACCTGAAAGTCTGTGTATGCATGTCCTGTTCTGTTCTATTCCAGTGTGTTCTGTCACCGTGACATTGTACATCATATCTTGTCTATGCTATCTGTGTTACGAAACCATACCATCCTCCCATTTCTCTCATTCACTCCATTCACTGAAATCCCTCTATCTGTGTCTCTCTGTCTAAACCACTCACTCCCTGCATGCCCCCACCTTTCTGTCTGTGAGCAGCCCAGGGCCTGATAAAGCCAGCTTCCCTTCTCCTTCTACTCGGGCAAGAGTCACTGTCTTATCTCTGTATGCAAAAAAACTATTTACACATTCCAATCGTTCACAATGTAACTCAAAACATTTTTCACAGACTGTGGCACTGCTCTGTGTGTCTCTTCAGAATGGCTTAGGAGCCAGCTACATGCTCTCTATAGTGCTGAACACATTCACTCACAAACAAAGCGCTATAACATGGCTCAATGCATATTTCTAAGTGCACACTCATGCATGTCTCTAATTGCATACATAATGCATAATAACATATGTCTTTCTAAACATGTCTCTACAAGGCATTTAATATAACAGGTCTCATTCTCTAGCAAACCAAATGGCTGAACAATATGTGGATAGTGGATAACTAATATCACTACTAATCAGAATGAAATGATGGATAAATGAATCCCTAAATGAGTAATGCATTACTAATGATTCACTAAATGAGTAATACATTTCTAATAACATACCAGGCCTCTTCATATAATATCTGGTTTTACAAGTTGAGGATGAATATAGGAGTGGACCTGAACTGCGATAACGATGTGCCTATATTCCCTTTTATTCTCAGGAGCAGTTATACTTTGCAAGGCAAAGTTCAAAGACAATCGGAATGGCAGAGGGCATGAGCAATGAGAGATGTAGGGCTAATTGGGTGGGGAGACCCAGTCAAATCCACCAACCAGCACCTGGGGTACCAGTTTACATGCTGCTAGTGAGCCGAATGTTTCAGAAGGGCACAAGCATGCCAACCAATTATACAAAACCATATATCAAAGAGCCTTATTGGCAATGGTATACAGTGTATCTAGTAACTGATGAGGATGACTTGCACTAGGGGTGGGCATAAATTGTCCACCTGACTGTAGAGACCAATCACAACCCGATCCCCTAAATAAAGTATACTTAGATGTTCTCCCTGAGCCTATCACAATCCCGCGTACGTTTTCTTAGTTTGCCATGTAGTATGTCATCACTATGATGATTTTTTTAGTACTTAAGTGTGTATTTTATGTAAAATGATTGGGAGCACGAGTGGACGTCCCTGTTTTAGACAATTGAAAATAAAACAGTCAGAGGAGACATTTTGCCAAACTTCCAGAGTCAGTCTTATTATTTGGTGTAAGAGTTATTCTGCATCCCCATCGTTGTATGACGTGTTACCTATTTAAAAAGGACCCATTTGTTGGTACACGTGATAGCAAATAATGGTTGAACAGAAGACCCATCGACCTGTAGACTCCAGAGCTTCAGACAATCCTACATCCTTTGCCATCTAGCCGGAAGATCGTGGGGTTTCCTGTAGAGAGCGGCCGATTAGAAAACTTGCAAGTATAATGGAGATGGTGTGCAGGGTTCCTCTTTCACAAAATTCCTACCTGGTTTCCAGAGGCGCTTTGTGGACGGAAGGCGAAAGTGGTCGATTGGAGGAGGAGTCGATACCGAAGACTTTGAGCCAAATGAATAAATGGTGAGTAGACTGAGAGGAATGGCAAACTGAGTTGATGAAATTGTGATAGTTTGTTTATTTGTAAAGCGCACCAGGCCCATGGGCAACCGGGCGCATAATCTTAGATAAAGGTTACAACAAAAGTATACAAAGAGTACCAGATTTACAAGTTATACACAAGTACAAATGTACAAGTGATGATCGCTACGGTTTGGCATATGCACACAGATAAGATATAATACAGGTAGAGAACGAGGCTAGCGGGAGGAACCTATGCTTTCTGGGTGAACAGCCAAGCTTTGGCGTTGTTCTTGAACGTTAGGAATGAATTCTTATGTGGGTTGGCAGAGTGTTCCACAGTTTGGAAGCTAGGACAGGGAAGCTCACGCCGCCCGCTTTTTCGTGTTTGAATCTGGGCAGGGTTAGGCTGTGAGTTTGGGCTGATCTGGTAGGACGTGACATGGAGTACAGTGCAAGACGCGAGGAGAGGTGAGGTGGGGCATTGTTGTTCAGGCATTTGTGCGTCAAAGCTAGCTGATAGTTTAGAAAGTAACGGGAAAGTAATGGGTATAATGGGAGATTTGTATTGTATATAAAGAGAGAGAAAGAAGTGAAGGCCCGAAAATCTTAACCCAAGGGGTTTTAGAAGAGATTGTTTTACACCCCCATTCGGAGTAATTTAGGCCACGTGCAGGACAGTTCCACATAAAATAACATTCTAAACTCTGTGATCAGGGTATTATTAGGGGCAGAGATTAAGAGTGATCACTAAGCTTTATGTAAAGAGTCACCTTGTCTGTCTGTTTATGTATTTGTGTCATAATTAAGGTGTTGAGGAGCGACACAAACTGTCGTATGGGAATTGAGATGAGGTTAAAAAGAGTTATACTGTCTATCTAGGGAAGCAATCATTACCGATTCAGAAATAGACAGAAAAAATTGGAGCGATAAAGGTTTTGAGCGGCGATTGTTGGAGCGAACTCATATTTGTTGTTTTTATAAAGGTATTTTGCAAACACTGGTAAGTATTGACAGTCAATTGAGACTTGTCACAATGGGAGACATTACTCCTCTGATGCATTTAGATAAGACATTGCCAAAGCACATGTCCAACTCAAACAGTATAGTGCGGAATGGGTGAAAGGCATGGCAGATAAGATGTTCACGCCATGGCCACAAGGGGTATCAGTGTCGAAAGCAGTATTGCGACACATGGCCACATACTTGCATGCTGCGTACACGGGAAATAAATTAGAGAAAAGGATAGCTATTTTAGAGTGCTGGAAAATGTACCAGGAAGAGAGGGAGGATCTGCCAGCTGAAGAGTGGATGCTTATTCAGTCTAAGGAGGAAGGTGTCGAGTCTTCTGCTTCCCTTCCTCGCCAGAAGTAAATGGCGATACTACGGAAGACGTAGGATTGTATCCTTTAAAGGAACTGAAAGCGGCAACGGGGTATAGTAATCCAATATACGAACCACCTGCTTATATCAGTGACGGTAGTCCAGAAGAAAATAACAGAAAAGAGGAGATCATTAATATGTTACAGGACAAAGGGGAAACAAGCGAGCAATCGTATATATCGACAGAGGTAGAAAGAGAGATTAAGAGATGGAAAGGAGAGAAGGATAAGGCTGACGAGGTAACGCTTGTACAGAATGAATGAATGGGAGGACAGATACTGCTCAAACTAGATGGTAAAAGCATTGAGCAAGTAAGGCAAAGAGGAGATCAGAATGAACAGGTAGAAAAGACAAGGAACAAGAAAAAATATTGAAGGAAGATGAGCATGAAAGAAAAAGCAGACAGTGGCAAGAACAGATGTATCAGGAGGAGCAACACAAGAAAGAAGAAAGGGCAGAGGAGCAAAGAAAGCATGACAACAGACAGAGAGCAATAGAATAACGGACGGGCAAGAAAGGAAAAGAGAAGAGGAGGAAGTGCAGAAATTAAAGGATAGAAGAATACAAAGACAAAGAGAAGAAGAAGAAAGAGGAAGAAAGACAGGGGAAAGGAGAGAGGAGACAAGACAGGAAGAGTAAAGAGTTAGATGGGAAGCAAGAAAATGAAGGGAATTAGATGAAGAATTAGAACAAAAGAGAAGACAGCAGGAGCGTGATATTGATAGCATTCAAAAGGAGCTAATGGAACCAAGTCTAGCAATATCATGGAGCAGTATAGAGGAGTTTGTCCCGTTACAGGGAGCAATGTTAGGGCCATCCAGAGTAGCCTTAGAAGAGAACTTTGATATAGGAAGCATCAAAGATAGGATCGATAAAGCCTATCAAGAATTAAGGGAAGGTAGTAAATCAGGAAGTTGAGGGAAAGTACATCACACGTTGGTCTTCCAATCACAAAGAGAAAGGGAAAATCTGTTTAGTCTCAAGCATAGAGCCTTATCCTTGAGTAGACTGACCTTAGATAAGGGTGAAGGGGGCCGAGAGTCATACTAGTTGGGGACTAGATATGTCAGACGAGAAAAGGGAGTCCTTCCATGGAGAAGAGGGAGGAGGTGCATGTGCTCCCAAGGGAAGCCTTCAGGAAGACAAGGAAGTAAGATGGTCCAATCTAGAGCAACCAAAGGATAGAATGCCAGATCCCATAGTCTATCCAGAACGTCATAAAGGAAGATTGTACAGCGAGAAGAGAGAATCACTACCATATTAGAGCAGGTTAAGATCGTTTCCACGAAAGAGGCGGTCAGGCACCATTGGATACTATGGATAGGCAGACAATGGCAGCCGATTGTGGGTTACAGTTTACACAGTTTCTCTTATTGGAAAAAAGGAGGAGCTGGACCACAGTATATTCCATGGCCACAGATGCATAAGGATAATTTAAGGTGCAAACTTCCCAGTTTAACAGCAGTTGCAGGAAAATGGATTTATGAGTTAGAATAAATGACAGGAGGAAATACCTTGGCAATAGGGGACATCAAGGGTCTCCTCGCAGTCATTCTTGGGGAAATAGCTGATGACATATGGAAGAGCGCAAGCTATACGAGTGTGACAGCACAGAACACAGCTCATGTTGGAGCGCTGTTAAATAATTGTAGAGCAGATTTCTGGAGGGATGTCAGGGTACAGCATCATGACATGTTAGACATGGGTGCAATCATGACACGTAAGATGAAAGAAGATGAGGATACTCTTGCTTACATTCAGGATAATCAAGAGCATTGGACTCATGAAAAGAGCTAACCATGGGAAAAAAAACTGTGGCATTATTTTACCACATTTTATGCCAGGGGTTGCCCGAGCAAGTACAGAGGCAAATGAAAAAGCAAGTGGGAAAGGAAGTAAAACCATGGGCAGAAATACAGTTGACAATAGTGCATCACTGTCGGCTGTTGCAGGAGAAAAAGAAGAAAAGAGACGAAGTTAGGAAACTGAAGGAAGCTAAATTAGTTCAGAAGAAATTGTCAAAATATGTCATAGAAGGGGTGTTATTGACAAACGGAGAAGGGCTGGGACTACAGCAAGCAATGGGTGCATCGCAGGCAAATAATAAGCGCCTGATGGACCAAGGAGAGAATAGGTTTATACCACAGGTAGAGTCATGGGGTATAGCGGAAAGGGGTGGATTCCAAAACAACCAAGGTGGGTTTCAGAACATACAGAATGAGAATCAGAATGCGCAAGGAGGGTTCAACCAAGGGGGACTAGTTAGAAGGGCTCCTCCTGCATGTTGGACTTGTGGGTTGACAGGCACATTGCGTGCATATGCGGGAACCAAGGGTATGTATAGAATGGTCAATTCTCAAGAGGGTGGACAACATATGCTCCAACATATAGCTCACAAGCTAAAGAAGGGTTTTCTCAAAATCAGACGATGTATCAGACGCAGGCGCCACAAATGCAACAGACACAGCAGCCACAGCAATTACAGCAAGCACAGATGAATCCACCACAAGGACAATCGGAGCATGCCCCTATGCAGATACAGCAGAATGCAAACACGGGACAGTTATTGACACCTAGAATAGGGGGTGCCACTGTGGTGGGAGGAAATCCTTTCATGGGTACAGGGGTATGCACGTATCCGCAATAGGTCAGCTCACAGGGCGACTTGATGTGTTCAGTACTATCAGTGACACCACACCCCCAAGAGGAACCAAGGGTTGATGTGACTATAGGAGGTAAATCTTTTTCATTTTTAATAGAGACTGGGGCTACTGATTCATGCATATGAGAGGGAAAATACCCAATGTTGGGAATTGCCATGAATGCTCAAGGGTTCTCGGGAGCTACGAGTCAAGTGCCTTTTACTGATGACTTATCAGACTCTATAGGAGACATTGCCTTTTGCTTTTTTGCGGAGATCAAACCCCATTACTTCTGGTCTCTATGTTAACACACCATTAGAGGCACGACATCTGATCGCCCAAGCGATTTGGCGCGTACACTGTACAAACACATAAATTGTATCTAGTAGACTTACTTACTAGATTGGTTCCACTTTTCACTAAATCACATGATTTAAACTGATGACAGATGCTTTTGTGATTGATTCTCCTTCACGTATTACCATAATACTGGTCCACTGAAGTCCATCATCTTGACAAACCGCCACATGCCTTGAGGACAACCCATGGGATTGAAACACGTGTCGGTTGTTCACCCTACTATAAAAATAAATTCTTGCAAAAAAACTGAATTGTATCTGTGATTATAACTTGACTTGCAATAGAAACAATTTTGTTGTGTATAATTTAATACCCAGGCAGTGTGCCTTTCACTTAACTTCCAAAACAAATAATATACCGTTGTAACTGATCTGGACTTTGTTAGGGGGATCCCAGTGGAAGTATTAATGCAGCAAGTAGTTTCAAATGTTAAGGTGGAGAGTCTACCGCACCGGTGGCTCTTTGGGCAAACCCCTGGCTTTCCTATCCCTTCTATAGGAGAGTGTGACATGTCTGTTCCATTATTGTATTCAAGGCAAACACCAGTTAACTTTTTGGGAAGAGCCTTAATGACAAAGCTGAATCTGACAATTTATTTTACTGATGAAGGCATAGTGTGTTCCACTCATCGGGTACATTATATGAATGTGGGCGAATTTATATTGGCATTTATGGGGCAGATGGCTTTGCAAGGATTTCCATTGTAGCCCAAAGTTTTTCTTTATGGGGTAAGCATTCTGTTGACATGGCTAACAAGCTTAGTGGGAAAGACTATGACAATATCTGATGAATTTTTGTTTAGACCACAGATACCCATGGACGAAGAGGGGGGACAGACCATCCTGATAGAATTAAATGCAGCCATAGTATTAGGGGAAATGGCAATGCTCGAAGGATCGGATGATGAGAGTAGACCGTGGAGGACAGCAGTAGATATTGAAGAAGGGTGTAGGTTGAATGACATCACTGACGATGACATGTTTAGAGATGACCCAACAGATGATGAAGTAGTGTTTTTCATGAGCTTCACCTATTGGATTAGAATAGAGAAAAGAGAGAGCCAACAGCGCATGGTGATAAGGCGGGAGTGCCCAGCATTTTTTGATGAGGACTTAGAGATGTCAGCCTTGAGATGTAAGCCATGTTTTGATGTAGGCCTATTGAAGGGGATGGGGGAGGTATAAATAATGTTGAAGACAGGAGCGATTTTACCTCAAGAGTGTCAGTATCCAATGTCTCGAGAGGTTGACAAGGGTATTTTCGAGACTATTTAAGCACTGATGGAACAAGGTATTCTGGTACCGTCAGAATCATTGTGTAACACTGTGGTGTACCCTGTGAAAGAATCAGAGGGAGGGTCATGGAGATTTATACAAGATATGAGACTGATTAACCAGATTGTAGAGGCAAAGTTTCCTTTAGTTCCAATTCCGGCGACAATATTATGCAGTATCCCAGAAGAACCTCGATATTTCACAGTGAGCGATTTGAAAAATGCGTTTTTCTCAACCCCGTTGCATAAAGACTCACATGACTTGACTTCATTTACATTTCACCAGACTGGTCTGAAACACACTAGGCTGCTCCAAGGGTACTGTGAGTCCCCATCGATCTTTAACAGAGTCCTACAGATGGACCTAGTCAATATTGATTGGAAGAGTGCTGTGATATAGTATCTATAAGACATTTTAATTTGCAGCAACACAGAAGATAAGTGAAAGCAAGACTTTATGAAGTTGATTACTATCCTAGCAGGCAAGGGATATAAAGTAAACAAAGAGAAGTTACAGTACTGTCAAGAGGAGGTGCTGCAAATAGGCCAGTTGATCTTGCAAGAGGGAAAGAGGGTAACGCCTGAAAAAGCTGAGGCAATTATCAAGACTGCAAAACCACACACGGTGAAGCAGATGCAACAGTTCCTGGGACTATGTAATTATGTGAGAGCCTGGGTATTTGACTACAGTTCGTACACAAGACCCATTTTGCAGGCTTTAAAGAAAGCAGAGGTGAACAAGGAGAACATAGAATGGACTGAAGGAATGGATGGAGGGTTTGAAGAGTTAAAGAAAGCAATTTGCACAGCTCCTGTTTTAGGAATTCCCAATTATGCTGAGGAGTTTTTCTTGTTTTCGCACACAAATGGGGCGGTCATGACTGCAGTGCTTACACAGAGGACCACATTGGGATATAAGCCTCTAGCATATTAAAGTGGGATTCTAGATCCAGTTATAAAGGGACACTTTCCTTGCGAACAGTCTTTGACAGCCGCTGTGTTCACAATTGAGAAATCCACTTGTAATGGGCTACTCTATGATGCTTTTTGTAGAACATGCTTTGTTTGCCATATTAGAGAAACCCAAGGGTACATTGGCATCCCAGAGAGCTTCGGCATAAGAAGTAATGATCTCAAACCCAGCGATTAAAATTGTCAGATGTAAAATAGTGAACCCTGCCACATTTGTAGCTGAGCCAGTGACAGAGGGTGAGCATGTGCATGACTGCGTGAACTATGTAGAGTTTTAAGATGATATACCGGGCTTAAAGGAGAATGCACTGTCAGGAAGGGAAATTCTCTTTATTGATGGTTCTTCAAAATTGATGAAACACGTGGAGAAAGGCATTCTGCCGCAGCTGTAGCGAGACACAGAGCAAATGGCAAGTTCAAAGTTGAAGCAAGTGCAAGACTACCATCTCACTTTTTGGTGCAAGCGGCACTATTGGTAGTGCTTCTTGTTGCGTTCAATGTGCCAATGTGATGTTAACCGTACATGCAGGACTAGCCCGTTGGAAAAGGAGGGGTAACCTCCGAGCAGATGGCACTTCAGTGCAACACGCATCTTTATTGGACAGGGTTATTAAGGCACTACAACTTCCAGTAGCCATAGCGATAGATAAATGTGCAGCGCATACTAAGTAAACTGCTTGTATTTCTTGCGGGAATTAAACCGCAGCAGCCAAAAGGGTTGCATGTTCACCAGATATTTCAAGTTTTGATACTTCAGATGTTAAGGAAAAAGTAGTCACGATAATGATAGGAAAGGAAGAATTTAATCATTTACCAAGAACACGATTAATGGAGATTCAAGGAAATGCACCACAGGAACAGCAGGAATTTTGGAAACAAAGGGGGTGTTCTTTATCTCTCCTGAGGTATTATGGAGACAGGACAGCACTGGAAAACCTGTGATGCCAGTAGCTTTGTCAAAGGCAGGACTTGAACAGCTGTACTACCCTGTGCATATAACAAGGGGGAGGCTTGCTGCAACAATTGCAGAAGACTGGTTTGTACCAAACCTGTTAGAACACGTTGCATTTTATGTAGTAAATTGCACTGTATGTCAAATGGTTACCGCTGGGCATACACTGTGAATGATTAGAGGAGTACTTTCTCGACCAAGTGGTCCTTTTCAGCATTTACATATTGATTATGTTGATATGGTGCAAATAGGTAGTGGATACAGGTATTTGATAGTGGTAGTGTGTCCCTTCTCTAGGTGGATCGAAGCTGGTCCATGTACACACCCTGATGCTACTTGCGCAGCAAGCTTTTTAGAATGTGAAGTCTTTCGAAGATGGGGAGTGTATAAAGTGCTGAGATCCGATAATGGGCCACATTTTGTCAATGAAGTATTTGAACAAATAGGTTTATTGTTGAGTATTAACCCGCAAGTGAACGGGATATGTGAGAAACTCAACAGCCTCCTTAAAGAAAGGATTGCCAAGCTCAAGCTAACACTGAAAAAGGGATGGCTATATTGCCTGCCCTTAGCTTTATATTCCATAAGGAATCAGCCCGGTTCGGACCATCTCCTCACACCCCACAAACTAGTGACAGGAAGAAGAATGAGAATGTCTTTAACTTCAAGGCTAGTCAGCCTTCGGAGTGGGCCACACACTGTTGATACCCACCTGGGGTTACTTATATTATTTCAATTCTTGTAGTAAGTATAAGTGAATAATGACATTCAATTCCTTGTAAATTTCAAAGGATTGTAATATTTTAATATCAGTGTAGTTCAAAAGTTGTCCACATTTTTTTTAGCAAAATGCGACTGTTGGCCCAATGCATTTCAGACTATCATCCTTCATCAGAGCTTAGTCCGATACCCTTTATCGTCTACACATCATATTCCAATTGTATTTCAAAAGCGCAAACATACATATGAAGCATTGTCATATTATTTGTCATATTAGTCATGTTATATCATCAAACAGGGTACCAACATGGTAAAACATATAACACATAAAGAAACAACATGTAAAAAAACAAATGAGATAAGGCATGTTAGCTAATGTTTTGCTACAATCGCACATGCAAAGCAACATTGATAAGTATTTCATGCACATCATTTTTTTGATTAGGCTCCAGATATCATTGTCTGTGTGCCGCTGTCTGCTAATGTTTAAGCTATTCAATGACTGTGATTGTTCTGTAAAAACTGCACACTGTGCATTTATCTAGTGCTATTATCAACGTTACGGTCTTCCGCTAACAGTATAATATGCTCTATATAATTATTGTATGGTTAGCTTCTATGTTGACATTACTGTCTTCTGTGCTCTGCGTGATTCAACGATAGTGAGGCCATACATAGTTGTCTCAGTCACTCTCTGACCTGACTTGTGAACGCTGTGTGATCGATCCTGGAAACAACACGATCACTACGTTAAAAATGCAGCTTTGAGATACCATATCTCTAAGTTTAAGATGCCTACATTCTATTATGCTTACCTTCTGATGGACGGTATATGATTCATGAGCACACTTGTGTAACGATCGACTGTTACTGTCGTGCTCGTTCCTAATGTAAAGTTGTTAACTGTCGTCATGGTAATGGTGCCCATAACCCATCACCAGCATAGAGCTGCTTTAGAGTTGTTTCCATGGGCTGCTAACATTTTAACGGGAAGACACAGGAGAAGTGCAGAGGCAGATAATAATGGGATGAACACATATCAACACATATATAGCAGGAATTTGGATGGAAGAAAAACGAGATGCTAGATTGTCAAGGAAAAAATAAAGAAGAAATACGGAGATGCTGGGGGAGAGGTCAATTGCTAATCAAAGAAACAGTACTGACTCTGGAAGGATGGGCTGAGGCATGATTGTGTGTAAAGCAGCAGCATTAATCGGGTATTATGAACCAGTTATAGATACTGCAGAGAACGAATGCAAGAATCATTGGTCAAAAATGTTGAAGTTGTTTACATGGGACGACGATAAGGGAGGACCATTGCAATTAGTACCTCTAGCAAGTGCATCTTTGTGCTTCTGAAATAAAGGCATGAGGAAAGTTGGAGAAAATCACCAGTGTGGCCGAATTTTTGATGTACCAGGCATGAAGGCTGGGACAGTAGTTCAAATTTACCACTATTAGGCTTGTGGGTCCAGAGCCTACTTGACGCTGCCCAAGGACTGGGGAGGGATGTGTTCAATAGTGCTTATTCATGTTCCAGCTTTAGTGATTCCTCAAAGTGACCTGAATATTGGAGAGTTTCCAAAAGCAGATGCCCATTTGAAGGGAAGAAGATCACTTCACTGATTAGATCAGAGAAACCATACCTCTCCACAAGCACCTGTACCACGTTGGCAAGAGCACTTGTGCTGTCCAAACTGGATTACTGCAAAATCCTCTATCTGGGATCTAATAAGTAGATTACGAAGAAAATCCAAATACTTCAAAATAACACCCTAAGAGCAGCCCTAGGTTTGATCAAAAGAGACCATATATCAGCAACTAGAAGACAACTTAATTGGCTTTCAACTACTAACAATATTAAACCACAAACTGACTCACTAACTTTCAAGTGCCTCAATAATGCAGCACCCAGCTACCTGACAGAGAGATTCAAAAGAAGACTCACATCCAGACCTACTAGAGCGGCTTACAAAAACTGCCTATCAGTTCCTCCTTCAAAATGGCCACAATTGGTGGGAATGGCTTCCCTGTCAAAGCTGCCGTACTGTGGAATTGAAAGGTCTGACCAATCATACCTACACTTTAGACTAAACACAATCAACTGGCTTAAAGAAAATGATCCGTAGCCCTAGCACAACCTGCTGTTCCTTGCACTAGATTTTTGTACCCGATATTGGATCCTGCTTTGCACCTGTGCAACCATACCTACACTTCTACATGTATTACACTCTGTATTGTTCTATTGCCCTGAAACTATGTAACTATGTAACAATGTAAATATGTAACTATGTAACATTGGAACTATGCAAGCTCAAAGTATTCTTGTTCACGTGCCCTGATACCTTCTGGTCTGGTGCGCACTATAAATAAATAAACAAACAAACAAACTTGAAATCCTCAATGGAACAAGAAGGGAGAATTATTTTTCTGCCACATCGATTGAAGCCTTTAATGCAATTCCATATGAGCACGTGCTGTTCAGCAAGACTACCTCAATCTTCACAACTATCTTTATGCCAGGAATCCAGACAATGGTGAATGTGAAGTGGTTACAGATCACTCGCTGGGAGCTCCTACAGACGATCAACACCACCATAAAGGGATTCAATGCTATCAGGGAAGAACTGAGGGCAATACAATTAATGACCCTATAAAACAGATATGTCCTTGATATGATCACAGCGATGGATAGAGGAGTTTGCGCCAAAATCAACAATCAGGTGGCACGTTCATACCTTCTCGTGATGGGACCTTGACAGAGGCCATAATGTTGTTGATGAAGCTATATGACAAGGTGGAAGATGAGACAGAAGATATTGCAGATGACAGCTGGTTTGTGTCTATCTTCTCATGGGTTCCACAATAGATGGAAAACATCTTCAAACTCCTGGGAGCAATATTGGTAATGATAATGTTTGGATTTTGTGTGATCAGGATAATTATCATACAGTGCAAGAAGACAGTAAAGAAAGCAGTAGGAATGAAGATCATGATCAATGTCAAGTCAGGGTTTGGGCCCAAGGAGTTGACAGGTGAAGAGATCAAAAATGATATAGACAAGAGTATCCTAGCACCTGAGGGAGCAAAGTTTGTGCATCCAAGGAATCAGAGGAAGTATGTGGGACGATGGATTTACTGCAGTCCGAATGGACAGTGCAGCCTCATGACCTGGATTATTGATGAGCTTGTAAAATCAGCAGGATCCCTGAAGGGAGAAGTGAAAATCTGGACTCCAAAGAAGCACTTCTTCAAGAAAGGATACCAAGACGTGGAGAATGGTAAAAGAGTGGTTGATGAATCAACCAGAGGAGGGGTGTTGAGGAGCAGGTGAATGCCTCTGCAGGAAGTCCCACCCCCATTCTGCCTACATGTTGGAAGCGGGAAATTGCAATATGCGCAACGCCAGCGATGGTGCCCATTCCACGAAGAGCCTTCGAGACAAGGTATCCATTGAGAAGACACTATTTGATGTACCCTCGTGGAGATGACAATCTCTTGGAGGAGGTCCCTGAAGGAATATGAGGATGACAAGAAAAGAGGCTGGTGACAGCACAAGAAATGAGAAAATCGGTCAAAGAAGGAGATGCATAGACTTTTTGGAATCTGACGACGAAGTAGAGAATCGAGAAGACTTTCATATGCGGAATGAAGATTGCATGTGTGAAGAGCACTGCAGAAAACTGTACAGATGCTGTAACGCGAGTAGATTAAGTAATCATAAAGACTCGCCATATGTAGTGAATAGACTGCAGATGGTGCCGCCATTATATAGAATGTTGGACATCAGTGTCACATATTTAGTAAGCTCGGACCCATGAAGAAAGAAGGATCAGAGGGCTGTGTCACAGCAAGAAAACAGCTGAAGACCGAGGAAAGGCCTGGAATAGCTGTCTGGCCTGGTGTCAAAGGATAAAGCAGCCAAGAACTGGTTATCTATCCTTGAAGAACAGTAGACGTGAGAAGCTGAATCAGCCCTTGTTAAGGTGCGAAGAAAGAACACCATGAGTGCCAAGTTTATCAATTCAAGATAATTGAATACTACAAAACAGGCTGAAATACGGTCTCCTGTCACGTGAGTCGAGGACGAAAATAGGAGTCGATGTGCAGACCTGAACTACGATAAGGATGTGCCTATACTCCCTTTTATTCTCAGGAGCAGTGATACTTTGCAAGGACATGTTCAAATGCAATCTGAATGGCAGAAGGCATGAGCGATGAGAGATGTAGGGCTAATTGGGTGGTGAGACATGGTAAAGTCCACCCAGCAGCACCTGGGGTACCAGCTTACATGCTGCTAGTGAGTCGAATATTGCAGAAGGGCATGAGCATGGCAACCAATTGCAGAAGGCCATATATCGAAGGGCCTTATAGTTTGAGAGCCAGTGGTGTACCGTGTAACTAGTAACTAATGAGGATGACTTGCACTAGGGGTTGGCATAAGTTGTCCACCTGACTGTAGAGAGTCAATCACAACCCGATCCCCTAAAGAAAGTATATTTAGATATTCCCCTTGAGCCTATTACAATCCCACATAGGTTTTCGTAGTTTGCCACGTAGTATGACATCAAATATGATGGATTTCTAGTACTTAAGTGGGTTTTTTATATAAAATGATTGAGAGCATGATTGGACGTCCGTTGATGTCTGTTGTAACTCTCTGTTTTAGACAATTGAAACTAAAACAGTCGGAAGGAGACATTTTGCCAAACTTTCTGAGTCGGTATTATTATTTGGTGTAAGAGTTATTATGCATCCCCCTCCTTGTATGACATGTTACCGATTTAAAAAGGGGCCCATTCATGGGTTCAGAAGAGCCTGGGTCTGATTTACAAAAGCGTTTTCAATGGGTTTGTAATCAGGTCCGCAATGTTTTTGCAGCTGCCATCACTGATCAGTGTGCATTGCAGTGAGAATTGTGCATTCACCACATGATGAAATGTAAGGCACGGACAACCAGGGAAGGCCAAGCTAGGCAAGGATTTCCATGCCCTAGCTTGCATAAGTGTGGTGAATGATGAAAATACATCAGAAGAAAGGGCGATGGGGAGTGGGGGCCCAAAGCAGATTTTCCGCCATGAGCAAATCAACTCTCCATGCTTTTGGAGACATGAACTACTACTTTCCATATTTCTTGGACACAATCGTACCATACATATTTTCCAGGGTGAAATGTTATTCCCTGCCTAAAAACATTAAGACATTTTTACAGATCAGCAGCAAATTATTCTTTTCATGCAATAAATCTACATACATTTTAGAAATTAATGGTAGCTGGAAAAACCGAAGGAAAAAAGGAGTCACTTTTTATTCTTGAATCTTAGTAAACCAGGAAAGACCACCATATTTTTCCCAGATTTAGTGGCTTGCTTTCATGTAAAATGCAACAAATATGATTGAACATTTATGAAGTCAGAAAAACCTCATAGTGGGGAAACAAAAGGCTTCTTGCAATATATTTCCTGGGCACAATGCCATCATGAATATTTTGCAGTTAAATATCATGACCCCTCCAAAAATATAAAAAGAAATTTAACATTAGTAGCAAATGTTTCTCTTCATTCCCATGAATATACATATATTTTAGAAGTTGTTGCAGTGGCCAATAACTGGATCACATTTTACATGACAATCTTATTAAAAAAGAAATCAAGGACCACACAAATTCTTCCCTGATTTAGGGCTGTCTTTTTCGTGTAAAAGTATGGCTTTTTTATTTCTTCCTGAATATCAAATGACAAACACTATTGAGGCAATATGCCTCGAGGTGGCCGGTCGACCCTGTAGGTAACCGGCAACTACCCAAGTTAAGGGCCAGAGCGCAGCGAGTTTCCACTAGCGAGGGTGACAGGCGGTTACCTACAGGGTCGGCCCATCGACCGAGGGGCATAACGCCATTAGCAACCATGTAGTTCGCTACACTGGTGCTTATGTTTTTTTTTTAATGGAAAGTATTTTTTCCTTAGGAACGGGACGTCTTTTGACGTCCCGCTTATGGAGAAAAAATACTATACCAACAAGGTCGCCATAGAATAGGAAGGCAGGGCTCCCTATGGACCCACTCTTCCATTTCCATGGCAGCCAAACAGAGGGGGGACAGGAGCTGTTGCAACGGGTCTGCCACCACAGCAATTGGGTAAGTTGGATCGTGGGGAGGGGGAAAAAAAGCAGGGAAGGTGGGGGGAAGATGGCGGGCAAGGGAACCGGCCATCAGGCGGCTTAGAACACGGGCTAACACTAGCTGTGTCTACTGCATTCCATGACTCCTGATAGGATCGCTCCCCCGCAGAGGATGCTATGTTTTTATGTTGATGCACATTATTTTTAGACTATGTCTAGTGGTATGTGACACATTCATATAATGGAGGCTAGAGGGTGGGGACCACCACCGGACCAGTGATGAATCCTGTAGAAGAGGTATACGTGAGATCACAATTGCTGCTTTATCATACCATATCATGCCAAAACACGTATTGGTTATACTTGGGCTAGTACATATGACTCTAAATGAAAGCAAGCCCCTCATGAACCTACCTGGGCAGGAACCCTTTAGCCTTATTATGATCACGGTTAGAAAGTAATGATTAAAGAGGAGAAGTTTTAGAGAACTTCTCGCAAAGCAAGCCCCAGGCCCTGTGCTTACCTGTTCAAAGGAAACTGAAACTGTTATGGACAGGGAGAGATCAGAAGTTGCCATGGATGGAGAATGCAATGTGACCACACAGACGCCCTCACTGAGGTTTTCTGGAGCATAAAACCATTGAAGGGAAACAGCCAAAATAGCCGATACTTAATGAATCAAAACCTGGATACTCAAACTAAAGTAAGCATTTGTATACGAACGACCATAGAAGAAAATGAACCCTGTCAGACCAACATAGCCATTGCATAGAAGGCGCAGACCACTAACATCACTAACTAACCCTACTAAAAACTTTCTTATATTCTGCATACTCACCTTCAAACACCAAACAAAACACACACACACCTATACCGCAGCAGAACCCTAAAACCACTACAAAATGCACACACTCAGTAACACCCAACTAAACCAACACGCCACAGAAAGCTCAACCAATTACATACAAATCATACCACACACACTCATACAACAAACACAACCTAACCCTCACCAACTAAAAACAAACCCAGCACAGAGTGACCAGTTTTTCCGAACTGAAGCTAACAAAAGACAAATCCGCTAGAGTGCCTGCAGACCATGAAAATGGCAGCAGTGTACAGTATAAATCACAATAACATCACATAAATCAAGATCACCTAATTTCAAAATGGTGAACAAGTGTCGCATGACAGCAGGGTTGGGCAGGCAGAGCTGCAGGGCGATCAAATTAACATGGAGAAGGGAAGGAGTAGGCTGTACATCCAAAAACTAATATAATAATAATAATAATTTTAATGTGACATAGTTTAAATAATAAACTTTACACATATAAACCATACATTGAATAAAATTCCAATACAATAACATATATATACATTAAAAAATTCAAATTCAAATAGTACAAAGTTATAATAATAATTCATTCACTGTCTCTATAATTCATCATCAACCATAAAGACCAGAGGTACTAATCATTTTTGCCTCCTAGTCATGGGCATACTCACCTAATTTATGATATACTTAGCAATATCGCAGTTTCCGTATAGGAGCACAACCTGGCCAATTCCCAGCAAACATTATATAGATATACCCAACTTAACTTCTACCCTTAACCAAATGGAATAAAGTGCTTTTAGCAATCTTATGCTGTTGGTGTTGATACAGCGATTCCAGAAAAGCATGTCCCCAATTGCTTCCATATTATGTACATGCTTTCCCAGATGAGTAATTATATCATCTGTCATTGCCAAACATTCCGTGAGTACATGCTTAGATGTCTCAAGATGTTCCAAATTCTTACAGAGACGGCAATAGCGTTGATCTTTGGGTAGCTTATCTATCACCCCTGCAGTCATCTTTATGGGAAAATATTCAATTCTTAGTAGCAATATAAATCTCCTGAGCCTAAGAGATGGGCATAGCGATAGATATGTCAGCGGCTTCTTATATGTGTATAATCTATTTTGCACAAAGCTATATCTTTTTAGCTTGCGTAGATGGTCAAAATTTTCAAGCCAGTCCCACAGCTCTAACCGTCTCCCCATAAGAGATTGCATCGCTTCAGTATATGACCCTTCACGATGTCTCTAACAGATGTCTTTAAGTAATTTTTCCATTTGATCTTTAAATTCTCTAATGGGACCCTCAGTGTTACTTTTTAGAGAGAATGACATTAGTAGGGCATTACCCTTGCCATTCACCATTTTTAAATAAAATCCCATTCTCTTTTTCAATACCTGCGCTTTTAATGATATAAGCCCCAGCTCCAATCTTAATAGTGACTTAGGTATACAAGCCGGAAGTCCCAGGATCCTTCGCCAGAATTTTCCCTCCACAATTTGTAGCCAATCCAGATCCATTTTAATCAGGGATTCAAGGCCATAAACTATCATGGGGGAAAAAACCTGAATATAAAGATGACGGGTTCCCCATAGAGTAAAGCCCCCGTGTTTAGTTGTAAAGCTTTTGAAAAGGGCAGTAATTTGTGCTGCTCTGTTTTTCGGTGGCGTTTACATGTAGAGTAGTCGCCTTTGGGTTCTAGCTCTATCCCAAGATATTTATATACCAGGGCATATGAAATTTCCACACTATCAATGCGAAGCAGTACACGTGAAGATCTTTTACTTGTGTATCTCATCACTTGTGTCTTCTCCGCATTAATAGTGAGCCCGTTATGTGCAGAATATTCCCAAAGGGCTATTGCCGAGCGTCGTAATCCACTGATAGTATGATCAAATATAACTATATCATCCGCATATGCGAGAACCAAACAAGGGGTTTTACCTATGCTGAGAGGGCAATTTTTTGCAGTAGCTATTGTTAAAGGGATGTCGTGAACATATAGATTGTATACAAGTGGAGCGGTCACGCATCCCTGTTTAACCCCTATATTCTGTAGTACTTCCTCCGACACATGACCGTCCTGGTCTAATTTTAATTTCACCTTAGTATTCTGATGTAGTAGCCTATCGTAATACAAAAGATCAACTGGGCAACCTAGTTTTCGTAGCTTCGTCCAGAGTTTTTCTCGTGGGATAGAGTCGAATGCGGCTTTGAAATCTACAAAGAGAGCATAGAGGGGGGGTTGCCCACCTAGAAGGGCCCTACTGCGCATATAGTCCACAACCAAAAGGTTGTGGGTAGTGGAATACCCCGTTCTAAAGCCGCATTGGAATTTACACAATATATTTGCCTGATCAACCCATTTCTGGAGTTTTCCCAATAAAAGTGAGGCAAAAATTTTGCTAGTACTGTCTAACATAGAAAGTAATCTGTAGTTGTTGGGATCCAGTCTGTTTCCTTTTTTAAATATAGGAATTAAAATGGCTGATTGCCAAGAGCTTGGAATTTTTTCTGTGCTCAGACTTTTTGTGAACAAAATGTTCATTACTACAGACCAAAACTCGGATTGCTCTTTATTACAATATTGGCCAGTCCATTTGGGCCAGGTGCTCTGGAAGATTTCAATGCTTTAGTCGTAGACAAGATGGATTCATAGGAGATGTCTATAGAAGGGTCAGTTGGAATTTTACCTATCTCAGTCATCTCATCATATTTAGAATCTACATTACGCTTTTCCAGGAACCTGGTCCACTCAACACTAGATATTGGGTTTGCAAACTGCCGAGCCTTGTTCCCCCTGGCTTCATTAAGGAGTGACCATATACTTCTAGATTTCCTAGAGCAAATAGTCTGCACCAGCCTTTGCCAGGACCTGTTTCTATCAAGGCTTCTCTTTGCCTTGATATCTGCCGTGTATTTATTCCTTAATTTCTTAGATTTTAAAGTATATATCTCCCAAGTTAAACTAGTTTTCTTGGCACGTCTTAGATTAGCTCTTAATGTTCTTTTAGTATCTCGAATGTATCTGTCGTAAATGGGATATTTCGTTTGGTCACTGATCATGCCACCGGTAGACGTTGCAGCATGTTTATCCGAGAACTGGAAGATCCAGTTCTCTACATCATCAATAGACAGCTTTATGAATTCTTCTATATTGGGGTAGTAGTTTTTATTTAGAGCTTCTGTAGCAAGTAATACATTCCTATCCGACCAGCGAATGCAGGTCCCTGCATGATTAATTTTTAAATCCCCTACCATACAAAATTGGGTATGAACTTCTATATTGTCAAAAGAGCATGCCAAAATTGCATGGTCGCTCCAATTATTAGGGATTACTATCATATCTTCGACTGATAGGAGCATGCTTGGAGAGACGAAAACATAGTCCAAAGTGCTAACCATTGCTCCATTCCTCCAAGTATGTCTACCCGGATGATCACTTATGGTACGACCATTTATCATCTCAAGATCCCATTTGCGAAAAAAATATACCCAATCTAATCCTTCACTCTCTACTTTCTGATGTTCCATGGCACATTTTGGATATATCTTTAGGTTGGCCGTTCTCGGTTCACCTCATATCATATGGGTATTAAAATCTCCTACTACACACACATCCACATTTCCTTCAATGGTTAGCCAATTGGCTAATAGCTCATGCAATGCTTCCTGTAAGGACTCTCTATACACTGCCCCAGGGGGATTGTACAGACAGACAACTAGCAGTTTACCAGGGTTCTCCTTATTTTTTACTATTTCGACTGCTAGCAATTGTTCCTCTTGATTCACGTCCAGCTTTCAAGAACCAAGCCAATTAGCTATCCCAATCCATAGCCCTCCATAGGGCCGTCCTCTTTCTCCTATTTTGGCTAGTACCTGATGACCATTATAACCATCCAAGTACAGAGGATTCATTGCCAAAGTCTCTTGAAGACAAATACAATTGTAATGAGATAGTTGTGCAATCGGTCCATCTTCATTTAGGAGATGGGCAAAGCCCCTGCAGTTCCATGAAGCCAGCAATAATTTTCAATGTCCGACTGTGACCTTGGGGAGAGCCTCTGTCAGCCATCTCAAAACAGACTGTACTTCTGTCATGTCCACCTTCTTTCCAGTTGGTATATTAAGACAAGCAACGGCCGAACTATCGGTCACAGCTTCCGATTCAAAACCACCTGTCTCATTATACAACAATTCAGCATCTATCTCGATATCCACCATTGTCAATTCTTTTTTGAAGGTCCTTAATAATTGAGCAGTGGATATAAATTTACAATGTAAAGCTGATACCTTGGCATATGTACCAGTCAAAGGCTCTAAAAATTGAAAATCCTCAGATTGTAATGCTCTTAATTGGGGGACAGAAAACAATCTCTTCAAAAATTCAGAGCGAGAGAGCCAGGTACCTTTATCAGATTGATACAAATTTTTTATAATACAGGTACGGTTGCCCCAAACGGTATCATTTTCTTTTATAGAATTTGATGTTGAAAATACAGAGCAGTGAGGACTTCCATGTTTGCTAGCTGTTTTTGGAGTATTTATTGAAAACTAATATGCAGACATGGCCCCACAGCCCTGATTAAGTAGACAGGTGTAAAGGTCTAATGCGGATATTCAAAGTCAGAATATGCAGTAATTAGTGCAGGGGATACTGCGGGACCAAATAACATGGTGAAATGGCAAGCAGGTGTTCGAGAGAGAGTAGGAGATTGGGAGATGCTGGAGAGGAGAGTATGGTGGTGCAGTGGAGAGAAGGAGAGGAGAAAGACAGCAAGCAAAGTAGAGGAAGGTGAAAGATAGTGAAGGAGGGGATGAGGGAAGAGAGAAGGAAAACGATGGGTGTGAAGGAGTGGAAAAGAGAGAAAGGGAAGAGGATGAAAAGGCCATAAAGGAAGAACAGGGAGACGTGGAGGTGAAGGGAAGGAGCAAAGCTGGAGGAACTACTATAGGAACGATCAGGTAGTGGTGAGAGGCCTATGGTTACAGACAAGAAACTTGGGGGCCATCAGGAAGGGCTGCAAAGGTGAGTCTGATAAACCAAGAGTCATGCACTCTGTTTAATTGGTCCAGGGATATCACTGCCAGATTCTGAAGACTTGAGTGCTGCACAAGAAAGACTCAATGAATCAAGTGAGGAAAGCTTTAAACCCAGAGCCTGTGAGTGGCTGTTTTACCCTCAAGATGGCAGACCTCAACTAGTGAGAGAGGGAAGGATGGAAGAGCATCGTCCTAAAGAGAGCCCGACTGATTTTTGAAACCCCTAAACCCATCCGGTAGGTTCATTTAAAATGAATCCTTTATGTGTTGTGACACAATAAAACATGCATATATTGGCACATATACATTGTTTTGAATTGTCCTTTGATCCCTCGGGCGTGGCAGGCCATACAGTGGAATGTGTTCCCAGGCACAACGTGCCCTTTAAGTATTTGCAATGCATGGCTTTCACATTGCTATGACAGAATGGGCTTAGCCATTCCTTCTTTATTTCTAATGAGCTAGCGTTTTACCCATCCAATCAAAAAGGATCATTCCCTAATTGGCACGGGGATGGGACCTATGCAAATAAGGGAATCCCATTGACTGCATCCATGTCTTTTTTTACCGAAGCATGCGCACATTTGACCGTTTGCCATTTAGAAGGGAGGAGGGGGCCCAAAGGGCTCCAAGGGAATCATCCTTAGAGCCCTCTCCCTGTCCCCTTTTCAATGATGCTTGGAGCACTTGCACTAACATTATAAAAAGCATGCAACTGCAGACATTTTACAAGCTCGTGCGTGCACGTGGGGCTCGACTTTCTTTTAGGTGCTGGCTGCTGAACTCTGGCTATGCCAGAACAATCTAGTTCTTGCTTAATGTGGCCATTTAAATCTTCCCTGAAAGGATGTAAAGGCGTTTAGATTCACACTACTATCAGTTTTCTGATCGTGCTTATGTGGAAAATTATTTCGTCCTTTGATATTTTAATATTAGGTCAAACCTGCTTGTTTTACCTCGAATTAAAATTATGTCACTAGTCTGTTCAAATCTAGACATATGTTGTAAGTGGCTTTTTTCCGCAAATATCCCCACAAACTTATCATGGAAACAACTATCATAACTCTAAAAGCTTCGCTCTGTGAAAAATTGAATCAATGACAGCTTATAAGCATACATTTGGAATCAATTTTATTAGTGCAATTAGCAATAGATCAATTGAACTTTATGAGCTATGTTTAAAATCAATTTCATTTTGCTCCTTTGCTGCTATATTGGTTGGCGAGATTTGCGGCGGTATCACTCATCAATAAAATATTGTAATGTGTTGTAAATTCAGATTGATGCATTATCTTTGACCCAGTGGAACCTTTAGCGTCCGTTTTATGAGTTCAGGTTTTTAAAGTGCCCCAATAAAGCCCGTGTTAGAAGTGAGCACAACTATAAATATCCCGCATCTAAGCTATGTGTTTGCATAAATGTGCCCATTACATGTAAAGATGTATTTCTCTATTTTCAATTATCTGACTGACATGTGCCTAGAGCGTCTCATACATACTGTATTAAGCAGGCGGGAGTGGGAGTCAGCCAAACAGCCACCCAGGAGTAGGAGTGGGTTTGAGAAGGGTCAGGGAAGCTGGGAACCAGCAGACATTCCTGGTAAGCATCACCAGCCAGTTTCCTTCAGCTCTACCAACTATTTTAGGAAAGAAAATGGTGGGATTCTATGAAACGTGGCAAATCAATTCCTAGTAGCAATCGAAAAGATGGCAGTGTCTATTGTCCCCAATCACAACCAGCAGCATTGTCTGCAGTCAGGAGATACAGTTGCTCATTTCATGAAGCCAAGTTTGAGTACTCAAATTAATGTCTGAGGGTGTGCTGTGG